>NW_028270159.1:75252146-75573813 GCF_037043375.1 Chiloscyllium plagiosum | reverse complement strand
CTGCTTATCTAAAATCTTGCTCTCAAAGAAATCAGAGAGCAGTCTATGAAAAAGATACCTTTTGCTGTGAAACATATTCAGAGTAAAAATAAATAAATCGAGAGTGTGGTGCTGGAAAAGCACAGCAGGTCAGGTAACATCCGAGAAGCAGGAGATTCAACATTTCGGGCAAAAGCTCTTCATCAGCACAACATTCTTGACACTAATCTTCAACATCTGAAGCCCTCACTTTCACTTAGTAAAAGGGATTAAGACGACCCAATGAAATCAATGGTTACGAGATTGATTACAACAGAGAAGGCAGAGGCTGCCTAGACATGGGATTAAGTTAATGTCATATTTATTGCGTTTTCTTGGAACAGCATGTCAATAGGGTTGTGCTCAGTTAAGGGAAGCAATGTTCAGTTTCTTAATAGTTTTGTTTAGTGTTCTGTTCGGAAACAAAATTGTTACGTTTCTTTAAATAGTGGAAATTACGTGTTCCCTTTCAGCCCCTCACACTTTGAACAGATGACAAGGTGAGGTGATCGTTTCTGTGTGCTTAGCTTTATTTAGTAGTGGTTCGACCTCTGCATTTTAACAGATTGGGGGCTCGTCTGGGATTTGGACAGGTTTGAACAGAATTGGGGTATCAAAGATCGCAGCAGACTTAAACACTTGGTGATCAGTGTCGTAAATCTTTAAATAAAACGTATGTGAAATAATTTATTTCATTTTGATTACATGTGGCTGGTTTAATTTAAAGAGAGAGAATTGGCTCTTAACATTAGTAAAGAAGTTCTGAGGTTTGAAGATGCTTCCCAACGTTGCCAAGGAAGGTTAGAAAGACAGAGGAAGGATATTCTTTTGGAATTAGCAAACAGATTAGATCAGGGACATAAGGAAATTGAAAGGAACTTGGTCAAACACTGAGGTATATCAGACAAACAGAAGTGCAGCAGAGTTAGAAAAGCATAAACGGTGTATGAGCCAAATGGAATGCGAAAAAAGAGAAAGGAAGAGAACGATATTAGCTGAGCAAAAAGATATAGAGAAGAAAGAAGAGAGAGAGAGAGAGAGAAAATGACACTGAATCGAGATGGAGTAAAAGACTGAAAAGAGAGAGAGAGAGAAAGAAACGAGAGAAGTTTCTTAGCTGAGCAAAGAGAGAGAGAAGAAGGAGAAAGAGAAAGGGAGAGAGAATGTGAACTTCAGTAGTTGCAAATTAGTCAGGAAAATCAAGCTCAGAGAATGTAAATTAAGTCAAGAGAGTTTAGTCTGCTGGAACGGTTCATAAACTCATTTCCAGAGACATTATGTGATGAACAGAAATTTCAAGAAATGAGAAGAGCAGCAGAGACGGCCGAGAAATGTGCATTGAGGCATGACTTAAAATTTAGTTCCTGACACGAAGTTCATCCTTTCGAGGGATAGAAATTGGAAGCAGGGGAGATCCTTCACTATAAATCAGAGTCGAGCACACTGGGAGTTGGTCTCCTTTGGTGATGAAAATAATTCCAAGAAAATGAAAGGCCTCAGGTGTTTCCACGGTGGTAAGATGGGACACTTAAAGTCACAGTGGTGGTCATGGAAGAATGACGTTGTGGGAAAAGATGTGGGAAAAGAGGCTAATCCAATGGTATTAGGGAAAGTAGTAAAGGAGACCCAAAGAAAAGCCAAGGAACTGCAGGAGAGTGCACAGCCTTGGAGGGTTGGGATATTGAGTTAGTTGCTCATCTCTGTAAAGACTTTATCCTGTGGGAAAAGTTTACTCAGAAAGAACAGGAAGAGAATGGAAATAAGTAATTATTCCATTCGGTATGGGATCTGGTCAGTCTCCGATAGTAAGAGTTAAAAATATTTTCACGCTTACTGACCTGTTCTCCAAGAAGGTAATAATTTGTTGAATAGATAGGCAGAAATGTAGCATTCCTCTGTGTCAGATCTGGTTGGAGAGCCAAATCAAGACTGGGGAAGTAACTGTGGGAGTGATTGACAAAATGCTGATATTTCAGGAATACAATTTGTTCTGGGAATTATTTAGAAGGATCCAAGATGGGACTGACACCTCTTGTAGTGGAGAAGCCAACGGAAGATCGGAGAACTAAGGAGTTACTAGAAGGATGCCATGGAAGTTTACCAGACTGTGTCGTAATAAGAAGCCACTGTCATAAGTTATAGCAAAATGAAAAACTAAACAGAAAGACGAAGACGTTGAGGTTCAGTTAGCTGACACACTGTTTGATGTAATAGTACAGGAACCCCCTTCACAGGCAGTGGGTTAGACAGAAGTGTTTAGTCCAGAAAGGCCAAGAGACTTGCAACAGAAAGATGAGAAGATATATATTATGATGCAAACTCAGAAAAGGAATCATAACGTATTCCTGAGGGTTATTATCTTAAGGATAGAAGTCTAAAACAAAAGTAGAGACCCCAGCACGTTAGTGCAGAGGAGAAATGGGCAGAGGTCCACCAGGTTGTGTTGTCTGTAGCAAAGAGACAAGAAGTGTTAGGAGTAGAACATGAATTACCAGAAGGAGGTCACCTAGGTATGAGGAGGACTCAGGCTAATGTACAAAAGCACTTCCATTGGCCTGGCATGCACAAGGATGAGAGTAAATATTGCCACACATGTCAAAGATGCCTAATGGTAGGTATGCTACAGGCAGTAATAAAATCAGTAGATTTGTTGCCAATTCCCGCAATGGAGAATCTTTCACATGGGTTATGATTGATTGTAGTGGACGCCTTCCTAGAACTAAAAGTGGGAATCAGCTCTTGTTAACCATAATGTATACGTCTACTAGATTGCCACGGCAATTCCATTCCGGAGTATTAAGACAAAAAGGATGGTGGAGGGTTTGGTAGCTTTCTTTACCCGGTATGGGCTGCCCAGACAGATTCCACTGCTGAGGTGTTTAAGGAAGTCATTGATAGCATACAAAACTTTAAATCAAGTCCATATCATTCAAAGTCCCAGGGAGCCTTGGAAAGGTGACATTGACCCTGAAGGCAATATAACTCAGGATACCCTCGATGATTGGGATAAAGGTATCAAACTTTATGGATTGGTATGAGAGCTGTCCCAAATTAATCTACGCAGTTTACTCACTTTGAATTAATATTTGGGCAGGAAGTGAGAGTGTCTTTGAAACTAAAAATCTGATAGGAACGAAGTCAGAGATCTCACACTTGGATTATGTAGCAGTGGTGATGGAACAATTAAATCAGGAAGGTGAGTTAACTAAACAGCAAATGATTAGGGCACAGCGTAGAATGAAGCAGTTGGCAGATAGAAACTATAAAATTTAGACCTTTTCACATGTAGGTGATGTATTAGTATTGTTTCCAGTAGTAGGAGATACCTTCAAAGGCAGGGTTAGTGATCCCTACCAAATTGAGAAATAGTTGAGTCAGGTAAATTATCTGATAAAGGTACTGGACAGAAAAGAGGCTGTACCGGGCATACCATCTGAATATGTTGAAATCGTACTATAATAGAGACAGGAAATTGGAGAAACAGGTGTTATTTATTGCCCTGCCGAGTGAGGAATCAAATCCAGATGTAATGGAGTTTGATGTGCCTCAAAGTTAAAAAAGAAGAACTCCTTAAAGAATGGGTGGGAGAATTAGCTGTCTGTCTCAGGAGCAAAGAACACAGTTGAAAAGTTTGTTGCGACAGTATGCGGACATATGCAGGAACAAATGGGAGGACTAATGCCAGTGTGCATGACGTAGAAGTAGGGAATGCCGTTCCATTAAAACAATACCTTTACTGGTTAAATCCTTTCAAAGCCCAACAGGTCCAGAGGGGAGTGAATGGAATGCTCAATGAAGACATCATCGAACCAAGTCAGAGTGGCGTGGAGTTCGCTGATCCTGTTAGTTCCCAGAGCTGATGGAACCTAACAATTTTCTTTGGACTATTGGAAGGTCAACGTCTTAACAAAATCGCTCTCATAGCCAGTACTAAGGTTGGAGGACAGTGTGAAGAAAATTGGATAAGCCAGTTCCATTACAAAGTTGGTTTACTGCATTGTTACAAACAGGTACCTTTAAAAGAGAAAGCGAAATATGTTTCTGCATTTGTAAACCCAAATGGGCTGGATCAATTCAACGTAATGCACTTTGGAATGAAACGCACACCAGCCACATTCCAAAGACTCATGAACATACTTGTAGCCAGATTAAGAAATAGTCTAGTTTAAACTGATGATGTGGTGATCTTTAGCCATTCATGGGAAGATCACACGGGGAAAAACTCTTTGAGTGATTCCTAAAAACAAAACTGGAAATAAACTTAAAGAAAACATAATTTGTGACATTCTTGGGACATAACATCGACCATGGAAGGATGATGCCAAGGAACGCACCGACGAAAGCAATTGAGGAATTTTCTTGAGCATGGAGAAATACGTCCTCCGACTTTTGGGACTGACCAGATTCGACGGGACGTTTGTTCCATACTTCAGCAGCATGAGGGCACTACTGACAGATTTGCTAAAGAAGAACATGGAATTTCGTTGGACAGAATAGTCCCAAGAGGCATTGGAACATTTGCAAGTTATATTAGCCACCATATCAGTTTAATATCATATATATTTGCAGACATATGTGTGCTCAAAATTGCTCACACTGCAGGCAGTCAGTGCATGAAATATTTTGCTAATTCCACTTTGGAAATAGATTAACTTACTTCCAGTGTAGAAACACTCCCTTCAGCCGATTGAGTCAACACCGACCTGCAGCCACCCCACCCCCCAGACCCATTCATTTAACACTACAGGCAATTTCGCCAGGCCAGGTCACCTAACCTGCACATTTTTGGATTGTGGGAGGAAACGCACGCAGTGAATGTGCAAACTCCTCACAAAGAGTCGCTTGAGGCGGAAATTAAACGCGGATTGGTGGCGCTGTGAAACAGCACGGCTAACCACTATGCTATTGTGCCGCCCAGTTAACTCAAGATTGGGACACAGCCAGAGTCTGACCTTCCAACTTCAATGCATTGTCTGAGCTGAGATGTCGCCATTTGTTGTAGAACTTTTAATTAGCTTAAGAAGATGACTTGAATGAAGTTCTGGAATTTACATATTAATTAACTGAAAACTGCAACCCATTCTAAAAGATGAAAGAGTTAAAAGTCCAGGTTTGTTCATTCTACTATTTCAGTTGCGTGACACTCTAATATTTTGCTATAAATTTTGTGTCTTACGATCTTACACTCCACAAACACCTGATGAAGGAGCAGCGCTTTCAAAGCTAGTGCTTCCAAATATACCTGTTGGAACATAACCTGGTGTTGTATGATGTTGACCAGAGAAACTTCAGATAACGGTCTTTTCAAATAAAATAAGACAATTTCTCTCATCCTTTCTTTATCCTCAATTGCAGATATCATTCTAATTATTGATAATGTTACTGGTATTCTTCGACAAAGAAATGTATTGCGTGTGTGCGTGTGTGTGTGTATGGATCTATGTGGTTATGTTTGTATGCATATGTGTCTGTGTCTGTGTCTTTGGTGTGTACCCATATATGTATGTATTGTGTACGATCCTGTGCAAGTGGAGTGAAATGAAAGAACCAGATGCAATTACATTCTCTTATGATTGAGAAAATGTACAAAGATTCCATGCTGTCTGATTTGAAAGAACAAACAAAATTACGGCACAAAAAACTTTCCTTCGGCCCACCAAGCCTGCGCCAATCCAGATCCACTACCTCAACCTGGCACATATTTTCTAAGGTTCTGTATCAACTTTGCTCACTGCCCATTTATATATCTGTCTAGGTATATCTTAAATGATGCTACCGTGACTGCCTCTACCATCTCTGCTGGCAAAGTGTTCCAGATACCCATCACCCTCTGCACAAATAACGTTTCCACGCATATCTCCCCTTGACTTCTCCCCTCTTACTTTGAACTCGTGACCCATAGTAATTGAGTGTCCCACTCTGGGGGGAAAAATCTTGCTCTCCATCCTGTCTCTATCTCTCATGATTTTGGAGAGCTCAATCAGGTTCCCCGCTCGACCTCCATATTTCTAATGAAAATAACGCTGATCTACTCAAAAGCTCTTCATTGCGAGCACCCACCATACCTGGTGAACCTCTTCAGCACCCGTTCCAAAGCATCCACATCCTTTTTGTAATGTGGCAACCAAGTCTGTAGACAGTATTCCAAATGTGGGGAACAAAAAGTCTTATACAAGTGTAACATGTGCTGCCAACACTTGTAGTCAATACCCCATTGACTGAAGGAAAGTATGTGATATGCCCTCTTGACCAGACTGTTGAACTGTGTTTCCATCTTCAGGGAACAATGGACCTGAACACCCAGAAATCTCTTCACATCAATTTATCCCAGCACTTTTCAATTTTCTGTATATTTCGCTCTTGAATTAGATCTTCCAAATTGCATCATCTCGCATTTGCCCGGATTGAACTCCATCTGCCATTTCTCTGCCCAACTCTAAAATCCATCTATATTGTTCATTATTCTCTGACAGTCCACATCACAATCTGCTACTCCACCAATCTTCGTGTCATCTGCAAACTTGCTAATCAGGCCATCTATACCATCGTCCACATCACTTCTGTATATCGAAAACAACAGTGGTCCCAGCACGGATCACTGTTGAGCACCACTGGTCATAGGACTCTATTTTCAGAAACACCCTTCCACTGCTAATCTCCATGAGCTGTGGCCCAGCCACTTCTCTATCCATCAACTAGTACAGCCAGGACCCTATGCGACTTCACATTCTCCATCAACCTACCCTGGGGAACCCTATAAAATACCTTACTAAAGTCTATGTACATGGCATCTACAGGCCTTCCCTCAACAAGCAACTTTGCCACTTCCTCAAAGAGTTCTGTTAATTGGCAATACATGACTTTCCCTGCACAAAACTGTGTTGCCTAACACTGATAAGCACATTTTCTTCCAACTGGGAATACATCATATCCCTCAGTATTTTCTCCGGCAGCTTCCTTGCCACGAACATCAGGGTCAACATTCTTAAACAAGGGAACATAATTTGCAATTTTCCAGTCCTTCGGGATTTAACCCGCGTTCAAAGATGCTGCAAAGATATCTGTTATGGTTCCACCTGTTTCCTCTCCCCCTTCCCTCGGTAATCTGGGATAGATCTCATCCGGATCTGGGGATTTGGCCACCTTAATACCTTTTAGAATAAACAACATTTCCTCTCTCCTTATTTCGATTTGACCTAGAGTAATCAAGCATCCAATCCTATTCTCAACATTTCTCCTTGGTGAATACCAATACGAAGTACTCATTAAGAATCTCACCCATTTTCTCTGACTCCACGCATAACTTGCCTCCTTTGTCCTTGAGTGGTCCAACCTTTCCTCTAGTTACCCTCTTGCTCCTTATGTATGAATAAAAGTTTTTGGGATTTTCTATAACCTTGTTTGCTAAATATATCTCAAGATCCCATTTAGCCCTCTTAATTCCTTGGTTCAAATTGGTCCTACATTGCCGATATTCTTCCCTAGCTTTGTCTGTCTTCAGTCGCCTGGACCTTATGTATACTTCCATTTTCTTCTAAGCTAGTCTCACAGTTTCACCTGTCTTCCATGGTTCCCTAATCTTGCCATTCCTACCCCACATTTCCACAGAAACATATATGACCTTAAATCTAATCAACTCTCCTTAAAAGCTTCCCATGTATCAAATGTGGATTTACCTTCAAACAACTGTTCCCAATCTATATTCCTCAACTTACGCTGAATTTAGTATAGTTGGCCTTCCCCCAATTTAGCACTCTTCCTTTAGGACCAGTCTCATCTTTGCCCTTGCGTATTCTAAAACGTATGGAATTGTAATCACAAGTCAACAATAAATACCCAACTGAAACTTCAGCTACATGGCCATGCTTATTTGCCAACAACAAGACAAAAATAGACACTTCCTGAGTTGTACTTTTCACATACCGCTCAAAAAACCCTCCGAGCTACTCCTTACATATTCTACTCTAGCCAGTCCTCTCATATTAACTGAATCCCATTCAATGTTGCGAAAACAAAATCGCCTATCACCAAAAAACACCATGTTGCCCCCACATCTTGCCATGATCTGTGTAAATAATTGTACTAGTATCTCATGCTCACTGTTGGGAGGTCTGTAGTACATCCCCAAAATTGTTACTACACCCTACCTATTTCTGAGCTCTGCCCTTATTGCCTCACTGTTCGAGTCCTCCATAGTGCCCTCCTTCAGCACAGCTGTGGTATCCTCTTTGACCAGACATGCAACTCCTATAACCCTTTTACCTCCCTCTTTATACCGCCTGAAGCATTGATATCCTGGGATATGTATTTGCCAATCATGCCTTTCCCTCAACCAAGTATCAGTAATAGCAATATCAACTCCCAGGTACTAATCCAAGCCCTGTGTTTATCTGCACATACGACACTTCTTCCATTAAAATAAATGCACCTCAGACAACCTGTCCCTTTGTGTTCACCATCTTCTCCCCGCCTACTCTTACCATTACTCATTTAATTATCAATTTCCTTACAGGCTACAGTTGCTATTTCCTTACTGTCATTTGGTTCCCATCCCTCTACTACATTAGTTTAAACCCTCCGAAGCAGCATAAGCAAAAGTACCCGGACGGACATTGGTTCCATTCTGGCCCAGGTGTAGACTCTTCAATTTGTAATCGTCCCACCTCCCAGATAACCGCTCCCAATGTCCCATTAATCAGAACCCGTCCCTCCTGTCTATTCTTTCATTTCTACGCTGACTAGCACGTGGCATTTGTAGCAATCTTGAGATTACAACCTCTGAGGTCCTACTTTTTAACTTGGTGTCTACCTCCCTTAATACTGTTTGTAGGAACTCATCCTGATTTTTTAAAATCTATATCATTGGTGCCTACATGCACCATGTAAACTGGCTGCTCACCCTCCCCCTTCAGAATGTTCTGCAGACAATCCGAGGCATCCTGTCCCTTGCAACTGGAAGGCAACATACCACTCAGGAGTGTAGGCTTCGACCAGAGAAATACCTATCTACTCCCTTTGCCATTAAATCCCCAATGACTTAGCCTGTGCAGTATTTTATCCTGCCCTTCTGAACAACAGAACCAGCCATGTTGTTTTTAAACTGGCTACTACTGCCTTCCCTGGTGAGCCATCTCTCCCATCAGTATCCAAAACAATGTACCTGCTTTGGAGGGTGGTGACTGCAGGGGACACCTGCAGTGACATCTTGCTCTTTCTCTGCCTTTTGGTCGCCATTTCCCTTTCTTATTCAGCAATCCTAATCTGTGATGTGATCAGTTCGCTGAATGTGCTACCTACAATCTCCTCTGCATTGTGAATGTTCCAAGGTGTGTCCATCCGCAGAGTCACCAACCCGTCTAACAAGAGCTGCAAGTGGGCACGCGTACTTCACTTGAGCAGGGACATCAGCTGTGTCACTGAGCTCCCACATTGAGCAAATGGATCATAACATGGCTCTGAGATCTCCTGCCACGTTTACTCGAAAGCTTAACTTGTTCTTAAATTAGATTAATAGAAAAGGAAGTGTTTTTCTTTACCAATTACAGGATTTTTTTAAAAAAAAGAAGAGAAGCACCTTATCAACACAGTACAGACTCCTTTTGTTTTGATAAGAAGAGGAGTTCGAGGTAGGAGACATTACACGTGTAGTGTCTCTGGTTCAATGGCTGCCCAAATACATCCGTTCATTTGCCTTCCCAGCCAACAATTCGTCTTCTCCCACTCCACTCCTCGCTGCTACTGCGGCTGTAAATGGAGGCCTGATGCTCGAGGTAAATCCCTTTCTAGTGGGAAATTAACCTTCCCGGCAACCACCTGGCCCCACCCCCAACTCCTCCCAAATGGTAATGCACAAAACATGCAAAAATCTCTTTCATTGATGGATTGCCAAAGTGAACAAATGATAATCATATACGAAACAAAAATAATTTAATGGATATTTACTGTGATCCTTGATCGAACAATATTTGGTTTTCTATTGAGAAGATAAATTCAGGTCATTTTTCTAATCTGAGTTGGATAAGTTTGATCAGTACGTGATCATCATTGGTTACAAAGTAGAAGTTGCTGGGAACGCTCAGAAGTTCTGGAAGTATCTGTGGTGCGAAAGCAGAATCAACATATTGTCGGGGAACTGGCACGGGCCAGGTTACTACGCACATAGTGTTCAGGGGTGTGTAGGTTAGGTAGTCAGGGGTAAATGCAGAGTTTGAGAGTAGGCGAATGGGTTTGGGTTGGTTACTCTTTGGAGGGTCGGTGTGGGCATGTTGAGTCAAATGGCCTGTTTCCACAATGTAAGGATTTGACAATTCTTTGCGTTCTACATAAGAAGTGTCTTTGGTGCGAGGATCAGGGATGTCTCCGAGCATGCTCAGGGCATACTGCAGGGGAGGGTGAACAGCCAGCAGCCATGGTACACATTGGCATTGGCAGGAAACGTGACAAGATCCTGCAAGGGGAGTGTAGGGTGATCGGCCTGAGTGGAAAAGTAGGATATCCAGGGTTGTAATTTTGGGATTACTCCTCGTGCTAGGTGGAAGTGAGATAAGGAAGATGAAGATAGAAAACTTTAATATGTGGTTGAAGACCTGGTTCAGGAAAAAACGTTTCAGATTTATGGCTCGTTGGGATTTTGTCCAGGGCAGGTGGGACCTGTAAAAAAAGGACAAGGTCCATTTTAACTGGAGGGACACCAACATCCTGGCAGGGAGGTTTGATGATGCATCTCGGGTGGATTTAAATGAATAATGCAGGAGGCTGAGAACCAGAGCAGCAGGACAGCAAGTGAGCGGAAAGTAGAGTTTAATAGAATAGACAGGCAAGGCCAGTCTAATTACCATGCTGATGAAAATGGTCATAGCATTTTAAAAAATGTGAATGGAAACGATAGTTTCAGTATTATCGGAGATCAAAACATAAGAATGGATTGTATGGAAAGTGTAGTGCGCCAAAAGTAGTAAAGGAGGTAAATAAATCCAATAGACCTTATATAAATACCTTGTACCTATATGCATGGAAAATTAGGGAAAAAATGAATGAGCTGACAGCACAAACAGAGATAAAAAGATATGGCATGGTGGGGCTTGCAGCAAAGTGGTTACTGGAAGGTCAGGATGGGAAGTGATATGTCCAAGGGTACTCATTATTCAGACAAGAAGGAACAGCAGGTTGAGTTGCTGCATTGATTAAGAATGATATCAAGGCTGCATTAAGAAATGACATTAGCACAAGATGACAAATCAGTTTGGATCCAAATAAAGCACATGGAACGAAATCTGTGTCTAGGAGTAATTTCATACACCCATCCTCCAAATATCCTTTCAAAAACCAGGGAATAACAATGGCTTGCGAGAAGGACACAAGGGTGGGCAATCTGTGTATGCATATTGACTCTATTAATCAATTTGGCAAGTATAGCCTCAAATAACGATTCCCAGAATGTATGGGGGATTGTTTCTTAGAACAACAAGTCATGGAAACCAACCAGAGAACTGGCTTTTAGACTTGGTGTGAATAATGAGGAAGGAGGGATAAATTATCTAGTAGTAGAGGATCCTCTTGGAAAGAGTGATCATAATATACTGGATTTTCAAAGTCAGACTCAAAGATTGAAGACAGAGTCATTTGCGAGAGTTTTAGTGTCGGGCAATGATAATTGTACAGGCCTGACGAAGGATAGGCCTGAGTGCACTCGGGAAAAAATATCATTAAAGGGCAGAACATTTGAAGAACAGTAGCACATATTTAGGAAGATAGTAAAAACACATCAATTAAAGTTAATTCCTGAGTGGAAGAATAATTCTGAAAACATAAAACGTCATCCATACCTAACAAAGAAGACTATGATAAGATGAAACACATGTCCTGGTGGTATTATCGCCAACTGCTGATGCAGCGATCCAGATAAGGTTCTGGGAACTCGGGTTCAAACGCCGCCATGGCGGATGCTGGAATCTAAATTCAACATAAATCTGCAATTAAGCTTTACAGTTTAATGGTGAGATCACTTTCACTTCAAAATTGTGTCTCCTTAGAACATCACAGCGCAGTACAGGGCCTTCGGCCCTTGATGTTGCGCCGACCTGTCATACCAATCTGAAGCCCATCCAACCTGCACTATTCCATTTATGTCCATATGCTTGTCCAATGACGACTTAAACGTACTTAAAGTTGGTGAATCGGCTACCATTGCAGGCAAAGCATTCCATTGCCTTACTAATCTCTGAGTAAAGAAACTACCTATGACATCTGTCCTATATCTATCACCCCTCAATTTAAATTTATGCCCCTTCATGCTCTTTGTCACCATACATGGAAAAAGGTTCTCCCTGTCCACCTATCTTACTCTCTGATTATCTTGTATGTCTCTGTTAATTCACCTCTCAACCTTCTTCTCTCTAACGAAAACAGCCTCAAGTCTCTCAGAATTTCCTCGTAAGACATTCCCTCCATACCAGGCAAAATACGAGTAAATCTCCTCTGCACTCTTTCCAAAGCTTCCAATCCTTCTTATGCGGTGACCAGAACTGTACACAATACTGCAAGTGCGGCCGCATCAAAGATTTGTACAGCTGTAGCATAACCTCATGGTTCCGGAACTTGATCCCACCATTAATAAAAGCTAAAACATTGTATGCCTTCTTAACAACCCTGTGAACCTGGGTGGCAACTTTCAAGGATCTGTGCACCTGGACACCGAGATCTCTCTGCTAATCTACACTACAAAGAATCTTACCATTATCCTAGTACTTTGCATTCCTGTTACTCCAACCAAAGTGAATCACCTCACACTTGTGCACATTAAACTCCATTTGCCACCACTCAACCCTGCTCTGCAGCTTATCTATGTCTCCCTGTAACCTACAACATCCTTTGTCACTATCCACAGCACCACCGTCCTTAGCATCGTCTGCAAATTTATTAACTCGCCCTGCTACACCCTCATCCGGGTCATTTATAAAAATGACGAACAGCTGTAGACCCAACACCGACCCTTGCGGTACACCACTGGTACCTGGACTCCAGAAAGAACATTTCCCATCAACTACCACCCTTTGTCTTCTTTCAGCAAGCCAATTATTGATCCAAACTGCTATATCTCCCACAATTCCATTCTTCCGCATTTTGTATAATAGCCTACTCTGGCGACCTTATCGAACACCTTGCTGAAATCCATATACATCACATCAACTAGTTTACTCTCATCTACCTGCTTGGTCACCTTCTCAACGAATTCAATAAGGTTTGTGAGGCATAACCTACCCTTCACAAAACCGTGCTGCCCATCCCCAATCAAATTATTCTTTTCTAGATGATTTTAAATCCTATGTCTTATAAACGTTTCCAACACTTTAACAACAACTGAAGTAAGGCTCACTGATCTATAATTAGCAGGGTTGTCTCTACTCCCCTTCTTGAACAAGGGAACCACATTTGCTATCCTCCAGTCTTCTGGCACTATTCCTGTAAACAATGACGATTTAAAGATCAATGCCAAAGGCTCGGCAATCACCTAACTGACTTCCAAGAGGATCATATGATAAACCCCATCTGGCCCAGTGGACATATCTATTTTCACGCTCTGACGGATTGCTAATACCTCTTCCTTGTGAACCTCAATCCCACCTAGTCTAGTAGCCTGTATCTCAGTATTCTCCCCGACAACATTGTCATTTTCTACAGTGAAAACTGTCGAAAAATATTCATTTAGTGCTTCCCCTATCTCCTCTGACTCCACACAAAATTTCCCACTACTTCCTTGATTGGCCCTAATCTCACTCTCGTCATTCTTTTATTCCTTAAATGCCTATAGAAAGCCTTAGTGTTTACACTGATCGTATCCGTTAACAACTTCTCATGTCTCCTTCTGCCTCTTCTAAGGTCTGTCTTTAGGTCTTTCCTGGCTGCCTTGTAACCCTCAAGCGCCTTAACTTAGCCTTAACATCTCATCCTAACATAAACCTTCTTCTTCCTCTTGACCAGAGATTCCACTTCCTTCGCACACCACAGCTCCCGCGCTCTACAGCTTCCTCCCTGCCTGACAGTTACATATTTATCTAGGACACACAGGAGGTTTTACTTGAATAAACTCCATATTTCTAATGTGCTCATTCCCTGCAGTTTCCTTCCCCATCTTATGCTTCCTAAATCTTGCCTCATCGCATTGTAATTGCCTTTCCCCCAGCTGTAACTCTTGCCCAGTGCTATACACCTATCCCTTTCTATCACGAAAGTAAACATAACGGAATTGTGATCGCTGTCACCAAAGTGCTCACCTACTTCCAAGTCTAACACCTGGCAGGGCTCATTACCCAGTGCCAAAACTAATGTGGCTTTGCCCCTTGTTGGCCTCTCTACATACAGTGTCAGGAAGCCCTCCTGCACACACTGGACAAAAACTGACCCATCTATAGTACTCGTACTACCGTGTTCCCAGTCAATATTTGGAAAGTTGAAGCCCCCCATGACAACTGACCTGTCTCTCTCACTCCTATCGAGAATCATCTTTGCTATCCTTTCCTGTACAACTCTGGGATTATTCGGAGGCCTACAGAAAACTCCCAACACAGTGACTTCCTTTCCTGTTTCTAACCTCAGCCCATTCTACCTCAGTTGACGAGTCCCCAAACATCCTTTCTGCAACTGTGATAGTGTCTTTGACCAACAATGTCTCACCCCCCTTTTACTATCTTCTCTCTTCTTACTGAAACATCTAAATCCTGCAACCAGCAACAACTATTCCTGTCCGTGCTCTGTCCATCTCTCCGAATGGCCACAACATCGAAGTCCCAGGTACCAATCCATGCTACAAGTTCACCCACCTTATTCCGGATGCTCCTGGCGTTGAAGTAGACACACTTCAAACCAACTTCTTGCTTGATGGAACCGCCATGTGGTCCTGACACTTGATTTTGGACCTCCCTACTTTCAACCTTTTCTATATGCGAACTTCAATTTTGGTTCCCATCCCCTTGCTGATTAGTTTAAACCCACCCCAATAGCCTTAGCGAAATTCCCCCCAGGATATTGGTATCCCTCTGATTCAGATGAAGACCATCCTGCTTGTACAGGTCCCAACTACCCAAGAAAGAGCCACAATTATCCAAGAATCCAAAACCCTTCCACCTGCACTATCCCTGTAGCCCACGTATTCAACTTCTCTCTTTCCCTACTCCTTGACTCTCTATCACGTGGCATGGGCAACAAACCAGAGACAACAACACTTTTCATCCCAGCTCTAAGCTTCCATCCTAGCTCCCTGAATTTCTGCCTTTAATCCCCATCTCTCTTCCTACCTATGTCGTTGGTGCCCATGTGGACCACGACTTGGGGCTGCTTCCCCACCCCCTTAAGGATCCCAAAAGCACGATCATGAAGCCTGGCATCTGGGAGGCAACACACCAACCGTGAGTCTCTCTCGTCCACCCAGAACCTCCTATCTGTCCCCCTAACTATGGAGTCCCCAATGACTGCTGCTCTGCTCCTCTTCCCCCTTCCCTTCTGAGCAGCAGGGACAGACTCTGTGTCAGAGTTCTCTGTTTCCTCCGGTAAGTCGTCCCCCCAACAGTATCTAAAACGGTATACTTATTTTTGAGGGGAATGGCCACAGGGGATCCTTGTTCTGCCTGCCAGTTCCCTTTCCGTCTCCTGACTGCAACACATCTACCTTTTTCTTGTACGGTAGGAGTGACTACCTCCCTGTAATTCCTCTTAATACCTCCCTCTGCCTCCCGAATGATCCGAAGCTCATCCAGCTCCAGCTCCAGTTCCCTAAGGGCATTTTTGATCCTGTGGATATCAGGCCCGAGGGTGAGGCGGATCATCCATTCAACAGTTATGACTGAGGATGTTGCAGATACTACAGCTTGCCTGTCACACTGATATGTAGGGCTATTCCCTTATTTGGAGTGAGAATGTTTGTGGAACTCTGTCCTCCAGAGAATTTTTTATGAGTCAATAATTATTTATGACTGTACATGGCAGAACCTCTGAGTATGATCTGATCGGTTGATCTGAGGATCATTTCGTTGTCTCTATCAGATGTTGGTTCTTCTGATTGGAATGGAAGCAATCAAGTGCTGCATCTTTAATGGGTTCTCCTTGGGTTCAGGTGAACAATGTTCTGACACTGACAAGTTAATTCAAGCACATCACTGAATCATCGATCAGCTTGATGTTCCTCATCGTGTGAGAGATCATCCCGATAAATATGATAGAGTTTGTAAGTGGACACAGTTCTGCTTCTGCTGCAGTCTGCAGCACCATGTGATTGCCCAATCTTGATCTGCAATTAATTTCTGCTTGCTGTCTGCAATTCACATCGATACCCATTCCCCATAAGCCTGCACCGATTGATATACTCTAGCTTCTAATGTAGTAGCACTTCCATTTTAATGCTCTCATTCTTCACAGGGTCTGTCCGTGGTTTCACGCCTTCAATTGGTCACATCCTCAAAATCTTTTAACATATTCATCGAAATATTTTCCTTTCCAATCATGCCATCTTCTGTGTTTAGAGTGAATGTGTTCCCTTTGTTTGTCTTCGAGACCTTGATTGAGATCTCTGTAGTGATGACAGCCCGATGCAGCTTTAGAACCAAGAAATCTGTGCATCTTGCGTTATCATTCATTTTTTCGTTTATGGCTCTCCGTCTCTTGAGCAGGGCATTTGAGCAGATTAGACACACGTCTTTGAATCTTATCTGAAAGCAGACATTGCATGAGAAATTAAACATCTTCTGCAGCATCTGTGAAGTGAAAGCAGAGTTAAGCTTTTAGATTGATTGACCCTTCTACAAATTTCCAGTTCCTCCAGCAAGTTTCGGTTTTGTTTCAGATTTCCATTACAAGCATTTTGTTAATTTAAAATGTGTTCTGTGTGTGTTCACTTCTGTCGAAAGTCAACAGGTCTGGAAACATCTGCAGAAACAAAGAAACAAGATAATATTTCAAGTACAGACTTACCTTTCTTCATAACTGAAAAGGTTTAGAAAAATTGACTTTTACTCTCTGGGCACAGCTGGCGGGTGACGGGAAATAGAGGGGTTGGAAATGCAATGCAAAAGTCAAACGAGACTTTAATTACGGTGGAAGAAAAATCGAAACAAATTGAGACTAAATTAAGGTGTGAATGGCTGAAATGGGTTCTCTCGATTGAGTGCAAGTTAAAGAAGATGCAAACAAGACAAAGTCAAAGGGATCAGTGAGGAGTGAAGATGCTGTAGATCAGAGTTGAGAGTCTGATGCTGGAAACGCGCAACTGGTCAGGCAGCTTCAAGGGAGCAGGACACTCGACTTTTCGAGCATAAGCCCGAATCAGGAATGAGATCAGAATCTGGGAACATAAGAATGGAATGTTCTAGGAATGCATCAGATTCTAAGAACACTAGACTGTTAAAATAATGGACAGCAGTTTATCCTGTTGTCATTAGTACCTTTCTAAGGACTTCTGCATCGTTAATATTGCGGATAGAATGTGTGTTGATGATTATTCGGGCAGGTTAGTCTCCCACCCTTGCTATTGTTCGCGTTCCTAGTAAGTCGATCTCTGCCCACTGATTGCTTCGGAAACAAGTGCGAATGGCATCGCTATTTCTGTTCTCTACATTCGGCAAAGATATAAACCAATGTATTCACGGTCCATCTCAAAGTCCATTCCTGTTCCATACATTGCCTACCCTTCATTAACAAACGTCTGAGGAGTAAAAGAAGTGGTCAGAACCATGACTACCCCATTTCGTCCTGAACCGATTTGTTTCTTTGTCTTCTGTCAACGAACAAAACTCCATAACATGCCTAGTCTTCACTTCTGCGTCAGTGGTGTATCTGAATAAACCATCATCGACAACTTTCCCTTTGCTGTTCTCTTCTGTCAGGTTTACGGTTAATAATATGTTGAGAGCAAAATTATTCATATTTGGACCTGGAAGTATACCAGCTGCACAGCGTGAAGCCAGTTTGATTCTAAAATGAGATGGTCGTGGCTTTTTGTCACCATTTTCAGCAGAACCAGTAACCTCGCACAATGGAGAGGACTGTACTGTCAGTGACCATGGAGGAACAGTTTCATTGAACTGTTTTGATTCTAGAACTGTCAGAGCAGCAGTGGGTAGCATGTATATTCTCTCCCAGGTACAGTGCTTGAATGAACTCAGTCGGTGACAAAGGTCATCTTTACTCCTGAGAGCAAGATACAGAAACAAATTCCAGAAATAGGAACAGATTAGAATTCATTAGGTGCAATTACTCAGAACGCGAATTGAATTGAAGGTTGATAAGTTGCTGAACCAGTTGGGTCTCATCCAGTGTATTCAGGAAAGTGGCAGTACAGACAGTGAAAGAGGTATGGATTCATACAGCATGGAAACAGATACTTCCGTTATTCCTTTCCATGCTGACCATAATCTCAAACTAAACTAATCCCACCTGCCTGCACTTGATAAAAAATCCATCCAAGGAGAAAATGAGGACTGCAGATGCTGGAGATCAAATTCGTGAGTGTGGCGCATTTCAGGCAGCATCCAAAGAGACGCAGACTTGACGTTTTGGACATAAGCCCTTCATCAGGAATAATGCTGCAGACCAGAGCGGGCCCAGTCACCAGACCGCACTGGAACCAGTTTCTGGATGGCACCGGGCTCAGTCTTCAGACCAGACCAGGCGTCAAAACTAGAGTCCTTGCTTCGACACACCACACCACACCCTCTCTATTCTGCAACTCAGTTTTTGGAGGCAAACTTTAATCTAGGACTCCTCTCTGGGAATCTCCTCGCTGCGCCAACCTCCAAACTGAGAATTCGGTCCGTGACTCGGCTCCTCGTGCCAGCTTCCCCTTTGGAGCCTGACATGGGGACTTGTCTCTGGTGCTAGCCTGTATCTGGGACTCACGTCTGGGACATTCTGTATCTCCATTCTGGGAGTCACGTCTTGGAGCCAAACTCAGAGGTGCAACTCATCTCTGGGAATCATCTTCCTACAATAATACCCATTCTGAGAGTTCGCTCCTGGAGCCACGCCTGCTGCAGGTCTGAGAATCCCCTGAGGGAGTCGCCTCCCCGTGGCAGTCTCCACTGCGTGAATCCACATTGTGTATTCGCTTCGCTGTGCCAGCCTCCAAAATTCCACTACGAATATCATTTATAAACTTAAACGTTTGGGAAATAAATTCATCACAAACTCGTTAAAGTGCTTCATTCAGAGTGGCCTGGATACAACTATACTGTTGTGATCTGCGCCGTTCTCCGTGCTGGAGAGACATCGAGAACGTATTTAAAGATCAATGTACTGACGCAGTCTGCTTAGTTTTCTTCTGTTGCTATATTGTCAGGTTGGACTGAGCAGACCTTGGTTTACACAGTGCTCTGTGCTGTGTGAATGACTCCTCGACGTTTACAGTGGCTGGAATGCTTCTGTGAAGTGATATGCGAATGTCGTATAACTAACCATTTCAGATGATCTGGCAATGTCTTTATTTTATGTTGTCATTATTTTGATTGGATCCTCCGTCCCTCATTTCATTAATGTTGACATTTGTACACGAAACATCATTTTTGTGAATACCCATTGTTCTGGCATCAGCCACGTACTCTTCATTCAGAAGAAATCTGTTATTCTCATCTCGGATTGTCTCTCGGATAAAGGCCTTGATACATGTTTCAAACACCATACAGCTCCACTCCCCACTGTAAACCCATCATAACAAATATTCGCTGTGCACTGAGAGCAATGTGGCCACTAGGAACGTGAGGGAGCAAGTGAATGTGAGAACTGCATATGCTGGCGATTAGAGTCAAGATTATAGTGATGCTGGAAAAACACAGCAGGTCAAGCAACATCCGAGGATCAGGAAAATCGACGTTTTGGGCAGAAGCCCTTCATCTGGGATTGAGGGCTCCTGCTATTAATGTCGATTTTCCTGCTCCTCATATACTGCCTGACCTGCTGTGCTTTTCCAGCACCACTCTAACCTTGACTCTAATCTCCAGCAACTGCAGTACTCACTTTCGTCTGGTTGATTCTAAGCTTATTGCAAATCTTCTTGCAAGGATGACTACCGTGAAGAATTTCTTCTCTCTCTACAAAGATCTCAGTAAGTCTCTCTCTCTCTCTCTCTCTCTCTCTCTCTCTCTCTCTCTCTCTCTCTCTCTCTCTCTCTCTCTGCAACCTCCAGCTCGCCTTCATGATGAAGGGCCTCTATCCGAAATTTGGACGTTCCTGCTCCTCGGATGCTGCCTGACCTGCTGTGCTTTTCCAGCGCCACTCTAATATTGACATCAGGGAGCAGACTGTCAGGGAGCTGAAACAAAACCCGACGTCTGAAACGGTCAGAATGACCCCTCCAGTACACACTGTATCGCTAAATGCTATAATCTTTCTCAATTTATGGAAATTAAAACCTTTTCTTCCTCCTAAGAAAATACATAAATTCACTGTTAACCACCTTTCCTTTCAATGTGCTACATTCTTATACTTTGCTTATCCAGACACATATTCTCCACCTCCTGTCTATCTTAGTGACATTGACAAATTTATTTAGAATATATTTGTTCCATCGATCGAAATCGTTGATTGGGGTGAAAATATTTGAGGTTCCAGCACAGGTCACTGTGTAACTGCAGACGTTAATTTCTGTTAAACCAAAAAATGACTAATTTACCCTAACTTATCCATGAGTCCGGATGAGTAACCAATCCTTACAGTATTCCTGTGTAGCAGTTTTGAAAGGTTTTCATTTCTTTTCATTTCCTGTGCAGCTGCATTGAGACGTTCAAATGTATGCTCCAGTTATCTAGTTATAGCCTCGAATGGCTGAATTTCTTCATCTTCCTGTTTCAAATTCTTGTTGGGTTGAACGCACTACTTCAGTATTGCTGTAGCTCTGAATGGTGATGAAGACCCGGGTTCAATTCCCGCCTCAGGCGACTGACTGTGTGGAGTTTTCACATTCTCCCCGTGTCTGCGTGGGTTTCCTCTGGGTGCTCCGGTTTCCTCCCACAATCCAAAGATGTCAGGTCAGGTGAATTGACCATGTTAAATTTCCCGTAGTGTTAGGTAATGGGTAATTATAGGGGTATGGGTGGTTGTGCTTCGGCGGGTCGGTGTGGACTTGTTGAGCCGAAGGGCCTGTTTCCACACTGTAATGTAATCTAATATTTTGGAAGCAACCGTGAACTTTATAATGGAGGGAAGGCCATTTATGCTGCAACTGCAGACGGCACACAATGCCTCATGGATGCCCAGTTTCCATTTGCTTGGTCGTTTCGAAGAATGCCCCACTTCACGGTAAGTGGTGCCACCCAAGACCAGGGGTGGTATCTTTAATATGTGGCTGAGACTTTCCCTCCGCCAGGACTGTGCGCTGGGTGATCATTCCGATACTGTGAGAGAGAGATCCATTTCCGACAAGTAATTTTGTAAGCATGTTTGGCTCTTGTTGGTTCAACAATTACTTGCCAAAGTCTGGCTGGTGTGTATTTAAGGCCTCACTCTGTTTAAGGCCGCAGTCAGTTGTCGGCCTATGCAGCTACTCTTGGCGATAGACATTGAAGTATCACACCCACAGTACGCTCTGTGTCTTTTTTTAATTCACAGTGATTCCTCAGATTTGTCTTCAACATGTAGGGCAACTAAGTTGTCACCGAGGGATGGTGTGGAGGGAAGTAGCTGCCCATCATCAGGAGGTTACCTTGACCATCCTTGACCTGTTAGCACAAGATATACTGCGTTCTAGAGGCAATGTTTGGGAATTCCAGGGTAACACTTTTCCTCACGGTATCCCATTGTGCCTCCACTGCTGGATGGTCTATCCTCCCGGTGGGATAGGATATATCCAGGGATGAAGATGAGGCTTCATGAAACATGGACCATCATTCCTGATTCTATTACTATGTCGATTTCAGACTATTTGTGAACGGTCAATATGAGGGATAAAAGTAACAATGGAACAATGAATAAAGGGTTAAGTCTGAATGAAAGGCAATCTATCTGAATGTGTGACGTATTCTGAAAACACAGTGCATGCATTGGGGGAGACGGATATATTTTAATGGCATTTGAGAGACATGGCTACTGGGTGAACGATATTGGGAACTGAATATTCACAATAGTTTACAGATGGTAGTTTTCTCCAAAACTGAAACGGAGGTGGGGTAATCGCTGTATAAGAGATGGCGTTTGTACAATGTTCAAAGAGGACCTTTATCTAACGATCAACAGGTATCCTTAATCATAATATGTGCGTGCACAACGTTCCAGTTAAGTCGACATTGGGGAGAGATTCCCACCTGGACTTTGAATGCCTCTCAACAAACTTAAAGGGATTGGAGCCGTTATGATATGGGACAACATCATTTTCCAGAATATTCTGTACCCGATATTTCCCGGAACATTCCATGCCCGATTTTCCACGGCACAATCTGCATTTGACATTCCAAAAAAGCATTCAGCACCGCTCATTTCCCGAAATATTCTGGGCATGACAATCCCTGGAAAATTCTATACCTGACATTCTCTTGTACATTGCTTGTCGTAAGTTCTGCAGAAAAATCTGCTAATGGCATTCCCCAGAAAATTCTCTCCCCAACATTATCCAAAACATTCTATACCTGATATTCTCCAGAAACTTCTATAAGCGATATTCCCCAGAACACTCTGTACACAACATTCGTCAGAAGATTCTATACCTGAGATTCTATAACTGATGTTCCCCGTAACATTCTATACAGATATTCTCAGGAACATTCTACACCTGGTCAGGCAGCATCAGAGGAGCAGGAGAATCGAAGTTTCGGGCAAAAGCCGTTCATCAGGAATGGTGATTCTATTCCTGATGAAGGGATTTTGCCCATAACGTCGATTTTCCTGCTCCTCGGACGTTTCCTGACCTACTGTGCTTTTCCAGCACCACGCTGATGAAAAGTCTGGTTTCCAGCATCTGCAGTCCTCACTTTTGCCGAACATTCTATACCTGCCATTCTCTGGAAAATTCAATAATCTACATTCCCTGGAAGATTATGTTAACAGACTTCTCCGTAACATTCTGCAACTGACATGCCTCAAAACATTCTACATCCCAACATTGCCCAGAACATTTTGCACTTGACGCTCCCCAGAACATTCTCCACCTGACATTCACAAGAACATTTTGTAGCCAGTATTCCCCGGAACATTTCGTTTGTGACATTCCCCAGAATAATCTAAAGTGGACATTGACTGGCACATTCTAAAACCGAAATTTCCTGAAACAGTCTGTAATTGAATTTCCCTGGAACATTCTGTACTCACCATTGTCTGGGCTACTCTATAACTGACATTCCCGGAACATTCTGAACCTGACCTTCTCTGTAACATTCTGTAGCCAAAATTCTCCGAAATGTTATATACTTGACGTTCCACAGATCATTCTGTACCTGCCATTCCCCCGAACATTCTCCATCCGGCATTCCCTGGTACATTCTACACCGCACATTCTCCAAAACATTCTATATCAGACAGGTTCTGGAACATTCTTGTCTGAGGTTCCCCAGAACATTCTATTCATGATATTATTTGTGAACGGCCGGGCGTTAATGAGTTGAGAAAAAAGAAGAGATCCGAAGGAAGAAATCACATTCGAAGGAGAAGGAGATACTAATTCGAAGTCCCCTCATGCAGTTTAAGGGGTGAGTACATTTTCTCTTGAGTTTGCATTTCTTCATGACGGAGGATGGATCAAAACTTCGATTAAAATGCAGAAATTTCCAACCTGCGTTTGCCTTCGATAACTGGGAGAGAATCCTTCAGGACAGCAAGGTTTTCTCCCTCTGTGTTAAGAAGTGATCTGTATCTGCTCTCGAGTATTCAAGTGTGTGGGAACGTTCGAGAAACCATCTGTTCTTATGGATGTGTGTTTGGGGAGGGAGGTATCGTGTGGCTTATGACACATTTTTGCAATGATTTACAACGATCCGTTTATTGTATCAGTTCCAATTATTTCAGTAATCGTCCAAATACTGTGACATTTGAAAGTCTCACTGTGTCCTTCATCAAACTGGTCACTTTGCCTCCTGGCTGATGTACACCGTGTTTGTCTTTCTACCTCACAGTTAATGTATTGACGATCTACGTCCTGATCTGTAAAGACTGTGGATTGTCTCCATGCGTCAGACGTTACCTCGGGGCGATGGCAGTTGCGGATCTACTGGTCATTATCCTCGATCTGATATTGAGACAGATTCCCATTATTCATCGGAAACAGTTTCATTTCGTGTTCTCCATCCCCCTGTGTAATATCCACGCCGTCCTGCTTTACGCAGCCACTGACTGTTCTGTCTGGTTCGCCGTCACTTTCACCTTTGATCGATTTGTGGCCATTTGTTGCCAGAATTTGAAAAGTAAATATTGCAGTGAGGAAACGTCGGGTATAGTCCTGGGAACAGTGACTGTGCTGAGCTGTTTAAAGAACATTGTCTGGTATTTTGCGTTCACACCTCGGTATCGGAAGGGGAACCGCCCCTGGTTTTGTCATGTAACAATCACTGTTCAATTCTCCCCCGTCTGGGGCACAATCGAGTTCCTCCACTATATTCTAACCCCGGTTCTCCCATTTCTCCTCATTCTGATGCTCAACGTTTTCACTGCCAGACACATTTTACTGAACAGCAAAGCTCGCAGGAGACTCCGTCCTCACACAAATGTCGATGGTCATTGTGACACAGAAATGAGAAATCGAAAAAAATCCATTGTTTTACTATTTGTGATCTCGGTCAATTTCATTCTGTTATGGTCAACGTTAATGCTGTTTTCTCTATGGAATCGTATGTGGTGGATTGTGGATATACCTGTGTATCCACATTACCTTGTGCAGGAATTGGGCTTCATATTGCAGCTTCTCAGTTGCTTCACAAACACTGCGATTTATGTGGCGACCCAGACTAGGTTCCAGCAGCAGCTGAAGAATGTGCTGAAATATCCGTTTACCCACGTTCATCAATCATTCGAATTCTATCATTAAACAATCCATCCGGAATTTTCTCATTTCAGTTCTATATATCAGTGACGGAGCAAACTGTCGCTATGTTGTCAGAGTGATGGCAGTGTTAAGCTTGTGGGCAATGTTAGTTTGTTAAAACGTTATCCCAGAGGAGTTACATGGACACATTTCAATGTCTTTTCTCATCTCAAGGGCCAATGAGAAAATGCACCATCCTATTGACTGTATCGATAAGTTCAACTTGTAATTAATAAATGTATTCATTAAAAAGTACCAAGTAGCAGAGCAAATATTTTTGTTGTGTGTCTTCTTGTAGAAGAAGCTGAGCTGCGGAGACAGACAAAGGAAGTAAATTGGAGCAGAGTTCAGGAGTTGGGTTTGAGTTACTCTGTCTATCCTTTCAACCATGCAGACCAGCTCTTGGCAGAATTCATCCGTCTGTCATTATCCTTTTCTCTCCATACCTGCCTCCCACTCTCACACTGTCCCCCGTCTCTCCTCCTCCCACTTGGGCACTGCATGGCATTTTCCCTCCTATCCCCATTCTCCATAACTCTCTCTCCATCTTGAATTCTGCACCTTCCAGTATATCTGTCTCTCTCCAAAACACTCTTCGTCGAATCCTTCCTCACCTTCAGGCCATTTCTCGGGGAACACTTTGGGGATTGGGTCAAATGTCATTGCTGGGGACACAGTGGATGTGAGAACACTGGACGTTACTGGGAGGTAAATGTCAGGTTGGGAGCAGAGACTCTGGCTCTGGCAAAAGACTGGGGGTGGGACTGCAGGTCTTTACACATGGAACAGATTGTGTAGACCTCACCATTTGTTACACAGTGAACAGAGTGTGGATGTGGTCATGGGTGATTCCTCTGTGATTCATTGAGTGATGGCATAGGAGTGTGCAGGTGAGTGGGGGTGACGGTGCGAATGCACAGGAGAGTGATCGTGGTGGCGAGGGAGTGGGTGGGTCAGTAACCGTGACGGTGTGGAAATATGCATTGGAGTGAGAGTTATGTTACGGGACTGTGTAGGGGAACCAGTGTGACAGTGTGGAAGACTGTGGGGGAGTGAGTGGGATGGAGCAGCAGTGTGTGGGATACTGCGAGATCGTACCAAAGAGTGCATGTGAGTGAGAGTTACAGTGGGGGAGTGTGAGGAGGAATATGTGGGACAGTGTGGGATTGTACAACAGAGTGTGCTTGGCAGTGAGTATGATGGTGTTGGACAGTACGGGAGTGTGATGGTGTGTGGTGGCGTGTGCATGATAGTGGGTGAGCCATGATGACGGTGGGGAGAGCAAAGTGGAGTACTGGTGACAATGTCAGAGTGTACAGGGTTTTGAGCGTGATAGTCAGGATGTGCACGGCACAATCAGTGTGAGAGTGGGGGAGTTTCTGGGGAATGAGTATGACGGTGCTAGAGGGAATGTGATCATCAGGGTGGGTTTGTGGGAGTGAATGAAGTGGTGTGGCAGTCTGCTGGGAAGTGATGTAGGCGGGGTGTCAGTTGGGCGAGCAGGCTAATGGCAGTGGGAGATTGATGGTGGCGGAGTGCATCGGGGCATGGATGTGACAGTAGGTTTTGAGTGTGTGACGGGGAGGAAGCCTTAGAATGAGCGTGATGGTGGTCAGATGCTTGGGGGACAGAGATTGATGATGGGGATTGTGCAGAGTTGCCAGCATGATACTGGTGGTGTGTGAAGGGACGGGAATGGGACTGTGGGGGTAGTGTGGCTGTGTATTTGACGTTGGGAGAGTTTGCATGACGGGGAGTGTGTGGGTGGGGTGATGTACAATGGAATGATCATAAAGTTGGGTAATACACAGAGGAGTGAGCGTGATGTTTGGACTGTGCGCGGGGTAGTGAGTGTGATGGTGCAGGAGTGAGCAGAGTTTCGATGTGATTACTTTTAACTGTGTGGAAGAGTGTGTGTGATGGTTGAGAAGTGTGTTGTGGAGGAGGCATAAGCGTGTGGGAGACAGCGGGGAGTGAGGGTGTTAGTGGGGCCGTATAAAGGGACGGTGGGGGAGATTGCAGGGGACTGAGTGCAATGCAGGGCGAATGTGATGGAGAGAGACTGAATTTGGGGCAGTGCGTGGGTGAGTGAATATGATGGTACGACTGTATGCGGTTGAATCAGGGTGACAATGTGAAAGTATGCAGGGAAGGTAGTGTGACAGTGGGGAGGGAGCAGGCACTGAGTCTGTTGGAATTTTGTAGTGGTGTGGGCGGGTTTGCAGGAGAGTGTGCGGAGTAGCACATGAAATGGTGGGGAGATTGCACAGAACTGAGTACAATGCATGGCGAATGTGAGGGGGAGTGACGGTGCCGCTGAGGGAATGTGTGGTGAGTGAACTTGGTGGTGCAGGAGTGTGCGAGGGAGTGAGGGTAACAGAGTGGGAGCAGGGCAGCGAGTGTGACGGTGAGGGAATTTGCAGGGGAAAGTGTGTGACAGTGTGGATAGTGGAGGCATCATCGTGACAGCATGGAAGTGTGTGGGGCACAGTGTGTAATGGTAGTGAAGTGTGCATGGGAGTGACAATGATGGCAGGGGAGTGCGTGGGGAGTAAGCGTGACATTTTGTGAGTGTGCAGGGAGTGTGGGTGGCAGTAAGTATGATGGTGTGGGAGCATGCGGGGAGCGAGTGTGACAGTGTGGGTGCGTATAGGGAGGTTAACAAAACAATGCAAGTGTGTGCAGGATCGAAATCGTAAAAGTGATGAGTGTGCGGGGTATGTCTGGCAGCGAGTATGATGGTGTAGGATAATGCAGGGGAGTGAGTGTGACAGCTGGGGGAGTGTACAGGTGGGTGACCGTGATGGTCAGGGTATGAACAGGTGAATGCGTGTGACGTTGGGGCAATTTGCTCTGAGCAAGTGCGAGTATGCGTGGGATTGAGTGTGACTGTGTGGCAGTCATTGGGGCAGTGATCATGTGGATGCGGGAGTATGTTGGCAGAGAGAGGTAATGGGCGAGGGAGATTGATGATGATGGCGTGTGTGTGGAGTGAACGTGATGGTGTTCAAGTCAGTCTTATGGGGTGGTGTATGGGAGTGAGTGTGATCGAGGTCAGATGTGTGGATGAGTGAGCTGGATTGGCCCTATGCAGGGACGTCAGTGGGATGGTGATGGTTGTGCAGGGAAGTGAGAGTCACATGTGGGGAAGACTGTTGGGAGTGCGTGCAATAGTATAGATGTGCATGGGGAGAAAATGTGAGAGTGTGTGAGAGTGCAGAGGAGTGCAGCGGCGTGAGCGTGACAGTATGGGAGAGTGTGAGGGAGCAAACGAGAAAGGGGGGAGTATCTGGTGGAGTGAGCTTCGTAATGGCAGATCATGTAGTGTAGACTGTGTGATGGTGTGGGATAATGCAGTAGACTGTGGCATGACGGTCGGAGAGACTACTGGCATGTGAAGGAGACTGCGTGGGAACGTGCAGGGGACTGAATGTGATTCTGAACGTTTGTGTGAGAATTGCACGTGACAGTGTGGGAAACTGCAGAAGGTTGTGTGTGAGAGTGGGCGCATGTGTGGAGGTGTGCGGAATAATGTGGGGGAGTGAGCCTGATGCTGTGTGAGTGTGTGGGGGTATCAGCACAACGGTAGGCGGGATTGCATCGCACTGAGTGAGACAACAGGTGAATGGGCAGGGGACAGAGTGGGATGGAAGGCGAGTTTGACGGTGGTTGTGTATGATGGTGGGGGAGTGAGCTGTGGAGTGACAGTGATTGTGTTGGTGTGTGGGAACGTTGGGGAGTGACAGTGCGTGAGTGTGCAGGCGAGTGTGTGTGATGTTGGAACAGTGTACGGAGGAGTGAGCATGATGTAGGGAGAGTGTGAGGGTGACAGTGCATGACTGTGCCTGAGTGTGCTGAGGATTGAACGTGTAGTGATGGAGCGAGTTCGACTGTGGAGAAGCATGCAGTGGAGTGAGGGTGACAATGTGAGAGTGTGTGAGGCAGTGAGCATGACGGTGCGGGAGTGTATGGTGGAGTGAGTGCGATGGTGTGGGATTTTGCGATGGAGTGAGTGTGACAGTGTGTGAGTATGTCGGCCAGTGAGTGTGATGGTGGGGGTGTGCACGGGCAGTGAGAGCGATGGTGGAGTGTGTGCAGGAGAGTAAGCTTGATGCGCAGGATGTGTTTCGGACAATGTTGGGTGAGAATAACAGTGTTGGGGAGTGTGTTAGAGTTATCATGACCGTGGGGGAGGGTCTGGGGAAGTGGTTGCGACGATGCACAACTTTGCGGCGTAGACAGGGTGATGGGTTGGGATTGTGCAGGGTAGTGCGCATGACAGTGAGAGAACGAGTGTGTCGGAGGAGTGAAAGTGTGGGTGAGTGAGGGTGATGGCATTAGTGTGCAGGAAACTGAGAGCGAGGGTAGGGTTATGAGCGGGGAAACGTGTGTGACAGTTTGTCAATGTGCGGGGGGAGCTGGTGATTGTAAGGTAGAGTGTAAGTGAGTGAGCGTGACATTGGGGGGCCAAGTGTAAAAATGGCTGAGTGTGTGGGGACTGAGCAGAAGGTGAGGGAGTGCTTGAAGAGAGAGCATCAGAGTGGGGGAGAGTGGGGCCTTGAGAGTAATGATGGTTGAGTGTGTGGGAGATTGTGTGTCACAGTGGTGAAGTGAGCATGACGGTGGGATGTGTGAGGCGGAGTCAGCATGGCAGTGGTGGAATACATCGCATAAAATGCATGACTGTAGGAAAGTGGGCGGCTGAGCAAATGTGATGGTGGGGGAGCGTGCGGAGGAGTACTCGTTACACTGGAGGTGTGCACTTGATGGTGTGAAAGTCTGTTAGGCAGTGAAGGTGACGGTAGTTGAGTGAGCGTGAGTTGGTTTGTATGTGATTGAGTGAGTATGAAGGTGTAGCAGTGTGTGGTTGAGTGTGATTAATGGTGTGGAAGCGTGCTGGTGAGTGAGCACAGCGTTGTGGGAGTGGTCAGGTAACTCAGTGTGAAGGTGGGGAGTGTGCAGGAACATGAGCTTGAAGGAGGGATGGTGTGCAATGTGCGACAGTCAGAAAATCTGCACGCATGTCTGCATGATGACGTGGAAGTCTGTGGGGAAGGGAGTGACGTGCGGTGGGAGTGATTTGGAGAGTCAGCTTGGGGATGGGGGAGCGAGACGGATGATGGATGAGATGGTGGGAAATTGAGCTTTAAAGGGGGAGTGTGCGGGGGAGCGACTGGTGTGTGAGTATGCAGGGCACTGAGCGTGACGGTGGGGCAGTGTGTGGCAGAGAAAGTGTGATGTGTTAGGTGGTTTGCAGCGAAGTATGTGTGATGGTTGTGAGAGTGCAGTGGAGTGAACAAGACGATGCAAATTTGTACTCGTTAGTGTGTGTGGCTGTGTGTGATGGAGGGGGATTGTGCCATTTAGTGGACAGATGTGTCAGAGAGTGTGCTGGAGTGACTGGTATGGTGCAGGAGAATGCAGTGGAGTTTGCATGACGGTGGTAGAGTGTGGCAGAGTGTGAGTGCGCCAGTGATCAACTGTTTGGGGCAGTGAGCGTGACATTGAGTCAGTGAATGCGTCGGTGTGCCACAGCGCGAGGGAGTGATTGCAACAGTGAATGAGTGTGTCAAGGAGGGACATGAGAAGTGCTCAGGACAATGTCAAGTGTGCATGGAAATGAGTGTAACAGTGGGAGAGAGTGCGGACAAGTGAGCATGATGGGGTCTGTGTGCGTGGAGGAGTGGACATCAATGTGGGTAGATATGTGGAAAAGTGCACATGATGGTGTGGGAGTGTGTAGGGTGTGAGTGGTATATTGTGAGAGTGTGCAGAGGAATGCATGAGATGCAGTATCTATGGGACATTGAGGGCTATAAGTGAGTGTGCAGGGTATACGTGCGATGGTTGGGGAGCGACTGTGATGGAACTGGGGTGTGCGGGGACATGGCTTCTCTGTGGAGAGTTGCTGGGAGAGTGAGTGTGAATCTGAGTTTCTGTGGGAGTAGGAATCACAGTGCAATTGTACGCAGGGCAGGGAGCATACTGGTGGGACTGTGCTGGGGTGTGAGCTTTACGGTGGGTGAGTGTGTGGAAGTTGACAGTGGAAGTGAGTGATAGGCAGTGAGTATCATCGTGACGGAATGTGGAGTTAGTAAGCTGAACAGTGATGGGTGAGTGTGGGCGTGACGTGACTGCGTGACAGTGTATGAGGGAGCAAGCATGATGGTGATGTGTGGATAGCTGAGCCAGAATAGTAGTGGACGAGTGAGTGGAGAAGTGAGCTTAACAGTGAGTCTGAATGCAGGGGGGTGAACATGGACGGGAGTGTATTGTTAGGGCACTGCGTGTGGTTGGGAGACTAATGGTGGAGGAGTGTGTGGGGCTGTGCGAGGGGCAATTAATGTGATTGTGATTAGAGTGCCTGGAAGTGAGTATGACGAGAGGTTTCGACAGGGGAAAGGGCTTGATGGTGAGGAGTGTGCGAGGGAGTGTGCGTGACAATGGAGTAGTTCCTGGGTGAATGAGCATGATATTGAGAAAGGGTGCAGGGGACTGAGTATGACGGAGGGGCAGTCTGGGGGAGTGAGCCGGGGAGCGAGTGTGACGATGGGTATATGTGCAGATAAATGATTGTGGGACGTGCTGGACTGCGCGAAGGGAGCGGTATGGTGTGGGAGTGTGTGAGGGAGTGTGATTGACAGTGGTGCAGTGTGGGGGAGATAGCAGGGGAGTCAGTATGAAGGGAGATGTGTGCAGGAGAATCAGCATGCTGTTAAAGGAAGATGTGGTGTAGTGAGCATGAAAGTGGAGTTGTGCACAGGATTGTTAACATGACGGTGCGCAGGGGAGTGAGCATGACAGTCAGCTATGCGCAGGAATGTGAGAACAACAGTGGAGGAACATGCGAGGGAGTGAGCATGACGGAGAGGAGATAGCATGAGAATTCGATTGGCGGTGGTGGTGTATGCAGGGGAGTAAGCACAATGGTGTGTTATGTGTGAGGGGGTAAGTGTGAGAGTGGATGAATGCGCGGTGAGTGAGTGTGACTTTGGGACAGTGTTGGGTAGGGCACGGAGGAGTGAGCGTGACGATGAGGGCATTCCAGAAGAATGAGTATGACGAATGGGCAGAGTGTGTGTGATATTGAGTGGTACAGTGGGGAGTGTGTGGGGGATTGGGAATGACAGTGGAGCAGTGTAGGGAGTGAGTGGGCAAGTGCGTGTGACAATGGGTGCATGTGCAGGGCAGTGAGCAGGTCCTTGGGCGAGTGTGCTGGGGCGTGAGGCACACAGTGGATTATTGTGCAGTGAAGTGAGCCTAATTGAAGATGAATGTTCAGGTGAATGATTGTGACAGTTCGTCTTTATGCAGGCTAGTAACCGAAATGGTGGGGGAGTGAGTGGGTGAGTGAGCTTGACAGTGCTGAATTAGAACACAGCACAGTACAGCACAGAACAGGCCCACGATGTTGTGCCGACCACTGATCCTCATGTATGCATCATCAAATTTGTGTGACCATATGCATGTCCAGGAGTCTCTTAAATGTCCCCAATGACCTTGCTTCACAACTGCTGCTGGCAATGCATTCCATGCTCTCACAACTCTCTGTGTAAAGAACCCGCCTCTGACATCCCCTCTATACTTTCCTCCAACCAGCTTAAAACTATGACCCTCATGTTAGTCATTTCTGCCCTGGGAAATAGTCTCTGGCTATTGACTCTATCTATGCCTTTCATTATCTTGTATACCTCAATTAGGTCCCCTCTCCTCCTCGTTTTCTCCAATAAAAAAAAGTCTCAGTCAATGAGCTCAGTCAACCTCTCTTCATTAGATAAGCCCTCCAGTCCAGGCAGCATCCTGGTAAACCTCCTATGAACCCTCTCAAAGGCATCCACATCTTTCCTATAATAGGACGACCAGAACTGGACGCAGTATTCCAAGTGCGCTCTAAACAAAGTTTTATAGAGCTGCAACAAGATCTCACGACTCGGAAACTCAATCCCCCGTTAATGAAAGCCAAAATACCATATGCTTTCTGAACAACCATGCCCACTTGGGTGGCAATTTTAAGGGATCTATCTACCTGCACACCAAGATCCCTCTGTTCCTCCACACTGCCAAGAATCCTATCCTTAATCCAGTACTCAGCCTTCAAGTTCGACCTTCCAAAATGCATCACCTCGCACTTATCCAGATTGAATTCCATTTGCAACCTCTCATCCAATCTCTGCATCCTGTCAATGTCCCGCTGCAGCCTACAAAAGCCCTCTATACTGTCAAGGACACCGCCAACCTTTGTGCTGTCTGCAAACTTGCTGACCCATCCTTCAATCCCCTCATCCAAGTCATTAATAAAAATTACAAACAGTAGATGCCCAAGGACAGAGCCCTTTGGAACCACCACTCACCACAGACTTCCAGGCAGAACACCACCACCGCCAAGCGAATTCCCATGCAGGCAGGGATTGTTCAGTGGAGTTAAGGACAAAGGTGGTGGTTGTGCATGGGGGAGCAAGCACGACAATCATGTGTGTGCGGGGGTTGTGTGGCAGTGAACAAATATTTTGGTGGTGTTGGTTGCAGGGAGTCAGCCTGAGGTGGGATGTGAGTGGGGAATGAGCTTAACAGTGCGGAGTGAGCAGTCGAGTAGGCGTGGTAGCGGGGGTGTTTCTGGGGTAGTGAGCATGACAATGAGGGAGTCTCTGGGGGAGTGAGCATGATAGTAAGATTATGTGCGGGACAGTGAGTGTGATGATGGCGGATTGTGTGGGTAAGTAAGATTGATGGTGGGAATGTGTGCGATGGAGCAAGCATAAAAGTACCGGAGTGCCTCGGGGTGTGAACCTGTTGTCGGGTGACTGTGAGTGGCAGTGAGCATCACAGTGAACGAATGTCGGCGAAGTGAGCGTGATGGTGGGGTAGTGTGTGGGTATTGAACGTGTGTCCGTGTGTTGGGGACCATGCATATCTGTCAGGTATTGCCGGGGGGGTAGCCTGACAGTTGGGAAGGGAGCAGGGAAGGAGGTGTTTTAGTGTGGGAGTGTCCAGGGGAGGAAACATGACGGTGGCCACGTATGGGGAATTGAGAGAGTGCGAGGCTGTGGGTGTGATGGTGGGAGAGGGTTCGGGGGTGTGAACTTGATGGTGAGGATTGTGCGGTGGAATGAGTGCGACGTGGTGAGGTTTCCAGGCGAATGAGCATGATTGTGGGGGTGACTGCAGGAGAATGAACTTGGCAGTGGTGTGTGCGTCAGAGTGCGGTCGGGGAATGTGCAGTGTCGTGAGCGTGGCTTTGCAAAAGAGTGCAGGGGAGTCACTGTGACAGTGGGAGAATGAGCAGGACGGTGAATGTGACAGTGGTGGAGAGTGAGGAAAAGTGAGATTGACAGTGGCATTATGTGCGTGGGGAATGAGAGTGCTGGTGGAGAAATGTGCCGATGAATGGGCTTGTTGTTGAGGAGTGTGCGGGTGTGTGTGTTTGATCCTGTGTGTACATGCATGGGGGAATGCAAAGAGTAACGGTGGGGGAATATGCTGGGCAATGAGAATGACTATGGTGGAGTCTACAGGCGAATAAACGTGTCGGTGAGGAAGTGTGCAGAGATTGAATGTAACAGCAGAGGAATGTGTGGGCTATTGGTTTTGAGAGTGGTGTGTGAGCATGATGGTAAGTTGGATTCATCCGGGTGAGCGTGCCGTTGGGGTTTGCGCAGGGGTGTGAATGATGGTGAGGGCATAAGCGTGGGAGTGAGCTTGACAGTGGAGGACAGTGTGGGGGGTGAACGTGATTATCGGACAATGTGTGGGTTGTGCGAGTATGATGGTGGTGGAGTGTGCTGAGAGTGAGGTTAAAGATTGGGGAATGAGCGAACATTTGAGCTTCACAATGATGTTCTGTATGGGGGAGTGATAGTGGTGGTGTAGAATTGCATGGTGGTTTCAGTGTAAAGGAAAGGGAAGTGTGTGGGCGATTCACAGTGATGGTCAGCGAGTGTGATTGAAAGTGAGCGTGATGAAACATGTGTGTTCGGGTCAAAGTGTATGATGTTAGGAGATTGGGCGGTGAGTGAATTTGGTAGTGGATGATTGTGTAGTGGAGCAACTGTGAATGGCAGGCGTGGGCGGGAAGTGAGCATAACAGTGGGGTGGTGTGCCGGATTATAATCTTTACAATGGTTGTGCATGCAATGGGCCTGAGGGAGAGTATGCTAGTTAGTGGGGAAGTTCGCGGGTGAAGGAGTGAAATGGTGGCCGAGTGTACAAGGTAGTATGCGGAGCAGTGAGTGAGAGAGTGGAGGAATGTGTGGGACACTGAACGTGATGGTGCAGTCTGCGTGGGCGAATGCGCTTGATGGTGTGAATTGGGCACAGTTGTGAGGGCGACAGTGGAGGATATTCTGGGGTAGTGAGCTCGACTTTGCATAATTTTCCTGGGAAGTGAGCATGCTGGTATGGCACTGTGTGGAGGATTGAGAATGACGGTGGTGGAGTGTGCAGGGGAATAATTATGACGGTGGGAGTGTGCGGGATTTTGGGCGTGTAGGTGGGATAGTGTGCAGGACGTTGGGGTAGGACATGGCGTTGTGAGTGTCACAGTGACGGAGTGTTTGGGGGAGTGAGCGTGGAAAGTGGAGGAATGTGCAGATGGGTAATCTTGATGGTGGAGCAGTGGGCAGTAGAGTAAGCATGAAGCTGGAGAAGTGGCTGGAATTGTGAGAGTGACAGTGAGTGAGAACATAGAACTTAGAACATAGAACACTAGCGCCGTTTGGTAGAACCAATCTGAAGCCCGGCCAAAGTACAGTATTCACCTTTCATCTGTACGTTTGTCCAATGATCATTTAAATTTCCTCAACGTTTGCGAGACTAATGGAAATGCAGGCACGGCGTTCTGCTTCCCTACCACTCTCTGTGTAAAGAAACTACTTCTGACGTCTGACGTATATTTCTACCCCTGTTCTCTGCAGTGTCTTGATCTCAACCTCCAGCAACAAAACCATCCCCTGCTATCTCGACAAGAACCACATCCACAAGAACTCTATGGTCTTTTCCGTGACATCAGATGGGTCCCTCCACACAGAATTTGAACAAATTTTAAACTGTGAGGAAGACTTTGTAGAACACTAAGAATACATTGATATTTTGGTAGGGTAAGCAGCAAGTTGATAAATGAAGTTTGGAACAGAGAAGCACGGAACAATGCAGTTTTCCAGCAAGAGCATTAAAAGGACAATATAAAATAGTTCGCAAAACCTGATGGAGTGGTGGAGTGAAGGACTGCGTTGGGGAATTACATGTGCACATACAATTGAAGTTGGCAGGACATTAAACTTCAGTAAAAGTACAATATTCCTGGCTTTATAAAGATTGAGAACAAATTATAATTGCAAGGAGGTGCTACTGAAATTGCATCAACCACATTTTAGGCCCCAACTACAGTACTCTAGGAAAGGATGGATGCAAACATATGGAATGATTGAGGAAGTGATTGACAAGAATGGATCTGGGGTGACAAAGTTTAGTTGTGGAGTCAGATTGAAAAAGTTAGAATTGCTTTGTTTGTAGACAAAATGGCTAAGGGGATACCTGATGGCGTTCTTCAAGCTCATTGGTGGATTGGATAGAATAGATTGCATGAAATTCTTCCCGCTCATGACAGGGACAAGAACGAATGGGCACATATCTCAATTAATATGCCAGTGAAGAAACAGTAAAACGAGCAAGGACTTTTTCACTCTGCAAGCAGTTAAGATACAATTGGATATGCTTTAGATGTATATTCGGCTGAAATTTCAAGCGTATATTGAATGATTTCTTTGATTAAATGTCATGAGTAAGGATGCGGTGCATATCAGGAAATCATTATTCAGGAAAGAGTTCAGTTTAGAGCGAGTACCAATGTGTTGGACAAAATGACATCCTCCAGTGTCATAAGAATTCTGAGTGGTTCAATGAATTGTGAGAGTCCTGCAACTGCAAAGATTTGCGATCTTGTACGATATATCACTTCATTTCCAACCCATATTAGACAATGTAGCCGTTCTTATCTCTAACTAATGCAAGCCATATGGACTTTCTTTCTCTGGAGTCTCCAGCACATACAATCATCTCTATGCAATTTTTCTGAAGTGCTTGCCACAGTTTCTTCCGTTGCAACATTTCTGATACATAGAAACCTCTAATCCTTTGCAATCCTCTCCAGATCATCCAATCACCATTGTTTCTAACTCCCTCGAGCGATGACAAATCTCATGTCTTCATTAACTCCTCCGGCATTACTATGTTCATTTTATCTGCAAAGTTATCTTCTACCACCCACAACTTTGCCCACCTTATTTACCTTCCTCCAGACATTACAACATTTTCTGTTGAGTAACTAATCCCAAAACCCAATCCTCTCATCCAGACAGCGCTCCAATTCTGTAATTATTCCGTTCCACAAGACATCTCCCTGTATCTGGAAACTTCCAATTCTAAATCCCTCACGATCTTTTAAAACGCCACAAGCCCTCCGTATATCCTGTAATCTCGATCAGATTTTGAAATCCTCCACGTATCTCTAATCTTCATTCGTCCCATCCAATCGGTAGTCTCTGAAACGTCCTTCAATGGTTGTAACCCTCTTTCTCTACGTAAAATCCTACAAAACAATGCCTCATTTTCAGTAGAACCTCCTCTTCTCAATCCCCTGCAGCACCAACACAAGCTGGCTCGTTTGTTGTCTACTGGCTCTCGATCTCAAACTCCACCAAATAAAATCTCTCTTTCTACCTCTATTCTCTTCAAAAACTCGATCACCAGCACTCTGTGGCCTCTTGTACATGCGAGAATTGATGTCTGGTATGTTCCGAATTGCATTATGGGACTCCATAACGGATGTAAAAAGCTCTAAATAGCGAAAGCATTGGGGATTGTCCACTTCTAAATTTGATGTGTCTATTCTGCATCTGTGCCCAGATGTGTTTCTGAACTGGTACAGTTACAACAGAAATGAAGCCCTGCAGAAGGCAACTGAAAGCTATCTAGACTACTCTTTACCAATGGTCAACTCAGCAGATGATCAGATTGGAATACCTTCTCACTTCCTCACAAGTGAAAAGTTTTGTTTTGAAAACAAAATGTGTTTCAGCTTGTGTGAATTGCATCTGCGTCAATGACCACAATCTATGTAGATGGGCAGTTCAGTTCACTTCTCATAGTGTGACTGCATGTACAGGCCGTGGTTGACTGACTCCCTTGTCCCCATCCCCATTGATTTTATTTTCTGCTGCAGAAAGACACAGAACTAAGTAAAGTGACAATTTGTCCATATACTATTTTCGTCAGGTTTCGTGGAGGGTTTCTCTCAGCCATCATTTTAACGCCAAAATATTTACCTGGCTAATCCAGCTCACTTTTCAATTCAAACAGAACCAATAAATATTCTTGCCTTTGTAATCACCCTCTTAGCTACTAGAACAATCCATTTCCCTGTAATATCCCCAGCCTTCACAAACCTTCCTATTTATGCAGTCGTCACCTTCACACGCAATATGTCTCTGGCACTTGTTGCCATCCCTGAATTATTTTTGTTTCTTGTTAAAAAGGAAAATGAATTGATCAAAACAAATAGTATGCAACAGGTCAGATGTAGCTATCTTTATGTTGATGTGTTTGTAGTGTGACCAAGACTGACAACTGGGTATTCAAGGATTTTCGTCATATATACCTGAATGATAAGTCCACCAACACTGCAAACTACCATTGCGTATGAAGGATGGGATTAGTATTATTGTGACGCTAAATAATTTACACACTGCTTCTCCCTGCCCTCACCCCTCGTCCTTGCTAATAGATCTTCTTACATATTGAAACTTTCAAAACTTTAGACAGTTGCTCAATGCAATCAGTGTAACTCAGCACTGTCTGCAGCAGATTATGAAAAACAACACCCAACTTCTTGTCTTCTGTTTGTAATACACTTGTTCTGATTCCATGTAGACGATCTAATTTGAGATGCAGATGCACCATTTTAATAGCTGTCTGAATGTTTTTTTTTGCTACTTCTCATCGAGGTGCGAGCTCTAGGTGAAATAACATGTTTCCTCACCACATTTCTCGTATTTCAACCTATTAATTTGTACCTTCCCTATGGACCACTGAACATTCCATGAGAAACAAGATTTTCTTTCGATCTCGATCCAGGCCCCTGCCAAGATGTGCACCCAAAACAAATATGATCTCAGCATCTCCAATCCAACCTTTTCTCAGAACTGCACTTTTCATTTTCCCAGGACAGCAAACCTCCTCTGCACTATCTCCAATACAGTTCAGTCCTTCGAGAAGATGTGGTGGCTGGAATTGCACGCAGTTACTCCAGGTGTATTCAGTTCCAGCAGACGCTTCCAGCTCTGGTGATCTGCTCTTTGCCTGATGGAGGACATGATTCCGTTCGCTGCTTTAACTATACTTTTAGTGTGTCCAGCTACCTTGAGGGACCTGACCACATTGACTACTCTCTCACTTTGTTGTGTATTTCTCAGTTCTGTTGATTCCCCCAAAAGCTTTGCCTTACATGTCTTTGGCTTGCTTGCTGCGTTAAACGGGGCCCCATAGCTTCTGTCTTTTAACAGTCTGCCATGTTTTTTTCTTGTCAAATGCAGGTAAGTAACATAAACTGTACTAGCTATTGACTCAAAACCACAACCGTCAGATTAAATACACACGGCTTTCCCTGAAGTAAATTCTAGCCAACTCTCTTAGAATTTCCTGAAATCTTCTAAGTGACTATTTTTCCTGTCTCTTAGAATTCTAGCCTCTACCTATTCCATCAATCCCTTGGTCGATCATACCTCCATTACAACGGCCCGGATATCCCAAAAAAGCCTGACCATCTTGTTACAGGTGTCACTTTAAAAACAATTTGAAACCTTGCATTGTCAATCCGAAGCTGCTCTGCACCAGGCATAGGGTGTAATGTAAGAGACACACTTTTCGGGCAAGCAACTGAGGTTCTGGCTAGTGGCGGAATGTAGAGTGGGGTATGATCTTCCACCAGGTCTGGCAGTAGATGCTATAACGCCAAATTCTGTTCAACTTGTTCTCAGGTTGACCACTAAGTCACTGAGGTGATAACCTTCTGGGTGAATACCGAGCTATTTATGAATGAGGTCACTGACCTCCTCCAATCCACCAGCGTAAGTACTACCATATGGAATTGGTGATATCGCTCTCATTCCATCTTTGCTCTGCGCCCACCTCAGACCAAAGTTCATGTTTGTCCAGTCTAACTGTTAGATTCAACATCTTCTCTTGTTTCCTTTCTAAATTGCTCCCTGCACCTGATCCCAAACCTGCCTGCCGTCTGTGCTGCCAACTCAATCGTCCAGGACACCTCATCATCTTTCCCCCAGCTGCACCTGTACTAATAGCGGTGCCAAACACTTCTGTCACTCTTAATATCTCTCGATGATCTCTCGTTCTGAAGGAATCAATCCACAACATAGTGGAAAGAAACAAGACGGATAGTGAATTCACGACATTTAGCTCCTTAAACCAAAATGATCCAGACTCTGACCTTCATGGAGAATGATGGACCTTGCCGAAACTCCTGGATGCTAACTGAGACTACCATTGGCTCATTATGCTGACAACATTGCCATAAAATAGACAATTATATCAGGCTTTCTGGCTTTGTGTTCGTGCTAAATGGCAAGAAATTCCAGCAGTTATGTGAATCTTATCGCTTTGGCTGATGGTAAATACGGATAAAGGCCAAATTAGGAAAGACAACAATTCTGTCAACATTCAAGCCAGTTCAAAGTGAATGTGTACGCACACACAGTTTACAGCGAAGAGATGCAGTTCCTGAGTACAGAGTCCTTGAAACAGCATTGCAGTGAGAGTTGTCAGTACACCCTGAGCAGCAGCACTGAAGTTCATAAGCGTACTCTCAGTGGGTCAGAGAAGTGCTGGGATGGCGTGGTGAGGCTGAAAAGTGACAGATACCAGGATTTCTGGTGATGGTGGAGTGCATGCAACTTTTGCCTGTGCTGCGATTTCCGAGACGTTGGAGCGAGGGACGAGAAAGATTCACCAGTTCCCAGCTCTGTCTTTCATGTTACATTCTCACTGTTGTCTTTCGCCGCTGTGGCAGAAAGGATATGATGCTGCAAATTGATAAGAAGAGACGAACATTAATGTGACTGTTGATAATCATTCACGAGTTAACATGTTGCCATTCTTTTGCTTTTATCCAATCACAATGTCCAATTCAGCACAGGAGTAGTCCCATTGTCGGAATAAGCCTGTGTCAACACATGATAGCTTTATAAATTTAAGAAGAAAACGTTTGTCTCTGCGTTGTTCATATCTCTCTATCCTCTTGCTATTTAGCTGTCTGGCACGAATTCACCTGACGAACAAGCAGCACTGCAAAAGCTTCTGATTTCAATTGAATCTGATGGTTATATCCTAGTGTCATGTCCCTTCTGACTTTCTTAAACAAAGTTACAACTTTGGCTATTGTCCAGTTCTCTGCAACCTCTCCTGTGACTGAATAGCATACAATGAGTTTGTGTACAGTCCCAGATATTGACACCCTCGCTTTACTCAGTATTCAGGGATTTAGGTAAAAACGATGACTGCAGATGCTGGAAACCAGATTCTGGATTAGTGGCGCTGGAAGGGCACAGCAGTTCAGGAGCAGTAAAATCGACGTTTCGGGGAAAAGCCCTTCATCAGGAATAAAGGCAGAGAGCCTGAAGGGTGGAGAGATAAGCTCAAGGAGGGTGGAGGTGTTCCCTGGTGTCTAGTCTACCATCTTGCGCATCAAAACACACACCATATCCTTCACATTTTCATATCTAAATCTTCAAAAATATCAACGTATGACTCTCCGGACACACCATCATCATTGTACTGGAGCAGACCTGTCTTTTGGGAGAAAGTGAGAACTGCAGATGGTGGAGATCAGAGTGAAAAGTCTGGCACTGGAAAAGCATGGCAGGTCAGGCATAATCTGAGGAGCAACAGAGTCAACGTTTCGGGCAAAAGCCCCTCATCAGTAATGTGGGGAGTTTGGAGGGAAGGGACTGCCAGAGAAAAAAGGTGAAGGTGTGGAACGACTAGAGTCAATGTAGGTGGGAAGGCGTTACATAGTTGCAGGTGGGGTGACGGATATAGGCTGGAGCAGAAGTGGAGTTGGTTGGTGGAAAGGAACATAGCCAGATTGGCCAGTTCAGGAGCGCAGTGCCAAATGCGAGCGTTGAATCTGGGATGAGGTGAGTGGAGGTGAAATGAGGAATTTCATGAAATCAATATTGATGCTGTGTGGTTGGAAAGTTCCAAGACCGAAGCGGAGGCGTTCTTCCATCAGCGTCGGATGGATAGCATTCGGCAGTGGTGGAGGGCCATAACTTGGATGTGCTTGGCGGAGTTGGAGGGGGAGTTGGAATGATGAGCCACGGGACTGTGGGGTTGTTCGGTGTGTGTCCCAGAGATGTTTTCTGAAATGTTCCTAAAGTTGGCGGCCTGTCTCCCCAGTTTATAGGAGACCACGTCCAGAAAATTTGAAAGAGTCGATGAGGTGTTTGGATGCGCAGGAAAATCTCTGCCGGATGTGGAAAGTTCATTTGGTATTGAATGGCCGTGAGGGGGGAGATATGAGCTCCGGTTTAACGCCACTTGCAGTGTAAAAGGAAGTTGCTGGGAGGAGATAGTAGGTTCATGGATGGGATGGACCAAACGGTGGAGTGGCGCAGCTAATTTTCTCTGGTGGGGTGAAAGCATGGGTTGGGAAATAAACCACTGGTAATGGGGTCTGACTGTCGGTAAAGGAAATGATGGAGGATAATGCGTTTAATCAGGAGGGTGGTGTGGTGGAAGGTGAGGACCAGAGGTTTTCTGTCCTTGTTGAGATTGGAAGCTTGGGTTTCAAGGGTGGAGTTGTGACAAGTAGAAGAGATGTGCTGGAGTGCATATTTGACTATGTGGAAGGATAAAATTGTGTTCCTCAACTAAGGAGACTATTTGGGATGTTCTGACCTGTAATTGGACCTCCTGGGAGCAGTTGCAGAAGATCTGGTGGAATTGGAAACAAGGAATAGCGTTTATACAGAAATGCGGTGCGCGAGGAGGTACAGTCTGGTTCTCTGTGATAGTGGGTCGGTTTGGATGAAATGTCCGTGTTAAATCGATCGCCGGAAATGGAGATGGAGCGTTTAGGAAGGGGAGGGTTGTGTCCGAGATTTTCCAGGTGAACTTGAAATCAGGGTGAAAGGTGTTTGCAAAGTTCACGTATTATTCAACTACCACATGGGAGTGTGAGGTAGTGCCAATACAATCTTTAATGTCACAGATGAAAATGTGTGGAAGAGTGTCGGTGCAGCTACTGTTGAAGAATTGGCCATGTACCCAAGAAAGAGGCAGGCATAGCTAGGGCCTATGTGAAAGTTCATGGCTGCCCCTTTGGTCTGAAAGAGGTGGGACGATTCGAAGAGAAATCGTCAATTGAATGAGTGTGTTGATGGAAGGACCCAGGTTGGGTCAGTGGAAGAGGAAGAACCAGAAGGCATCAAGGTCTTCGTCATAGCGGATGGACGTGTACAGGGACTGGATGTCCATGGTAAGAAATGGGCAGTGTGGGCAGGTGAACACAACGTCATGAAGGTCATGGAGGGTGGAGGTAGTCTCCCGAATGCATGGAGATCCTGGACCAATTGGTACAGGGCAATGTCAAGTTAAGTGGAAATATTTTATTTGGTGAAGGAGCAGGTGGAGATGATAACCCGTCTGTGCCAGTCAGGTTTATGGAATTCGTGCACAGGTAGAACCAGGTGGTGCGGCGTACCTGAGGTATGAGGGCGATGGCTTTGGTTATGAGATCCCCTGAGGTGATGCCATTGGGGCACGTAATAAACAAAGAGAAAAATCTAACGCCTATTAAAGTGGTAACGTAATTATCATGTGGGATTTAAATTTATTTATCGATTGGTCGAACCAACTCTGTCAGAGTAGCTTGGAGGTTGAGTTCGTTGACTGCATCCAGGATATTTTTTTCGAACAATATGTATTGGAACCGATGCGTGATAAAGCTAAATTAGATCTGGTGCCGTGTAATGAGACTGGAATAATTAATTGTTCTAGAGTTATCGATCCTCTTGGAAATAGCGATCACAGTATAGCTTAATTGAGAATACAAATAGAGTGAGTGATAATAAATCCAATAGCAGGGTCCTGTGCCTGAACATGGGGGACGACAATAGAACGAGGGAGGGCTTCGCTAAAGTACATCCGAAACAGAGATTCCATGGTGGGACGGTTAGCGGGCAGTGGAGAGCTTTCAATTTTTTTCTCTAAGTCCTCAGCAAAACTATATTCCAATGAAAAGCAACGAATGTAAGAAAAGGACTAATCTGCTATGGATGTCAAAGGAAACAAGGCTATCAACTTGAAAGATAAGGCATAGAAATTGGCCAAAAGCAAAATGAAACTCGAAGATTGGGAAAACGTTAAAGCTCAACGAAAAAAACCAATAAAGAAAAGTAAGTAGAACATGAGAAAACTCTAGCACAGTATATAACGACAGATAGCAAAAGTTTACAACACAAAAAAAAAGTGGCCAAAGTAAATGTTGGTCCTTCAGAGGATTTCAAGGGGGTTATGGGAAAAGGACGAGGCATTGAACAGGTGTTTTGTGTCGGTCTTCACATTGACGACAGTAATAGTATGCAAGTAAATGACAAAGAGATGAAATTAGTTAAAGAAATGGAAACAATCATTATTATGGAACAGGTACTGTTATGTAAGGTAATGTAGTGGAAGATTGATAAGTCTCCTGGAACTGAAGGTATGTATCCCAGGGAATGAAGAGAGATGCCAGGAGAATCAGCAGGTGCACTGGTGGTAAATTTCCAAAATTGGCTGGACGCCAGTCCCAGAAGATTGGCAAACAAAAAAGTGACACTACTGTTTAAATCAAGGAATAAATAGCAGGGTATCTCTATAGAACATTTGGCTTATGAGGAGAGACTAAGAAGGGTGGGATTATATTCATTGGAATTCATGAGAATAGCGGGGGAGGGTTGATCTCATTGAAACATCAAACATTTTGAGGAGAATAGATAAGGTAGAAGGAGACAAGGAGTTCCACTTGTAGGTGAAGCTGGAACAAGAAGGCAGAGCCTCAAGTTGATGGGTGCAGATTTAAGACTGAGTTAAGAAGGAAATTCTTCACACAGCGGATTGTTAATATCTTGAATTCCTTGCTCAGTGACGTAGTTGATGCTATTTCAGTAAATATTTATAAACTTAAGTGTGTTTTTTTGAACAATAAATAAATTAAGGGATATGGCGCGAAAGTGAGTAAGTGGATCTGAGTCCACAAAAGGATCAGCCTTAATCTGATCGAGGGGAAGAGCGTCCAAGGGTCCGATGGCCGACCCCTGCTCCTGGTTTCTTTCTTCTAATATGCTAATGAGGTTAAGGATGGTCTGGAAGATGATAGTTTGTTGAATGGAAGTGAGGCTGGAGTCTATGTTTCTTTTGGAGGAAGCGTCCTTGTGTTGAAAATGGATTCAGCAGCATATAAGTCAATGTGCTAAACTGCCACTGCGTCGCCGTTGTCTGCTGGTTTGATGGTGAGGTTGAGCTTGGAGCAGAGGGTATGGAGGGCAATGAATTTTGTGGGTGGTACGTTTAAGTAGGTTTTATGGGTGGACTGGTTGAGGCGGTCAATGTCGAGGTGGCAGTGGGGGATAATGAGATCGACCAGCACTGCGTGTCCAACTGGATGGAGTGTGCTGGAGGCGGGCAAAGCCGTACTCGGATAGTCAGTTGGAGTTCTGTTGGAAAAAATAAGTAGAGGTAAAGGCAGCATAACTTCGTTGATGTGGCAGTATAATTGGATGAAGGGGAGGACTTAACAGAGGACTGATTACTCATTCTGATAGGGAAGTTTGGAGAATGGGAAAGCACGTCCGGGCCGGGGTGAGAACCTGGTGTGGGGCAGGCTTTTGTGATGTGGAGTCAGATTGTCCTTGGAATGCGTGTGCTCTTGGCATCATCGGTGACATCAGGAAATGAATTAATGCACATAATGGTAGTTGGAGGCAGAAGTGAAGGTTTTTCAGGGGCCAAAGTGGCATTACAAATGTCGTTTGCAGTGCTTTCATCGATGGCTTCATACTCATTGGCGGTGTTCTGAGCAGTGATGTCAGCAGGTACTAAAGTTGCTGAGTCAGTGGCATCAAAGCAGGTTGACGTGAAGTATCGGGTAGTCCTCGCGGTAAGGACAGAGGTGGTTGCCTTAGTGGTGATCGTGGAGGCATTTATCTTGGCGGCAATCGCTGAGGCAGTGATGCTGGCAGCGATTGCGGAAGATGCAAAACCAGCATAGGGTGTAGCCTGTGTTGCGGCAGGGGCTGAAGAGGCATTGCTGTTTCCCACATTGTCACCGTAGCTAGTGAGGTCAGGAATATGTGGATAGAGCAGATAAATGCATGGCTGACGATCTGGAGTATGGGAGAAGGATTCACATGTTTGGATCATTTGAATTTTTTTTAGGGTAGAAGTGACCTGTAAAGGAATGAAGGATTTCACATAAATTGGAGGGGGACTAATATCATGGCCATGGAGATTTGCTTGAGCTGCTCGGGGGAATTTATGCTAGTAAGGTTGGGCGGGGGGAGACCCAGGGAGATAATGAGGAACGAGACCAATCTAAGACTGGTACAGTTGAGAACAGAAGCAAGTCAAAAAGTCAGGGAAGGCAGAGACGAGTTGGGACTAATAAATTAAACTGCATATCTTTCAATGCAAGAGGACTAACAGGGAAAGCAGATGAAGTCAGGACATTGTAAGGAACATGGGACTGGGATATCATAGCAATTCCAGAAACATGACTCAGGGATTGGCAGGTCTGCAGCTTGATGTTCCAGGATACAAATGCTACAGGAAGGATAGAAAGCGAGGCAAAAGAGGAGGGGTGTGGCGTTTTTGATAAGGTACAGCATTACAGCTGTACTGAGGGGGGATATTCCTGCAAATACATCCAGGGAAGTTATTTGGGTAGAACTGATAAATAAGAAAGGGATGATCAACTTTAGGGATTGTATTATAGACCCCTTATAGTCAGAGCGAAATAGGGAAACAAGCTTGTAAGGAGATCTCAGCTATCTGTAAGAATAATAGGTTGGTTATGGTGGACGATTTTAATTTTCCAACCATAGAGTGGGACTGCCATCATAGTTTTAAGGGTTTAGATGGAGTGGAATTTGTTAAGTGTGTACAAGAAAAGTTTCTGATTCAGTATTTGGATTATTTGGATTTACCTACGAGGTATGCAAAACTTGACATGCTCTTGGAAAATAAGACAGGGCAGGTGACTGAGGTGTCTGCGGAGGAGCACTTTGGGGCCAGCGACCATAATTCTAATGGTTTAAAATAGTGATGGAAAAGGATAGATCAGATCTAAAAGTTGAAGTTCTAAATTAGAGAAAGGCCAATTTTTACGATATTAGGCAAGAACTTTGCAAATCTGATTGGGGGCAAATATTCACATATAAGGGGACAGCTAGAAATGGGGAAGCCTTCAGAAATGAGATACCAGAATTCAGAGAAAGTACATCCCCGTAGGGGTGAAAGGAAATGCTGTTAGGTATGTTGAATGTTGGCTGACTAAATAACTTGAGGGTTTGGTTGAGAAAAAGAAGGAAGCATATGTCTGGTGTAGAAAGGATAGACCGGGTGAATCCTTAGAAGAGTATAAAGGCAGTAAGAGAGCAAAAAAGGGGATAGCTTTGGCAAATACAATTAAGGAGAATCCAAAGGTTTTTAACAATTACATGAAGGACAAAAGGGTAACTAGGGACAGAATAGATCCCCTCAAAGATCAGCAAAACGTCCTTTGTGTGGAGCCACAGAAAATGGGGGAGATACTAAACGAGTATTCTGCATCAATATTTACTCTGGAGAATGGCATGGAAGATATAGAATGTAGGGAAGTGGATGCCGACACATTGAAAAATGTCCATATTACAGAGGAGAAAGTGCTGGATGTCTTGACACACATAAAGATGGACAAATGCCCAGGACATGATCAGGTGTCAGCTAGAACTCTGTGGGAAGTTAGACAAATGATTTCTGGGCCTCTTGCTGAGATATTTGTATCATCAATAGTCACAGGTGACATGCCGGAAGACATCTCACTAGAAGTTGGCCGACGTGGCGCCACTGTTTATTCAGGGTGGTAAGGACAATCCAGGGAACTATATACCAGTGAGCCTGATGTCCGTGCTGGGCAAATTGTTATCGGGAATCCTGAGGGACAGGATGTACATGTATTTGGAAAGGCAAGGAGAGCTTAGGGATAGTCATGAGTGCGAAATCATGTCTCATAAACTTGATTGAGTTTATTGAAGAAGTAACAAAGACAATTGATAAGATCTATATATACTTCAGTAAGACATTCGACAAGATTAACGACGGAAGATTGGTTAGCAAGGTTAGATATCACGGAATACAGGGAGAACTAGCCACTTGGATACAGAACTGGCTCAAAGATTGAAGACAGAGGGTGGTAGTAGAGGGTTGTTTTTCAGACTTGAGGTCTATGACTAGTGCAGTGTCACAAGGATTGGTGCTGGGTTCTCTACTTTTTGCCATGTCTATAAATGATTTGGATGCGACCATAAGAGGTATGGTTTGTAAGTTTGCAGATGACACCAAAATTGGAGATGTGTTGGACAGGGAAGGTTACTGATATTACAACAAAATATTGATCAGATGGGCCAATGGGCTGAGAAGTGGCGGATGGAATTTAACTCAGATAAATGTGAGGTGCTGCATTTTAGGAAAGCAAATCTTAGCAGGCTTTATACACTTAATGGTACGGTCCTACGGAGTTTTGCTGAACAAAGAGACCTTGGAGTGCAGGTTCAGAGGTCCTTGAAAGTGGAGTCGTAGGCAGACAAGATAGTAAAGAAGGCGTTAGGTATACTTCCCTTTATTGGTTAGAGTATTGAGTACAGGAGTTGGGAAGTCGTGTTGCGGCTGTACAAGTCATTGTTTAGGCCACTGCTGGAATATTGCGCGCAATTTTGGTTTCCTTCCTATTGTGAAACTTGAAAGGGTTCAGAAAAGATTTACAAGGATGTTGCCAGGGTTGGAGGACTGAGCTATAAGGAGTAGCTGAACAGGCTGGGGCTGTTTTCTCTGGAGCGTCGGAGGGTCCTTAAAAAGTTTTACAATTGCAACAGTTAAAAAGCATTTGAATGGGTATGTATGAATAGTAAGGGTTTACAGGGGGTATGGGCCGGATGCTGGCAGGTAGTACTAGATTGGGGTGGGATATCTGGTCGGCATGGACAGGTTGGATCAAAGGTTTTGTTTCCTTGTTGGACACCTCCATGTCTCTATGACTCTGTAACGGCTGTGTGGCTATTGGCGTCCAAGAGATTCTGGAGGGCGGGAGAAAGTTCTAGAATGAACGACGAATCCCGAGTTTCGAGGTAAGTACATGAAAGATTGGTGTACATATTCTTCTTTAATGTCAGATAAGCTGGAGAATAAGTGAATGTTTACTGAGTGGATTCTTCTGAGGATTTGGAACAACAGAGGGCCTTTGCAATTCTGGGAGAGTGTGGCCCTGAGCGGCGGCAGGGCTCACTACAGGGAGAGTTTGCGGCATGGTTGTGAGCGTGGAGATGAGGATACGGAGGGAGAAATGTTCCTGGAGAATTTGAATTTGCTGTATGTCTTGATATTCTTTGGCAAGTGCATACTTCGATGTTCTGAATGTAGTCTGCAGTCCATGTGGGATCAGTCCGTTGCGTTGGTAGGCACGAAAGAAGAAGATACCGCTGTTGTGGGTGGTCTGCTTCAGTACTTTTGTGTTGTGTTCAGGGCAGAGGAGAATACAATGGGTGTAAAACCTGCGTTCACACCTCCATCCTGAGCTCCATCCAAGTCTACAACGAGTCCTTCTACATCCTGCAGAGATTTTCCTGCACTTTCAAACACCTCATCTATGTTGGTCTACAAGATACCAACCTGGGGATGCAGTGAATGACATATGTACTGAGTTCCTTGTGAATGGAGGAGGGGACTCTCTTCAAACTGGCCAACCTTGGAAGACGTTTTGCAGTAAGTTTATAATCAGCTCAGTAAAAAGTGAAGACTTTAGATGCTGAAGATCGAATTAAAACGTTTTGTCTTGGTGAAGCACAGCCGGTCAGGCAGCATCCAAGGAGTAGGAAAGTCAACGTTTCGAGCATTAGCTATTCAACAGGAATGTGGATGAAGGAGTAGTGGTGGGGCGGGGGCGGGGGGGGGAGAGAGAGAGAGGCTGAGAGATAAATGGGATGAGTGTGGAGGTGGGAGTTAGTTAGTAGGGTTGTTATAGGTAGAAGGTGTACTGGTAGCAGGTTAGAGTGGCGGTTGGAGCAGACAGTTGGGAAGGAAGATGAACAGGTAGAACAGTTCAATGGGGCAGTGTCGAGGTGGAAGGTTCGCTCTGGGATCAGATGGGTGAGGGGATATCAGGAAATTGGTGAATGCAGCATTTATCCCATGTGGTTGGAGGAACCAAAGGCTCAAATTGAGGGGTTATTCCTCCAGCCATTGAATGGCTCGAAGTTGTTGTTGGAAAAGGTCCAGAATTTGGATGTACTTGGCCGATTGGTTAGGAAGTGTTCGGCCACAGGGCAGTATGATTGTTTGCTCCATGTATCCTGCAGACATTCTCTGAAATTCCGTAAGTTGGTATCCTGTCGACCAACGTAGATGAGACCGCATCATAATCAATTTGCACAGTAGATGAGGTGTTTGAAAGTGCAGGAAAATCTCTGCAGGATGTAGAAGGACCCGTTGCAGACTTGGATGGAGGTCAGGATGGAGGTGTGAACGCAGGTTTTACACCCATTGTTTTGGCATTTCAAGGTGGCTAGAGTACAACGTGTGTTGGGAGGGGGCATCGACGTAATGAGGGATTTGTGGAGGATATTTTTTCTGCGGAATGCTGAACTACGTAGGATGGAAACATATCTCTGATTGGCGTGTCTGACGGTGATGGTGGAGGATGATGCGTTCCCTCCGTAGGTTGGTGGGTGGAAGGTGAGGACCAGGATCGTTCTGATTTATTGTGAATGGAAGTGTGGCGTTCAAGGGCAGAGGTGTGGGAAGGGGGCGGGGAGCATTCTCTGGAAGGATTTTTGACCATGTGCAATGGGAAATGGCGGTCTTCAATTAGGAGGTCATCTGCGATGTTTCATGTGAAACTGGTCCTCCTGGGAGAAGATTCAGTGGAGGCATACAATGAAGGGATTGCGTTTTTCCAATGTAGGGTTGAGAGGAGTTATAAACCACGTAATCTGTGGGAGGCAGTTATTTTGAAGTACAATATATATCCATGTTAAAGTGAAAGCAAGAAATGAAGATTGAGAAGGTCCAGGTAGTAGAGGTAGGTGTTCGATATGGTCTTGGTGAACTTCAGCTTAAGATAGATTTGTTTCTGAAGTTGATGAACTGTTCAAACTCATCGCGGGTGCATGAGGTGATGCCGATACTGTCATCAATGAAATGGTGTGATTGGTGGGAATGGTGCAATTGTAGCTGCAGAAGATGGATCCTTCCACGTAAGCGCCGAAGAGCAGGCATAACTGGAGTCCATGCTGGTGGCCATGGTTAACTTTCTCGTCTGAATTAATTTGGCGGTTTTGAAGTTGAAACGACTGTATGTGAGGAGCAGTTCAGCTAATCGAATGAGTGTGCCGGCGGAGTGTACTTGATGCGTCAGTAGGAGAGGATAAAACCAGACGGACTGGAGGCCTCCTTCATGGCAGAGAGACGTATCTAAAGATTGGTTGGCCATGGTTAATGTGAGGCATTGGAGGCCACGGAATCAAAGTAATTGCGCAGGTGAAGACTATGGGTCGTGTCCTGAATGTATGTGGTTGATCATAAATAAGAGGTACAGAGGTGTGTAAAAGTATTAGGAGACAATTTCAGTGGTGTATGCCTGTCAGAGATCACCCTCGACCGGGGCAGTCAGGTTTATGAATTTTGGTTGAGATATAGAACTGGGAAGTGGAGGGTGCCCTGACTATGAGGTCAGAGGCTATAGATGGTGCTTGTCTGAGTTCAAGTGGTTGTGGATGGTCTGGGAGATGTTAGCTAAGTGATGCAAGGTAAGGGCATGGCCGACGGGGCAGTAGGAAGAGGTGTCCATAAGTTTGCTTCAGTCTTCATCTCTGTACAAGTATATGCGCCAACCTATCAGTGCAGACGCTTTGCCTGATAGTTTGAAGTTGTGGTTGCAGTTGGAGCCGAGGGAATGGAGGTACGTTGAGAGGATTAGACTGGATGAGGCAGTTATTGTCATGGCCGCAGTTGGAGATAAATACAAGAGTTTGGGTAACAGACCAGCACTGAGTACCAAAGTTGAGTATTTTGCATGCGGGCAAAGGGGTCCTTGGAGGGTGGTTGGGAGACCTGCTGGAGAAAATAAGCATGGTAGCAGAGGCAGTGGAAGAAAGCATCACTGTGTCACGAATTGTTAATGGAGAGCACATCGGAATGAAGATGAGGCTTTTCCTGAGGACTGATCGTTCTTTCACAGTGAGGGGAGTCTTCGGCAGCTCCTGCATGTACATCACTAAAGGAAGTGATGCATACATTTTGATGGTTACGGGGTGGAAGCAATGGACTCAGTGGCATTCTTGGGAACAAAATGACATTCCCTGTGATGTTTGTGATACCTTTCAGTGGTGGCTGCTTCCTCATTGGCGGTGTTCCAGTGAGTTGTGGCCATTTCGGAGGAATGGACGGAGAAGAGACAGGACTTGTTGTTGCAGGTTCCGGCGTTTAGATCTTTGAGTAAGAACAAGGAAGAGGGGGTAGCGTGGAATTGTTCGTCAAGGTCTGTAATACAGTAGCAGAAAAGGACGTTTGATGCAAACTTGTCCACTGAGGGTTAGAAACAGGAAACGAGAGGTCACCTTGTTGGGAGTTTTCATTAGGCCACTGAAAGGTTCCAGAGATATAGAGAATGGATTGCAGATAATATTCTGGATAGGAGCGAAAGTGTTATTGTTATGGGAGAACTAAACTTTCCAACGTTTCAGTGGAAACGCTACAGTTCTACGAGTTTACATGTGTCAGGCTTTTGCAGGACGGTTTGTTGGCACAATATATGGATAGGTAAGCAAGAGGCGAACCCACATTCGATTTGGTACTGGGTAATGACCGCGGCCAGTTATTAGACTAGGAGTTAGTGAGCATTTGGGTGACAATGGCCACAATTCCGTTACATTGATTTTAGTGATGGAAGCAGGCAGGTATTTATAGCAGGATATGTGTTATAGCAGGGGGGAAAGAAAATTATGAAGCGATTAGCCAAGAGTTAGGATGCGCAGGGTGGGGAAGGAACATGTGTGTGATGGGCACAATTGTAATGTGAAGACTGTTGAAGGAACAGCTACTGCATATCCTTGAACAGTATGTACCTGTCAGGAAGGGAGGGAGTGGTCGAACGGGGAGACCGTGGCTGAGTAAAGAATTTTAATCTCTTGTCAGAAGGAAGAACAAGGCTAATGTGAAGATGTAACCACTTCCGGCGCTTGAGAGTTATACGTTATGCTGGAGGGACCTAAATAGAGAGCTAAGAATAGCGAGGAGGGGATATGAGACGTCTTTGGCAGATCAGATCAAGGAAAACTTTAAAGTGTGCGGGAAGTATGTCGGACAAATGAATGCCTAAAGTGAGTTCAGGTGCAACCATGGACAGTAGTGGGAAGTATTGTCTGGACTATAAAGAGAAAGGAAAGGCGCTTCCTGAACATACCCGTCCGTTTTCATGCAGTGAAAAGGCAATGCTGCCAAGGAGAACGCTGAGATACAGGCTGTCAGACAAGAGAGGATAGAGTTTCATATGGGGAAAGTGTTATCAATTCTGGAAAGTGTGAACATCAACTTGGCCAGATGGAATTTTTCCTCCGATTCCATTGGAAGCAAGGGAGGTGATATGGCTTGATCTTTATATCATCGTCATCTCAAGGAATTGTGACTGGAGACTGGAAGAGAGCAGATGTTGTTTGCTTGTACAAGAAGGGGAGTAGAGAAAATTCTGGTAATTATAGATTAGTGAGCTTTACGTCAGTTGGGAATAAAAGTTTCGAAAGGATTATAAAAGATAGGATTTATCATCATCTGGAAAGGAATAATTTGATTAGTGATACTTTGCACCGTTCTGTGAAGGGTAAGTCGTGACTCAAGACCTTACTGAGTTTTTAGAGAAGGTGACCAAACACGTAGATGAGGGTCAAACGGATGATCTCGTGTCTATGGATTTTACGAAGGCGTTTCATAACGTTGCCCACGGAAGACTATTGCACAAAATATGGAGGCATCGGTATGAGGGAGATTTAGCGTTTTGAAGCAGAAATTGGTCAGCTGAATAAAGATAGATAGTGTTGATTGATAGGAAATATTTATCCTGGAGTTAAGTTACTATCGGTGTGCTGCAAGGATGTATTTTGGGGCCAGTTCTGTTTGTCATTTTTAAATAAACGACCTGGATGAGAGCAGAGAATGATGAGTTCGTAACTTTGCAGATAATGCAAACGTCGGCGTACGTGTGGACAATGCCAAGGTTTTACAAGTTACATAGGTAGGATATAGATGAGTTGTGCAGCTTCACTGAGAGGTGATATATGGATTCTAATACGGAAAAATGTGAAGTGTTTCTCTTTGGAAGGAATACTAGGAATAATGTGTAACGGACGAATGGTAAACAGAGGTGTTTGATGGTGGGAGTAAGCAGACAGAAATAGGAAAGAGAAGTGCATGCTTGCACGGTTATTATCAATGCAATGTCGAAGTATTGTAATATACTAATAGTGTACGATTTACGGCTTTAAAATGAAACTGTCTTTTTTCAGGGGGAGGTGCTTTAATGATGCTCTTTTAAGAAGGTCGTTTTGTCCTTTTCTTTCAAAATAGTTTGCAATGGACAGAGATTCCTACTTGTCTGCTTCATGACGTTGCGAGTGGTTAACAAGGATTGCAAAGGGCATAAACAGGGACAGGATCATGGCGTGGCCGACGATTATGGAGCCTTGTGGCAACAAAGATAATTTTTAACTTCCACCGGAAAGCCTATAAACAGTACTATTTTGTCCATTCAGACTGGCAGTTATCAAATATTCTGCTCACATTGGTGCAACTTACATCGTCTACAAAGGAATAAGCGTGTAAATGCCGTTACCAAGCAGGCTGCCTTACACACCAAAGTTCTGGTCCTATTGGGTTTCCCGCAAAACCTTGTTAGTCACGGTATAAGGACGGTATGCCAGACTTGGGTGAGATACCGAAACAACTCCTACGTATCTGAATTCAATATGTGCATAATTGTGCACAATTTGGCAACGAGGCAAAAGTTACTACATTATTCTTTCACTACCACCTTGCCTGGACAATAGTTTACTTATTTACATCTTGTGTTTATTGAATTACCTCGTGTGCGTTGTAATAAACATTGTCTAGTAACAGTAGATATATTTGGAGATCGATCGAAGCTGTCACAATGACTGATAAAACTTCTACAACGGTGGTGATGAAGTGGGAAAACACGTGCATAAGTTACTCAAAACTCTTCAATGCTTACATTCAGAAGTACACCAAGCCTAACACGAGGGTAATGATCTGCGTGAAGGAGACTACTCCTTCTGTAGAACCTAAAGACTTTGTCCTGATTTAGGACTGGGACCGGGCATGTCACTTATTGGAGGCTAAAGGTCTGTATCTCATCCTGCTGGTTACTTGCACTGCTGTCAACATGACGGGGTTTCACGGGTGGTCGCATGGAATCCAATGCACGATAGCACCACAATCAGAAGAACTCGAGCTGATAACGCCAGAGGCAACAGCTCACCTGCCAGCCTTGGATTGTTTAGATCGATCATTACATCTATTCCTTTGCTCCTTGTCATATCATTTACACGAACCGTTCATGAGAGGAATAGTGCGAACCTACTGGTTTGAAACGAGGCTGGATGACTAAGAAAATCCATTCCCACATGGAGCAAGTGAAAGGTCTCTCTGCAGAATGTTTGCATCGATGAGCTTCCAGCTGGGATGGGTATTGTATTCCTTCCTTCAATTCAGACATTGCCGTGTCTTTTCTCCAAACGTGACAACATTCCACAACTCTGTTTTCTCCTCCCCCCCAAGTACTTCAAACACTGTCACTTTGTATAACTGTGCATCTCACAATCTGTGTTCCCTATTTCTGTCCTGAACATTTCTCTCTCTCAAAAAACTGCTTCAACCCATCCAGATCTCCCTATCGTTGGAAACTCTGACAGTTCCTCCATTATTCCTTATCTGCTGCAGACAATTGCAGTACACGTTCCCCTCCCAAACTTCTGACGAATTGCAGTGGCTAGCCGTGTTGAATGATGCTATACAATAATTTCAGGCAGTAATTACTCTCCATCTCTGTATCGTGTCTTCAAGCCCCACCAACCACCCCCACCCCAATAACATTCAAATCATCACATCCATCCCGGAAAATTTTCGTATACTCTGACCCTTTCATGTCCTGAAGATTATTGAACACCAGCAGCTTATAATTTTTTCGCTAAATCTTTTCTTCCTCCAGTCACTGCAAGTCTCTTAACTCTGAGATCCACAAGATAATAGCACCCCCAGAGCTCCCCGTCATTTATTCAAGTATTCCTATCCGTGTAACTTCAATCCCTCAGATCAAGCAAATATCGAACCGGAGTAACAATTTCCAGCACCAACAAGCTACTATCTCCATCATAAGCTCCCTACTCCTCCAGACGTAACGTCCAAATTATTTTGGCGTTCTGAGTCTCTGTAACACACTTTCTAGCATTGAGGCCTCCTCCTTTTTTTAACTGTCTTCCAGGCACAACAGCGAAACTGTGGGGTAGAGGTGCGAAGTGAGACATTATGAAACTCATCTGAGGCTTCGGTACTGCCATTATTTCGAAGTTACAAGGGCAGAGAACCTTGCAGAGCACACAGCAGGAGAACATAAATCGGTAGTGGGGATCGAGGCCTACTGGTACTTGGAGTTACAGTATCAGCAGAGCGTGTATCTATCTATTGTAACCCAGTGGCAGCGGTTGAAAGCCTGTAAGGGAACAGCTAGAAACTAAAGTTTGACAGTGACTGAGCTCTGGGAGGTATAGTGGCAGCAAAGTGGGGTGATCTAAATCAGCATAGAGGATTGAGGCATGGTCATAACTGGAAGTCTCGGAGATAGTGACGCTGTAACGGAGCAGAGTGGTGTGGGAGCTCCATGATTACTAGTTCCTGGGAGTCACTATGAAACGCATTTCTGCTGCTGGAACCTGCCTGAACTGAGTATGAAAGATATGCGAGAAAAGCTGCAAATTCATTTTCTGATAATCTTTTATTAACTTGTTGGAACTTAGGCAATGTATTTTATCTGCATCTGAAGGAAGGGTTCCACTCAGAAATATCAAGAACAAGTGAAAGTCAGAGCCAACATAATAAAGAAACATCAGTAAGCTACTCTTGGATAAGGCAATGAGTCGTAAACATCATTGAGTAAGAGTAGGTGTATTTCATGGAAGACTCGATAGCACATACTAGTCATATGGAAAATATGTTCCGTTTCATTGATACGTCTAGCCTCAGTCGGTGTTCTGGAGAAGCACCGGGTCTTGGAGCTCAGACAGGAGACTGTGTGGTACATGTGCGACGATGAGCATTGGTTACTATGAGGGGATCGCACTGCAGTCATAACAGCGTGGAAGAAGGAAGGGTACAGGCAACCAAGCAGTCAAAGAGAAACAGTCCGTTAATACAGGAATAGACTGGGGTCACACTCAAAATTCAGTTTTCCATTTTCCAGGCTGCTGAAGGTGCTGGCTGCTCAGGGGAGTGCAGTCAGAGCCATATTTGTGGCACCACAAGCGGGACGAGTGTACAGAAGTGCAGGGAGAAGGAAGGAGGAGCAATGGTCAGAGGGGATTCAGTAAATTGAGGAAGACAGAAGTCATTCTGCGACTGTCAATGTAACTCCAGAATGGCTAAGTCAAGAATGTCACTGTGTGTTTCCAGTACATTAGTTTAGGGTGCAGTAAGAAGCCAGACATCACCATCCGTGGTGGCCGGAATGACATGGTCATGCAATGACAAGTGTGACATGGTCTGGTAATCAAAATCTTTGGAACTCGCCGAATGGTTAGCAAGGAGCAATCCCTGGATTACTCCCAGCGCTATGTGCAATGAAACACAGAACTCGGATATTACCTAACTGGAACGATGGTGCAGTAGGAAAGGCCTCACATTCGTGGGACATTAGAACGGTTTATGAGGGAGATATAAACTGTACAAGCTGGACAGGTTTGCAAGTGGCAGAGCTGGGACTGTGCTCCTTGTTAGGCATTTGGGAGCGCTTACACTAACTTGCCGACGAGATGGGAATCAAAAGGGAATAGTAGAGTAAAGTACCAGGATTCCCAAAATAAATCGAGATGCAGCTGATACTCATTTATAACAGCATCCATGGAGTGAGGAATAAATTCTAAATCGTAGTTACTCTACATGAATGTGAATACTCGGATTTTGGGGAGTTAAAGATGGAGATGAGTGTGTGGAAATCTGATGATGTACTGATATAAAAGAGCTGGCTCAAGGAATTAAAGGAATGTGTGTTAAATATCACTGAGTATAAAGTATTCAGAAGCGATAGAAATGAGAGGAAATTATGAAGGGTAGAAGTAATTGTTTAGTAAAGCGTGAATTCATGAGTCAGTGAGAAAGAGGATACCTCCAAGGGCAAAATGAAACTGGCTGAAGCTACATAACAAAAACGTGTACAGTTAGACTGTGAGGTATTATCTGTAGGCCACCAACTAGTGGACAGGATGGATAAAATAAATATCTAGGGACATTTGCGAGTAATAGCATCACTACAGGATAGTTGTGCTGAAAAGATTAAATTATCTAGATACAGACTGGGATCCTGGTAATGCCAGAGCAATGACAGGCAAATGCTCCTTTAACTGCATGGAGGATAGCTTTCTTCAGGAATATGAGTAAAAGAGAAGAGTGCTTGTACTGTTGGACTTGGGCCTTGGGAAAAAAAAAAGTAGATTCAGTGTTAGTAGGGGAACATTTTGGGGCACAGCGAGCGTTTTATTGTAAATATCAGAACGATATTTAACACACATTCCTGTAATTTCTCGAGCGAGCTCGTGCATATCAGTACATCATCAGATTTCCACACAATCATCTACATCTTTATCTCCCCAAAGTCCGAATATGAAATGTAATAATTGAGAATGAGAAAGAAGCAATGACTGCCTTCAATGGGGCTAGAATTAAGCTATGAATGTTTGACTGACAGTTTGACAAAAAAGGAGAAACTGGACAATGAGTTTCCTTCAAAGATGAAATGGTTTTGGTCCAGTCGTGAATTGTTCCCTCAAATGGGAACGCAGAATACACAAATCCAAATCTCCGTAGATGACTGTGACAGTACAACAATATATTAGATGTCAGACAAATAATGGAATTCAGAACCTGGAGGAATGTTGAAGGTTCACAGAGGAGTTAATAGATCAGGTGGCAATTATAAGAATAATGAGAGTCAAAAGATTAGTGCCGCAGTCCTCTGTGTGCACCTCACAGTGAGAATATTAAAAGGCAGAGTAAAGCTCATTCGATACTCGAAGGAACATTTATACAAAGAAGGGGAAGAGGAAATTCTGTCAAGAGAAATTAACAATATTAATGAGTAGGACATGTATGGAACAGGCAACAAAACACGTTTTACTGTGTTTTACTCAGTTTATGTGATAATAAAATTATTTGTTCCTTCATTCATTCATGGATTAAAAGGAACTATAAAAACGTGGAATCAAGTTTGACTGGCAGATAGGAAACAAAGAGGAATGGTGACTAAATATTTTCAGGCTCATGGAAACTTCTCGGTGAATCTCCACAGGAGTCAGCTTTCAGATTTTAATTCATTTGGATATATATAAACGATGTGCGGAGAAGACATTTCGAAAACAAATAAGCTATTGAAAAGTTGGCACAGTGAGCAGCGAGGTGATAGATGACCTTCTGCACAGGGAAGCACGAGACAATGCAATGTTCCAGTAAGTACATTAAGACAATATATTATAAGTTTTATACTCAGAAAGGGAACAGTTGTGAATGACGTGTGTGTGTGTGTGGGGGGGGGGGGGGGGGGGGGAGCAGGGTAGGTTGGAATATGTGTACATATCTTTGAAGATTATTTAATTCATTTGTGGGTCTTGGGAATCTCTGGCTGGCCAGCATTGATAGCCCATCCCCATTTGCCCTTGAGAAGGGGGTGTTGAGTTGCCGTGTCGAATTGCTGCAGTCCACTTGCTGCGGGTTCGCTCACAATGCTGGGGTCCAGGAAATTCGAGGATTTTGAATCAACGACTGTTAAAGAGTGGAGGCATATTTGCAAGTCAGGGTGGTAAGTAGTTTGAACAAGAATAAAGAATAAAGAACAAAGAAAATTGCAGCACAGGAATAGGCCCTTCTGCCATCCAGGCCTGCACCTATCCAGATCCTTCATGTAAACCTTTTTTCTTAGCATCTGTATCCCTCTGCTCCATGACCATTCATGTATCTGTCTGGATACATCTGAAATCACGCTATCATTCCCGCCTCTGCCATGTCAGCTGGTAATGCCTTCCAGGCACCCACCACTCATGATGAACTTTCCACGCATATTTCCATTAAACTCCCCCCCTCACTTTGAACTCCTGATCCCTAGTAATTGATTCCCTACACTAGAAAATGCTTGCTAGTATTCACACAATCCGTAATTCTCATGAATTTGTAGACCTCAATCAATTCCACCCTCAACCTCCGTCTTTATAATTCTAATAATCCTAATCTATTCAAACTCTCTTCGGTCCAACACCCTCCATACTAGGCAGCACCCTCGTCAACCTCCTCTGCACCCTCTCCAAATTAGCCAAACCATTTTGTGAACGTGGCGACCAGCACTGAAAGCAGCATTTCATATATGGCCGATCAAAGTTTTATGCAACGAAAACGTGACCTGCCAACTTCTGTTCGCAATACCTTGTCTGACGAAGGAAAGCATGTCGTGTCACCTTTTGACCACTCTATTGAGAAGAGCTGCCACATTCAGGGTACAATGGATCTAAACATCCAGACCTATCTGTGCATCAATTTTCATAGGACTATTCCTTTTTACTGTATTGTTCACTATTGAATTGGATCTTTTCAAATGCATCACCTCGCATTTGCACTTATTGATCTCCATCTGCCATTTCCACGCCCTTCTCCTCAATATACCTATATTCTGTTGTATTTTTGGCAGGTCTTTCTACAATTTGCTACTCCCCCAGTCTTAGTGTCGTTTGCAAATTTACTAATCCGACCACATATATATTCCTCCAGATTATTAATGCATATCACAAACAACAGTGGTCCCAACACGTATCCCTGTCGAACACCACTAGTCACTGTTCTCCATTTTGAGATACTCCCTTTCACTACAACTGTCTGTCATCTGTTGCCGAGCCAGTTCTTAATCGATCCAAGTGGTACATACTGGACTGCACGCAACTTAACTTTCTCTATCAGTCTCCGAAGGGGAACCTGATTGAACGCCTTACTGAAGTCCATGTATATGACATGTAAATCATTTCCCTCAACAATCAATTTTGTCACAATCTCAAGGAATCCTTTTAAGTTGGCAATACATGAAGTTTGGTGCAAAAAAACATGTTGCTTATCACTGATAATACCATTTTCTTGCAAATGGTAAAAGATCCATTCCCTCAGTAACTTCTCCAGCAGCTTCCCTACTGCTGAGGTCAGGCTCGCCGGTCTGTGTTTACCTGTATAAACCCTGCTGCACTTCTTATACAAGGGGAAAACATTCGTCGTTCTCCAATACTTCAGTATCTCACCTGTGTTCTAGGTTGCTGCAAAGATATCTGATTAGGCCTCAGCTATTTCTTGTCTTGTTTCCCTCAGTAAACTGAGATAGTTCCCATACACACCTGGGAAATTGTCCAACTTAATGTCTTTTAGAATAAGCAACACTTCCGCCTTCCTTATGTCGACTTGACCTACAGTAAGCAAACATCTACGCCTTCCCTCAACATCCATCATCTCCCTCTACTCAGTGAATACGAGTCGAAGTACTCGTTGAGATTCTCACCCGGTGTCTCTGTCTCCACACTTAACTTTCCGCTTTTGTCCTTCACCAATCCTTTCTGCAGTTACCCTCTTGCTCCTTGATAATGAATAAAAGACTTTGGGATTTTCCTTAACCCTATTTGGGAAAGATATATCATGATCCCTTTTTTGCCCACTTCATCCCTTACTTCAGTTTACCTGTACATTCTCGATATGTTTTTCAAAGCTTTATCTGTCTTCATTAGCCTGGATCTTATGCCTGCTTCCTTTTCCTGCTTAGCTAGTCTTGCAATTTCACCTGTCATCCATGGTTACATAATCTTGTAATTTCTATACCTCATTTTCACAGGAACGTGTCTCTCTTGTACTCTGATCAACTCCTCTTCAAAAGCCTCCTAACGATCAGATGCAGATGTACCTTCAAACAGCTGCTCCCAATCTATATACCCCAGCTCCTACCGAATTTTAGTATAGTTGGCCTTTCCTCAGCTTAGCTCTCTTTCTTTAAAACCGCTCTCGTCTTTGAGTAGATTAGATTCTCGACAGTGTGGAGACAGGCCTTTGGCCCAATCAGTTAGGTGAATTGGGTATTCTAAATTGCCCGTAGTATTAGGTGAAGGGGTAAATGTAAGGGAATGGGTCTGGGTGGGTTGCCCTTCGGCAGGTCAGTGTGGACTTGTTGGGCCGAAGGGCCTGTTTCCACACTTTACATAATCACTCTGCACCGACCCTCCGAAGAGGAACAAGCCCATACCCATTTTTCTCTGACTAATGTAGCTCACACTATAGGCTACTTCACCTAACCTGCACATCATTGGACTGTGGGACGAAGCCGGATGACCCAGTGGAAACTCACGCAGAATGTGCAAACTCCATACAGACTGTTGCCCGAGGCTGGAATCGAACCTGGACCCTGGTGGTGTGACGCAGCAATGCCAACCACTGAGCCACTGTGCCGCCCCAAAGTTGCTCGTCAGTATTCTAAATCTTCCAAACTTGTGATCATTACTCGCAAAGTAATCCCATATTGCAACATCAATCACCTGGCGGTGCTCATTCCCCATCACCAAGTACAACATGGCCCCTCCCCGAGTTAGACAATTTAAATCATTCTCTAATAAGCCTTCCCGGATGTTGCTCACAAAATTCTGCTGCATCTTGATCTCTAAAGCTAAGTGAATCTCAGTCAATGTTGGAAAATTAAAATCTGCTATCACCACCACCCTGTACCTCCTACATCTGTCCATAAGCTGTAGACATATTTTTACCTGTCTGTCACGATCGTTTTTAGGAGGCCAGTAATCCAGCCTCTCCGCCAACATTACTTCGTTGCTCAAGTCCTCCATAATGCCCTCCTTCACGAAAACTGTGATATCCTCTCTGTCCAGTAATGCAACTCTTCCACCCCGTTTTATCTCCCTCTCCATCCCTTCTGAAGCATCGATATCCTTGGATGCTCAGTTGCCAATCTTGCCTTTGCCTCAAGCAAGTCTCAGTAATAGCAATAACATCATACTCTCAGGTACTAATCCAAGCCCTAAGTGCATGTGGAATATCGACTGCACTTCTTGCAAAAAAAACAAATGTACCTCAGATCATCAGTCCCTTTGCATTCATTATCTGCTCCCTGCCTACTCTTACTCTTCGTCACGTTGACTTCATTATCTAGTTCCTTACTGACTTTAGTTAATACTTAAAGAAAAGCAACCAATTCACAGAAGAAACCCAGCAAAATACCAGATAGGTAATCACACCAACATTAAGCAGGTAAAAGTAAGGAAACACACTGAATCCACAAAGAATGGAAAGCCCTGGAAAGGCTACTAAAAAGCATTGCAATCCTAACTGCAGACAACGGACACTTGACAGTTATTCTAAATCTAGGAGACTACATTGAAAAAGCGAACACACGACTTACAGATACCAACACTTACTAACAGGTGGCAGTAGACCCGACCACACAGCTGGAGAACCGAATCTCATTCCTACTCAAAATACTTCAGAAATCTGGAGAAATAAATAAGACCGACTTCCAAAAAATGAAACCAGATGGATCCAACAACCCACGCTTCTACAGATTACCCAAAATTCACAAACCAGTAGACACCCCCGACCCGCTCCAGACCCATGATCTTACTACCTGGAACACCAAATTACAGATTGGCCAGGGAACGACACCAAAGACTAAAACACTTCCTAGAATATTCACGTCACTCCATCCAGTCCACCCTAGAGTGGAAAGATCATTAAAGACTCTACGAACGAAGAGGATGTAAGAATTTTCTCCTTTGATGTATCAGTCCCGTGTATATCAATCAATATTAACCTGGCCAAGGAAACAATACTAATACAAGACCCAAAGACGCATATACCAAACACCAGTATCTTCATCAGCATTGACAGTATCATCAAGCTATTGGATTTATGCCTTACCGCACACACTTCACTTTCAACAACAAAACCTACAGGCAAACCAACCGAACACCCATGGGATTCTGATATCAGAGTTATGAGCAGAGGAAGTAATGCAGAGACTCGAACAAACAGCTCTACCAACCATCCAACCCAATATTTGAGTCCACGACATGGATGACACCTTTGTCAGCACTAAACGAAATAAATTAGTAGAAATCTTCAAGAAATCAATAATAACCTTATTGACATACAATTCACAAAAGAGGAGGAAAACAACAACAACCTGTCTGTCATCGATGTCACAGTAGACCGTGAAGCCAATGGGGAACTTCAAACCAGTGTCCACAAGAAAACAACATATACAGACCAAATATTCAACTGCAGAAGCAATCATCCCAACATCCACAACAAAAGCTGCATCAGAACATTATTTCAACGAGCCAACACACACTGCAGCAGAGAGGAACTGCTCAAAGCAGCGGAAAACCACCTATACCATGTATTCAAAAATAATGGGTACCTAATGAACACAGTCCGGCGATTTCTCAGCAACACACCCAAACAAGCAGACGAAACACGTCCGGAAACCCTCGCCACTCTCCGCTACATCAAAGACATCTTGGAAATGACTGCCAGACTACTCAGAACCCTTGGCATCATGGTGGTCCACAAACCCAACAACACACTAATACAGCAACTAATGATCTTGAAAGTCCCTATACAGACAGCAAGCAAAACTAATGTCATTTACAAAATACCGTGCAAGGACTGCATCAAACACTACTTTGGACAAGCAGGCAGAAAACTAGCCAGCAGGATATGAACTACCCATACAATGACATGACACTCTCTCACTCGCATCCTTGTTTATTGCGAAGGAAGGACACTACTTAGACGGGGACAACGCATCCAGCCTAGGATATAGCAAAAACAGACATGCACAAGAATTCCCAAAAGCATGGCATTTCAAACAGGAATCTATCAACAAACACACCGAGGTAGACCCCATCTATCACTCCCTGAGATAAAGAACAAGAAATGGCCTCACGAACCAAAGAAACACAAACATATAAACAGAAAGCAGGAATCAGCAGCAGTGTTTCGCCTGGAGGCCCAATGAAGATGTTAACTAGTAGCGTGGCGAAACGTCTGGAAATGACCCTTCCAACTCAGCGAGAAAACCTACATAAAGAAACTCAATCTTAGGTAAAAATCTTCTCGAAACTCGCTAAGATCCCTGGGCGCAATACGCGAAACATTGCTCAAAAATGGGAAGCGAATGCCATCCGACGAATTGCCACCAACGAACAGGTGTACTTCCTGCACAAATGCCTAAGAAAACAGGTACTACCTAAATGTCTTAAATACAAACCTCCCCTTAATACCCCACTAGCTAGAATAATACCAGAGCAAAACGGCGTCAGAATGCTGAGAGAACTGATTAATGGTGTCCACAACAGACTCCGTAAATACAACTGGGAAATTTTGCAACAAAACTCTTTACTCAATCAGCAATAAACCTTGAATGGACAGACACAGTACATAAAGCCATAGATATGGGAGGGCGACAACACAGAAAAAGAAAAAAATAAACTAGACCTGCAGATATAAAACTAGACAAACTTACACAAAGTTACAACACTGACAACACAAAAGTATGGATAAAAGAAAACTTATCTGAATGAGCCTTAACAGACACTGAAAAAAGCCGTCTTAGTAAAAGGATTAAATTACAATTGGCAGGATGCAGACGAGAAAGATTTCTTAACAGCATCAGAAAGCATACTACAAAACAACCGACTCACAGACGAAACCCAGAAAACTACCAGACAGGTAGTCGCACCAAAATTAAACAGAAAAAAGGGAAACGCTCTCAATACACAAGAAAGGAAAGCACCAGAAAGTCTAAAAAGTGTAAAAGCATTGATATCCTTCCTGCAGACAAAGGACGCTTGACAGTCATTCCAAATCGAAGAGACTACATTGCAAAAGCCAATGCACTAGTTACAGATGCCAACACTAACCAACATGTGGAGACATATTGGACACCATAACTAGAGAACTGATACACTGCCATACTCAAAGAACTTCAGAAATCTGGAGAACCAAATAAGACTAACTTCTGAAACATGAAACCGGACGGATCTGACACCCCATCCTTCCACAGATTATCAAGATTCACCAAACAGGAGCCCCCAACAGACCCACAGTCTCTCTACCTGGAACACCAACTTACAGATTGGCCAAGAAGACACACCAAAGACTAAAATACTTAGCAGAAGACTCACGCCACACCATCCAGTTCACCCTAGAGTTCCTGAAAATCATCAAAGACACTAAGATAGAACAAAATAAAATAATGGTCTCCTTTGATGTGACAGTCCTTTTACATCAATTAACATTAATCTGGCCAACGAAACCTTAACGAGCAAACCTACATCCGGAACATCAACTTGAGCTAAAAATCTTCTGCAAACTCGGTAGCATCAAACTGTTCCCACTCATTAAAGGACCAAGAATGAGAGGGCACAGATTTCAGTTGAAATACAAAAGAAAAAGCAATGGCAAACGTAAAATCATTATCACTTGGTGTGCAGTTGGGATCCGTTTGGATGTTGGAAATGCATGTTTGATGGAAATTCAAAAGGGCTTAAATGATTATTGTGATTAAATATAATGTGTAAGGATATGGGGAAGCAGGAGCAGGTAATCGGTAATCAGCTCAGTTGAAGATCTGTGTAAACATGATGGGACAAATGATATCCTTTTCTGGAGCCTGGAATACAATTGATCTCATTGTGAGGATCATTTCCAGAATAGTAATGCACTGGGGACTGTTCAGTCCTGAATTTATACAAGGATTCTGTGTCTATTTCTTGACGTGTTACTGAAATGGGGCAGTTGCAACAGAAATGAGTCTCTGAAGAAAACAATTCCCAGATATCAATTCGTGACGAGAGTTCTCCTCAGTAGAACCTCAGATCAGAATACATTCTCACTTCCTGAAAGGTTACATTTGAATTCTATTGCTATGAGAACATGATGTTTTTGAATTGGTGTAAACTGAATCTGCGTCATTGACCATAATCCATGTGGGTAGACAGTTCAGATTGCATGTCATATTATTGTCAACATCGACTAGCCTCGTGTGTCTGACTGCCTTATGCCTGTTCGTGTTTTTATTTCTTGTGCAGACAGGCACAAGCACAGAGAGCTAAATTATGTGATAATTTGCCCAGGCATATTTTATGTCAGTTTCTGTGTCGGGTTTCCTTCTACAAGGGTGTTGTAGCCAAAACATTAGTCAGGTTAGTCCCGCTCAATTCCAGTTCAATTCAAACCTAAAACTTCCTTTTGTTTGTAACTTTCTTCAGTCATATTCCTGTATTATCCCCCAGCCTTCACAAGAATTCGTATCTCTGTAACCCCCTCTGGAATCGACAGACATCCTGGTCTCCGGCATTTGCAGCCATCCCCGAATTCCTTCCTTTCTTTTAGACCGGGCAAATTAAATGACAGAGCAGACAGTATGAAACAAGTCCGATATACCTGCCATCATGGAGATGTGGCTGCAGCGTGTCTAGGGCAAAGAACTGGATATTCAATGGTTTTCAGCTGCTGAAAATGTATTGCTGGAAAAGCGCAGCAGGTCAGGCAGCATCCAGGGAACAGGAGAATCGACGTTTCGGGCATAAGTCCTTCTTCAGGAATGAGGAAAGTTTCCTCATTCCTGAAGAAGGACTTATGCCCGAAACGTCGATTCTCCTGTTCCCTGGATGCTGCCTGACCTGCTGCGCTTTTCCAGCAATACATTTTCAGCTCTGATCTCCAGTATCTGCAATCCTCACTTTTTCCATTCAATGGTTTTCACCTTTTCAACGATAAATACGCGAACACAGTGAAGTAGCATTGTGCATCAAGGATGGGATTACTATTATTGTGATGCCAATCAGTTTACATACTTCTCCTGCCGGCCCACTCCCCTCAACCATGTACATTGTCTGTTTAATCGTCGCAAAACTTAGAGAGCTTTGAATTTTTATGAAGCACGGAAGGACATTATCTACACTGTCTTTACTGGACAAAAAGAAAGTACACACCGCGTCATCGTGCATTAGAAAGCACCTGTTCTGACTCCCTTGGAACGGGAGGATTTAAGGTGCAGATCCAGACACATTTTTAAAATTTTTGTCGGGTTTCATAGAGCTTTACTCTCAGCAAGTCGAAGTGACTTTTTGTGTGATATCATTCCCAATTTGCTACAATTGTTAGCTGCACAGCCCCTGGGGTCCTCTTCTCACCTGACATAAACCTAAGCATTTCTTCCCTTTTGTCATTTCCATAACAACTCCCCAACCCCCCACCCCCACCACCCACCCACCCCCCTCCCCCCCCCCCCCGCCCCCCACGCCTGGGCGCCCCTCCATGTTGCCGGTGCCATACATCAAAGCATTGCACCCTTGCATTGACAATGAGAAACAGCCCTTGTCATGGCAGAAGGAGTAAAATTGTTGCTTCACGTTGCAATTGAGGTTTATTTGAATGATATGTTGTGTAAGAGAGACTGTATCTCCTCCCGGACTGGCAGAAGAGGCCATGATTTCAGATCCTGCCAGCTTGGTCACAGGTTGAGTCCTGGATATGTGAGGTGACAGCATTCAATGTGAATGCCCAGCTGAGTTGGAAGGAGGTCAACGACCTACTCCACCCCACCAGGTAAGTGCCACAATCTGCACTTCGTGAACTCACAATCACTCTATTTCTGCTACTTCAATCTGCTCCAACCAAGGTTCATATTCCTGCACTCACACCACTGAATGCAGCATCTTCTCTCGTTCTCTCTCTAAGCTCTTCTCTGTCCCTCTTCCCAACTCTGCCAGGCACCTGTGCTGCCTACTGACTAGCTCAGGCCAACTCATCAACTTTCCGTCAGCTGTACAAGTGACAACAGCTGCACCATCCACTTCAATTACCCTTAATCCCTTTTGGGAATTCTCTGATTCCAGCAGGAATCATCCAAAAATTTATCCTTTACGCGAAAGTGCCCTGATCCTCAAATCCACGATGGGTTGACTGATAGTGTCCAAGCCTGCGACTGGTATCTGCGACTACCCTTGACTCACGATGCTGGGCAGTTTTGCTGCGACACAGCGGTGAACCCTTCTGCTAATTAAACCAAACACCACTAAATGCTCACCGTGACTCGTAATGTGTTAAGGTGTGAGTGGCAGAAAACTCTCAAATTGCACAACCTAAAGGAGAACAAAATCAATTGATCCTGTATTTCTAAAAGTTAACTATTACTACTCTCAGCCTCCTTTATCTAAAATGTTTGTTATCTACCTACAACACTTTAACAATATTGTGTTCCAATGAATGCCTCTATTAAAATTACATCAGCTTAACTTTCAAAACCTTGCAGTAACTGTCGTCTCTGGGGTCTGCAGTCTTCGGTATTTTCCTGCAATATTGTTTTGTATGAACTTTGATAGACAGTCTTGAATGGCAGTCTCTCAATGTCAGTTATTCTGTCTGGCTGACACTCAAAGTGCCAGTTTCTTCATACCCAAATCATTGGATTCTTTCATTGGTCCGATGTTGACGAAAAAGAATCAATTCACATTCGATTGGGTGTTAGTACCTTGCGGCATAATATGTTCTGATTGGTTAAGTTCAAAATGTTGTAACACAGAGCAACCAAAACTCAGCTATTTGTTTCACAGCCAAATGCTACATATTTTCAATTTTCCAGCACAGTCTGAGAGTGCTAGTCAGTCACACGCCAGGTCCCTGCACACTCTCAGTATAAAACAATCTTAACTCTGTCTTAAACATCGTTTCAACTTCATAACACCTCCCCTTAAGAAAGCAAAATGTACCACCATAATGAAAAGTTGGCTTTTTTCTTAACTTCAGTGCAAAGAAATACGTAAGAAATTTGGCAATATTCATATTCATTTCTGCACACAAATATACATAACATTGGTATCTGTTCAATCTTATCTATACTTTATTCGTTAATTCCACGATAATTCATTTGATATCACATTCTTACGACCGGCAATAACGACAATATGTAAACTAAAAGTCTGTAACATATGACTCCAACGGAATAGTCTCTTACTCTTGCCTTTAAATCGTTCCAGGAAACTAAGAAAATTGTGATTAATGAACCCAACAGTAAATGCCACACTTTTCATCATGTAAATATTAAAATATTAAAATGTTGTAACGCCAGTACTGAACAAAATAATACCCTTTCGATGGTGGGGTATTTCTCTGGTGAGTGTTGAGTAACCAACTGTCCTTTCAATTCCATTGTCATCTGCCTGTAGCAGTACAGCTCCAACTTTTATTGCACTAGCATCAAATGCAACTTTGAAGTGTTTCAAAAATGTCTGCATAGCTGAAAATGGTGATGTAGTTAACACTGCTTTTTAGTTGTCAAATGCCTCCTGGAATTGTTCTGTCCTCAGAAATGTTTTGCTTTTTTTCAGCAAAGCCGTTAGCGGTGCCCTATGCTGTTGAAGTTTGCAACTTCCGATAAACTCTGCTTAGTCCATCAAATCGAAGCACCTCTTGCTTCGAAGCTGGTCGTGGAAATTCCTCAAAAGTATTTTTCTTTGCGTTCGTTTGGATCTACGTTTCATGACTGATGTTATGTCCCAGGAACTCAAATCTGTTTTCACAAATTCTGTTTTATTTAAGATTATTATCAGTTTTATTCCTCTTAATTGTTCAACAAGCTCTGCCAACTGCTCCATATCATCTTTCCATATCACACCAAAGATCGTCCAGATTGACAGCACAGTATATTAACCCAGCCACAAATCCATTCATGAGGCTTTGGAATATGGCCTGTGCGTTCTTCTTTTGCAAGGGCATCACTTTGAATGATTGTAGCTCATTTGTGGTTTTAAACGCAGAAATTCGCTTTCGCTTTCTCTGAAAAGTTAAAAATCAATAATACAGCGCAGAAAAGGCCCTTCGACCCTCAAGTTCGGCAGACCCGTGAACTATTCTCACTCGTCCCCCAACACAATCCCATCATCATCCATGAGCTTATACTCGGATTGTTTAAATCTCCCTAACGTGGCTGAGTTAACTACATTGGCAGGTAGGACATTCCACGCCCTTACCACTCTCTGAGCAACGAACCTGGCTTTGACATCTGTCTTAAATCTATCGCCCCTCATCTTGTAGTTATGCCACGTTGTACAAGCTGACGTCATCACCGAGGAAAACGACTTTCACTGTCTACCCTACCTAATCCTCTGATCATCTTGTAGGTCTCTATCAAATCCCTTCTTAGCCGCGTTCTTTCCAATGAGAACACACCCAAGTCTCTCAGCCTTTCCTCATAAGACCTTCCCTGCAGACCTGGCAAAATCTCCTCTGCACCTTTTCCACTGCATCCACATCCTTCACGAAATATGGTGACCAGAATAATCCACAATATTCCAAGTGTGTTTTGTATAGTTGCAGCATGATATTGCGTCTATGGAACTTCATCCCTCTACCAATGAAACCTAACACATCGTGCACCTCCTTGACAACACTATCAACCTGGTGGCAACTTTCAGGGATAGATGTACATGGACTACAAGATCCCTCTGCACATCCACACTAACAAGAATATTTCCATTGACCCAGTACTCTGCCTTGCTGTTATTCTTCCCAAAGTAAATCGCCTCAGATTTAGCTGCATTGAACTCATTAGCTACCTCTCAGCCCAATTCTGCAGTTTATCCAAGTCCCCCTGCAAACTGTCCACTACTTCGTAGACTATAGTGTCATCTGCAATTTTACTAATCCATCCACCTATGCCTACGTGATTACGAGATAAGTTTTATAATTATCTAACAAGCAACAATTTGGTTTCAGATAATCAATATGATTTCGTCAAGGACAGGACCTGTCTCACAAACCTCATTCAGTTTTTTGAGAAAGTGAACAAGCATGTAGATGGGGGTAGGGCAGTTGAACGTGATGTACATGGACTTCAGTAAAGCCTATGATAAGGTTCCACATTGTATAAAATGCAGAGACATAGGGTTGAGGGTGATTTTGCAGTTTGGATGCGAAGCTGGCTTTCTGTAAGAAGACAGCAAGTGGTGGTTGATAGAACATATTCAGCCGAGAGTCTGGTTACTCGTGGTGAGCCACCAGAATCAGTTTTAGGACCACTGTTGTTTGTCATTTTTTATAAATGACTTTAATACAGGCTTAGGTGGATGGCTAAGTAAGTTTGCAGATGTCAGTAAAGTCGGTGGAATAGTGGACAGTGAGGAAGAATGTTGCAGTTTGCAGGGGGATTTGGATAAACTGAAGAATTGTGCTGAGAGGTGGCTAATGGAGTTCAATGCAGATGAATGTGAGGCGATTCACTTTGAAAGAATAACAGGAAGGCATAATATTGGGTCAATGGAAATATATTTGGTAGTGTAGACATGCAGAGGAATCTTGGACTCCATGTACATCTATCCCTGAAAGTTGCCACTCAGGTTGATAGTCTTTTTAAAAGGCATATGGTGTGTAAAAGTTAAAAATTACACAACAGGTTATAGACCACAGGTTTAACTAGAAGCATATTAGCTTTCGGAGCGACACTACCACCTGATGACGGAGCGTCGCTCCGAAAACTAGTATGATTCCAATTAAACCTTTGGACTATTACCTGGTGTTATGTGATTTTTAACTTTGTAGACCCCAGTCTAACACCGGCATCGACAAATTATGGTGTGATAGGCTTTATTGGTAGAAGGATTGACATCTGGAGCCATAATGACATTATGCAATAATACAGAATGCTAGTGGGACCGCACTTGGGAAATTGTGTACAGGTCTAGTCACCCCATTACAGGAATAATATGGAAACATTGGGAAAGATGAAGAGGAGATTTACCAGGATTCGCCTGTCCGGAGGGAAGGTCTTATGAGCAAAGGCTTGAAGACTTGTGTCTGTTCTCACTGAAAAGTAGAAGAATAAGAAGGGATTCAATAGAGATATACAAGATGATCAGACGATGAGATAGAGTAGACAGTAAAAGTCTTTTTCCGAGCATGATGTCGTCTGCTTGCACGAGAGCACATAGATAAAATTGAGGTGTGACAGCTTTAAGGCGGATATCAGAGGCAGGTTCTTTACTCAGAGAACTCTAAGGGTGTGGAATGCACTGCCTGCCAATAAGGTTAACTCAGCCACGTTAGGGAGACTTAAACAATCCTTTGGTAAGCACATGGATTCTGATGGGCTAGTGTAGGACGATGGACTCAGATTAGTTCACAGGTTGGTGCAACATCAAGGGCCGAAGGGCCTGTGGTGCGCTGTAGTATTCTATGTTCTATGTTTTATGGTGTGAGTTCGGATACGAGTTGTGGAGTATTGACTCATATTTGTTTCATCAAGTTTGAATTTGTGATTGTGACAGGCGATTGTTAAAAACATTAAGAGAATATTTCAAAGCTCATGTTTCAAACAGCAGATAAGATTAGCTAACGAAAGATATTCTGGCGGTTTCAGAAGATGTCCTGAGGAATAGACAGGACATGATGTCAGGAATCAGCTTATGGCCAAAGAATGTCTACTGTTGTAGTTAATCTCTTTCAACCTCCAGTATTGTCCAGAGATGGGCTGGAAGCAGAGGAACGAAATGGAGTTTATAATCGGAACAGAAGACAGTGACCACAATTCTCCCAATATTAAACTAGCAATAGCAGTGATACAATAAATCATGATTCAAAGCTGAAACTTAGTAGGACGTCAAGAAGACCAACGAAAATCACTGCCAGAAGCAATGAGGGAGAGAGTGAATGAACACTGATACCGTTAAAAACTAAAAAAAAAATAATCCAAAATATTTATTTTCTAGCCCCCAAACAACTGTTGGACCATAAACTGGTGTTGTTTGATTTTGTAAACTTTGTCCACCCCAATCCAACACTAGCTACTCCATATCATGAACACTGATGCAGTTAGTAGTAGTGTGTGCAGTGAAGATTAACAGGAATAATAAATAATGTATAGTAAATGAAATGAAAAATAACAGACATACTTGGTTTATAGGAATGATAAATGGAAAAAGAGACTTACCTGGGAGACCAAAAGTAGCCGTACTTGGATAATAAAACTATTGAATAATATGATATGCATATTGTATCTGTGATGACAGTAGTATCCAATCATCATATGGTGCAAGATGTCAAACGTAATCGAATCAATCTCTGTCTTTTGTTGGAGCATTCATGTCTATTATCCTCAGATACTTTCCCATTGTTCGAAAATTCCAGTCTAAGTATCTTGGATTCTGACCACTCCTCCCTCTCTGTTTATAGCTGCTGATCCCTGTTCGTACTGTCGTCGATGCTCCTGCTTTTATTATGGGATAACACATTGAAAGGTGCTCACTCCTCATTAAAAGATGGAAATACTCCAATGGGATAATTAAAATCAATAGAGTCTGACATTAATCACAGTCACCAAAGAAACCGGTTCACTTCTCATCTGACAATAAAAGGGAACTCTTAATTGGTCTGGATGGAATGGATGAGTGTTGCTGTGTAACGGACTTTAAATCTTTCAATCGTTTTAATTTTTCTTCCTTGCATGTGAGTGTAGTGTCAGATCACTGCAGGGTTTTAAGTCATCCGCCATTTCCCCAAAATGTGGCAGGAATAAAATAACACATAAAATGAATGTGGGGGACTTTTCTGGACACCAGAAACATGGGTAACAATATTTTTTACTCACTGACTTTGTGTAATGCCACTCCTATTTTCAAGTCCCCTGTTATGAAATAGTTTGAGACAGAACGTTGAGACAGCACTCAAAGCATTGCAACTGCTGCTCAGGAACATGGGGAAGCAATTTTGTCCCCATGTGCCTGTTCCAGAGGAATCAGAGAAGGCCATTCATCCAACTTCAGCCAATTACCCCGAGAAGAGTTCAAAAGCTGGAATGTTTCCAAATTTTAAAAAGGGAACCATTCTAAACATAGAAAAGTATTACTGGGGTTGAATGTGATCTTAGTAAAGGAACACCTGGAGCACATTGTGTTGTTACTGTTTTTGTAACTGAGAAAGGAGATATCTCATGAGATAAAGTTTAATGGCTGCTGGTAATCCGCGGGTTGCTGTGTCACTTAACTTGTTGGACTTTCTGCAGAGGGACTGCCGTAGGCCATTCAGCATCTGGGACTTTTTACGGAGGCACATGAGGAGGCCAGTCAGCTTCTCACGTCTGTTACACAGGATCAGGATTAGGTCATTCAGTTTGTCAGATCTGTATTAAAAAAAAACGCAGTCAGTCAGCTTCCTTGCTCAGTTACTGAAAGATTAAAAAAATCTATATCATTCTCATTGTTAGGATGATTTGCAAAAACAGCAGAAAGGCTTTCAATCAATGGATGTAAGGAATGTAACGAGTGCTCTTAGTCCATGTACCACATGGAATAACACGCAAGGCACAGGGAAATGACAGAAAACGCCAGCTCTGTTTTTTTTTCTCATTATCCTGAGATTCCTAAGTTTAGATGCCAATGCTCCTGGTTGAGCAATGTCAAACCTCTGGAAAATATACAGCACAGTTGTTTAAATTAAAACTGGGACATTGATTAATGGATAACAAGTTGTAGAGATATGGGGAGACGGGGATGGGACTAGCCAGAGAAGTTCGACTTTGGAGGATCCAATGATCAGACTGCGAAAATAAAATGAAAGCATTGCCACATCAGCTGAAATGGCTAGTCATATAACAATCCGAATCCACCTCGCGAAATTGTCCATAAACCACAAATCCAGATAAGATATCTGTGCAACATGGAGCATTGTGCAGAACAGGCGAGTGTACTGCTCAATACAACCTGACCACCTGTCCAGAGTGGAACACTGCACAAACCACAAAATTGCATTAATCTTTAAGTCCGGACTAGATACCTATCCTGCATGTAGAGCTGTGTAGAACATAGAACATAGAAAAATACAGCGCAGTACAGGCCCTTTGGCCCTCGATGTTGCGCCGATCCAAGCCTATCTAACCTACACTAGCCCACTATCCTCCATATGCCTATCCAATGCCTGTTTAAATGCCCATAAAGAGGGAGAGTCCACCACTGCTACTGGCAGGGCATTCCATGAACTCACGACTCGCTGAGTAAAGAATCTACCCCTAACATCTGTCCTATACATACTACCCCTTAATTTAAAGCTATGCCCCCTCGTAATAGCTGACTCCATACGTGGAAAAAGGTTCTCATGGTCAACCCTTTCTAAACCCGTAATCATCTTGTACACCTCTATCAAGTCACCCCTAACCTTCTTTTCTCCAATGGAAACAGCCCCAAGTGCCTCAGCCTTCCCTCATACGATCTTCCTACCATACCAGGCAACATCCTGGTAAACCTCCTCTGCACCCGTTCCAGCACCTCCACATCCTTCCTATAGTATGGCGACCCAAACTGCATACAATACTCCAAATGCGGCCGCACCAGAGTCTTATACAACTGCAACATGACCTCAGGGCTCTGGAACTCAATTCCTCTACCAATAAAAGCCAGTACGCCATATGCCTTCTTCACCGCACTATTTACCTGGGTGGCAACTTTCAAAGATCTGTGTACATGGTCACCAAGATCCCTCTGTTCATCAACACTGCCAATATTCGACCATTAGCCCAGTACCCCATCTTCTTTTTACTCTTACCAAAGTCAATCACTTCACACTTACCTACATTGAACTCCATTTGCCACTTTTCTGCCCAGCTCTGCAGCTTATCGATATCACGCTGTAACCTGTCACATCCTTCCTCACTGTCAACAATTCCACCGACTTTCGTATCATCTGCAAACTTGCTCACCCAACCTTCTAGCCCCTCCTCCAGGTCATTTATAAAAATGACAAACAGCAATGGTCCCAAAACAGATCCTTGCGGAACACCGCTAGTAACTGCCAAGACGAGGGCGGGCAGAGCGTCTGCAATGGTATACAGACAGGGGGAGTGCAGAGCGTCTGCAATGGGATACAGACAGGGTATGTCAGAGCATCTGCAATGGGATACAAACAAGGGGAGGGCAGAGCGTCTGTAATGGGATACAAACAGGGGGAGGGCAGAGCGTCTGCAATGGGATACTGATTGGTGAGGGCAGAGCGTCTGCAGTGGGATACAGACTGGGGAGGGCAGAGCGTCTGCAATGGGATACAGACAGGGAATGGAAGAGCATCTACAATGGGATACAGGCGGCTGAGGGCAGTGCGCCTGCAATCGAACACAGACAATGGAGGCAGAGCATCTTCAGTGGGATACGGACAGGGGGACGGCAGAGTGTTTACAATCGGATACTGACAGGGATCAAGCAGAGCATCTGAAATGGGATACAGACAGTGGAAGGGCAGAGTGTCTGCAATTGGATGCAGACGGTGGAAGGGAGAGAACCTATAACGGGATACAGACAGTAGGACGGCAGTGAGTCTTCAATGGCATATAGACAGGGGCTGCTAGCGGCTGCAATGGGATAAGGACAGGGTGAGTCAAGAGTGTGCAATGGGATACAGACAGGGGGAGTGCAGAACGTCTGCAATGGGATACGAACAGGGAAGGGCATAGCGTCTGCAATGGGATACAGACGGGGAGGGCAGAGCATTTGCGGTGGGACACAGACAGCGGAAGGGCAGAGAGTCTGCAATAGCATGCAGACAGGGGACGGCAGAGCATCTGCAATGGGATACAAACCGGGGGACGGTAGAGTATCTCCAATGGGATACAGACAGGGGGAGGGCAGAACGTCTGCAATGTGATACCGACAGCGGGAGGACAGACCGTCTGCAATGGGATGCAGACAGGGTGGAAGGCAGAGCATCAGCAATAGGAAAAAGGCAGGGGAGGACAGAGGTTCTGCAATGGGACACAGACGGGGAGAGGACAGAACATCTGCAATGGGTTACAGACGGGGTAGGGCAGAGCGTCTGCAAAAGGAAACTCAAGTGGGGGGAGGGCAGAGCATCTGCAATGGCATACAGACTGTGGAGGGAAGACTGTCTGCAGTGGGATACAGACGGGGAGGGCAGGGCGTCTGCAACGGGATAGGGACAAGAAGAGGGCAGAGCGTCTGCAATGGGATACTGATGGGTGAGGGCAGAGCGTCTGCAATGGGATACAGACGGGGAGGGCAGAGCATTTGCGGTGGGATATAGACAGGGGGAGAGCAGCGTATCTGCAATGGGATACCGACGGGGGAGGACAGACCATCTGCAATGGGATACAGACGGGGGGAGGGCAGAGCTTTTGCAATGGGTTACAGAAGGGGGGAAGGCAGAACATCTGCAATGGTATACAGACGGGGGAGTGCAGAGCGTCTGCAATGGGATAGGGACAGGAGCAGGGCAGAGCCTTTGCAATGGGATACTGAGGGGTGAGGGCAGAGCGAGGGCAGTGCATCTACAATGGGACACAGACAGGGGAAGTCCAGAGCGTCTGCAATGGGAGACAGACTGGGGGAGGGAAGAGCGTCTGCAATGGGATACTGATGGGTGAGGGCAGAGCGTGTACAACGGGATACAGACGGGGAGACAGAGCATCTGCAATGTGATACAGACGGTGGACGACAGTGCTTCTGCAATGGAATACAGACAGGAGGAGGGCAGAGCGAATACAATGGGATACCGACAGGGTAAGGCAGAGCTTCTGCAATGGGATACAGACAGGGGAGGGGAGAGCAGGGTAGAGCGTTTGCAATCGGATATCGACAGGGGGAGGACAGGCCGTCTGCAATGGTATACAGACGGGGGAGGGCAGAGCATCTGCAATAGGAGACAGGCAGGGGGAGGGCAGTGCGTCTTCAATGGCATACAGAGAGGGAAAGTGCAGAGCGTCTGCAATGAGATAAGGCAGAGTGAGGGAAGAGCGTCTGCAATGGGATGCAGACAGGGGGAGGGCAGAGCATCGGCAATGGGATACAGACAGCGCAGGGCAGAGCGGGAGCAGTGCGCCTACAATGGGATACAGACAGGGGAAGGGAAGAGCGTCTGCAATGGGATGCAGACGGGGGAGGGCAGAGCATCTGCAATGGGATACAGACAGCGCAGGGCAGAGCGGGAGCAGTGCGCCTATAATGGGATACAGACAGGGGAAGGGAAGAGCGTCTGCAATGTGATACTGATGGGTGAAAACAGAGTCTCTGCAGTGGGATACAGACGGGGAGGGCAGATCGCCTACAATGGGATGCAGACAGGAGAGGGGAGAGCATCTACAATGGGATACAGACGGCTGAGGGAAGTGCGTCTGCAATCGAAAACAGACAGAAGAGGCATAGTTTCTATAGTGGGATACAGACGCGGGAGGACAGAGCATCTGCAATGGGACACAGATAGGAGGACAGCAGAGTGTCTGCAATAGGATGCAGACAGGAGAGGGGAGAGCATCATCAATGGAATACAGATAGGAGGAGGGAAGTTCGTCTTTACTGGAATACAGACAGTGGTGTGCAGAGCTTCTGCAATGGGATGCAGACAGGGGGAGTGCAGAGCGTCTGCAATGGGATACAGACAGTAGAGGGAAGACTGCCTGCAGTGGGATACAGACGGCGGTGGGCAGAACGATTGCAATGGTTTCAGACGGGGGAGGGCAGACCTTCTGCAATGTGATACAGACAGGGGAGTGGAGAGCATCTACAGTGTGATACAGACGGGGGAGGGCAGAGTGTTTGCAATGGGTTACAGACGGGGGGAGGGCAGAGTGTTTGCAATGGGTTACAGACGGGGGGAGGGTAGAGCGTCTGCAATGGGTTACAGACGGGGGGAGGGCAGAGCGTCTGCAATGGGATACTGACAGGGATAGGGCAGAGCATCTGCAGTGGGATACAGACAGTGGAAGGGCAGAGCGTCTACAGTGGGATACAGACAATTGAAGGGCAGAACGTCTACAGTGGGATACAGACAGTGGAAGGGCAGAATGTCTGCGATGGGATGCAGATAGGGCACATCAGAGCGTCTGCAATGGGGTGCAAACAGGGGGAGGGCAGAGCGTCTGCAGTGGGATAAAGATGGGGAGGGCAGAGCGTCTGCAATGGGATACAGACAGGGGAGGGGGGAACAACTACAATGGGATACAGACGGCTGAGGGTAGTGCGTCTGCAGTCGAATAGAGACAGGGAGGCATACCTTCTACAGTGGAATACAGACCGGGGGAGGGCAGATAATTTGCAATGGGATGCAGACAGTGGAAGGGCAGAGTGTCGGCAATGGGATGCATTAACTAATGGCACAGATCATCGTGAATGATTATGATGTGGTAGGCATCACAGAGACGTGGTTACAGGGGGGTCAGGACTGGCAATTAAACATCGAAGGGTTTTCAACTTATCGAAAAGACAGGGAGGTGGGCAGAGGGGCGGGGTTGCCTTGTTAGTTAAGAACAAAATTAAATCTATGGTGCTGAATGACATAGCGTCGGATGGCATGGAGTCTGTGTGGGTGGAATTGAGGAACCACAAAGGTAAAAAGAGTTATTTACAGACCTCCGAACAGTGGTCAGGACCAGGTGCGCAACATGTACCAGGAAATAGAGAAGGCATGTCAGAAAGGCAAGGTCACAGTGATCATGGGAGACTTCAATATGCAGGTGGACTGGGTAAATAATGTTGCCAGTGGATCCAAAGAAAGGGAATTCATGGAATGCTTACAGGATGGCTTTATGGAACAGCTTGTCATGGAGCCCACAAGGGAGCAGGTTATTCTGGACCTAGTGCTATGTAATGAACCAGACTTTATAAAAACTCTTAAAGTAAGGGAACACTTAGGAAGCAGCGATCATAATATGGTAGAGTTCAGTCTGCAGTTTGAAACAGAGAAGGCAAAATCGGATGTAATGGTGTTACAGTTAAATAAAGGTAACTATGAGGGCATGAGAGAGGAACTGACGAAAATAGACTGGAAGCAGAGCCTAGCAGGGAAGACAGTAGAGCAAAAATAGCGGGAGTTTGTGGGTAAAATTGAGGACACTGTACAGAGGTTCATCCCCAAGAAGAGAAAGATTATCCGTGGAGGGCTTAGACAACCATGGCTGACAAAGGAAGTCTATCAAAGAAAAAGAGAGAGCCTATAATGTGGCCAAGAGCACTGGGAAATCAGAAGATTGGGAAGGCTGCAAAAACAAACAGAGGATAACAAAGACAGAAAAAAGGAAGGAGAGGATCAAATATGAAGGTAGGCTAGCCAGTAATATTAGAAATGATACTAAAAGTTTCTTTCAAAACATAAGAAACAAACGACAGGCAAGAGTTGACATTGGGCCACTTCAAACTGATGCTGGAAGCCTAGTGATGGGAGATAAGAGAATAGCGGGGGAACTTAATAAGTACTTTGCGTCAGTCTTCACAGTGGAAGACATGAGTAATATCCCTACAATTAAAGGGAGTCAGGGGGCTGAGGTGAGTATGTTTGCCATTACAAAAGAGAAAGTGCTAGAAAAGCTAAAAGGTCTTAAAATTGATAAATCTCCTGGCCCTGATGGGTTACATCCTAGAGTTCTGAGGGAGGTGGCTGAGGAAATAGCGGAGGCGTTGGTTGAGATCTTTCAAAAGTCACTGGAATCCTGGAAAGTCCCAGATGATTGGAAGATCGCTGTTGTAACCCCCTTGTTCAAGAAGGGATCAAGGCAAAAGATGGAACATTATAGGCCAATTAGCCTAACCTCAGTTGTTGGTAAAATACTAGAATCCATCATGAAGGATGAGGTTTCTAAATTCTTGGAAGAGCAGGGTCGGATTAGAACAAGTCAACATGGATTTAGGAAGGGGAGGTCGTGCCTGACAAACCTGCTGGAGTTCTTTGAAGAGGTGACATGTAGGTTAGACCGGGGAAACCCAGTGGATGTGGTCTACCTAGACTTCCAAAAGGCCTTTGATAAGGTGCTACATGGGAGGCTGCTGAGCAAGGTGAGGGCCCATGGTGTTCGAGGTGAGCTACTGGTATGGATAGAGAATTGGCTGTCTGACAGGAGGCAGAGAGTTGGGATAAAAGGTTCTTTTTCGGAATGGCAGCCAGTGACAAGTGGTGACCCGCAGGGTTCAGTGTTGGGGACGCAGCTGTTCACATTATATATCAATGATCTGGATGAAGGGACTGGGAGCATTCTAGCGAAGTTTGCCGACGATACAAAGTTAGGTGGAAAGGCAGGTAGTTCTGAAGAAGTTGGGAGGCTGCAGAAGGATCTAGACAGTTTGGAGGAGTGGTCCAGGAAATCGTTGATGGAATTCAATGTGAGCAAATGCGAGGTCTTGCACTTTGGGAAAAAGAATAGAAGCATGGATTACTTTCTAAACGGTGAGAAAATACGTAAAGCCAAAGTACAGAGGGATCTGGGATTGCTAGTTGAGGATTCTCTAAAGGTAAACATCTTTGAGGAGAAAGTGAGGTCTGCAGATGCTGGAGATCAGAGATGGAACTGTGTTGCTGGAAAAGCGCAGCAGGTCAGGCAGCATCTAGGGAACAGGAGAATCGACGTTTCCTGAAGAAGGGCTAATGCCCGAAACGTCGATTCTCCTGTTCCCTAAATGCTGCCTGACCTGCTGCGCTTTTCCAGCAACACATTTCCATCTCTAAAGGTAAACATGCAGGTTGAGATGATTAAGAAAGTGAATGCAATGCTGTCAATTATCTCAAGGAAGTTGGAATATAAAAGCACTGTTGTGCTACTGAGACTTTATAAAGCTCTGGTTAGGCCCCATTTGGAGTACTGTGTCCAGTTTTGGTCCCCACACCTCAGGAAGGACATACTGGCTCTGGAGCATGTCCAGCGGAGATTGACACGGGTGATCCCTGGAATAGTAGGTCTAACATACGAGGAACGGCTGAGGATCCTGGGATTGTATTCATTGGAGTTTAGAAGATCAAGGGGAGATCTTATAGAAACTTACAAGATAATACATGGCTTGGAAAGGGTGGACGCTAGGAAATTGTTTCCATTAGGTGAGGAGACTAGGACCCGTGGGCACCGCCTTAGAATTAGAGGGGGTCAATTCAGAACAGAAATGCGGAGATATTTCTTCAGAGAGTGGTGGGCCTATGGAATTCATTGCCGCAGAGTGCAGTGGAGGCTGGGACGCTAAATGTCTTCAAGGAAGAGATTGATAAATTCTTGATGTCACAAGGAATTAAGGGCTACGGGGAGAATGCAGATAAGTGGAGTGGAAATGCCCATCAGCCATGATTGAATGGCGGAGTGGAATTGATGGGCCGAATGGCCTTACTTCCACTCCTATGTCTTATGGTCTTATGGTCAGGGTGAAGGTGAGGGAGTGAGTGTGAGAGGGTCAGTGTGACGGTGAGGGAGTGAGAGTTTGGGGGTCAGTGTGACAGTGATGGAGTGAGTATGTGGGAGTCAGGGTGACATTGATGGAGTGAGTGTGAAGAGGTCAGGGTGACAGTGATGGAAAGATTTTGAGGGGGTCAGGAAGGTGGTGATGGAGTGCGTGTTCGAGTTGTCAGGGTGACGGTGATGGAGTGAGTGCTTGGGGGTCAGGGTGACAGTCATGGAGTAGGTGTGAGGGTGTCAGGGTGATGGTGATGGAGTGAGTGTGAAGGTTTCAGGGTGATGGTGATGGAGTGATTGTGAGTGTGTCAGGTTGACAGTGGTAGAGTGGGTGTGAGGGGGTCAGTGTGATGGTGATGGAGTGAGCGTGAGATTGTCAGTGTGATGGTGATGGGGTGAGTGTGAGGGGATCACTGTGACAGTGATGGAGAAAGTGTGAAGGGGTCAGTGTGAATGTGATCGCGTGAGTGTGGGGGTGTCAGGGTGACGGTTATGGAGTGAGTGTGAGGGTATCAGTGTGACGATGAAGACGTGAGTGTGAGGGTTTCACAGTGACGGTGATGGAGCGAGTGTGACAGTGTCAGGTTGACATTGATGGAGTGAGTGTTAGGGGATCAGTGTTAGAGTGATGGAGTGAGTGTGAGGGGATCAGTGTGATGGAGATAGAGTGAGTATGAGGGGGTCAGGTTGACTGTGATGAAGTGATGTGTGAGTGGGTCAGTGTGACAGTGATGTAGTGAGTGTGAGGGGGTCAGGGTGGTGGTGATGGAGTGAGTGTGAGACGGTCAGTTGGACGGTGATGGAGTGAGTGTGAGGGGGTCCGGGTGACGGTGACGGAGTGAGTGTGAGGGGATCAGGGTGACAGTTATAGAGTGGGTGTGAAGGGGTCAGTGTGAAGGTGATGGAGTGAGTGTGCGGTGGTCGGGATGACGGTGATGGAGTGAGTGTGTGGCGGTAAGCGTGAAGGTGATGGAGTGAGTGTGAAGTGGTCTTGGTGACGGTGATGGAATGATTGTGAGAGGTTAAGGGTGATGGTGATGGAGTGAGTGTGAGGGGGTTAGTGTGACAGTGAAGGAGTGAGTGTGAGGTTGACCGTTTGATGCTCATGTAGTGAGTTTGAGGGGATTACTGTGATGGTGATGGATGAGTGTGAGGAGGTCAGTGTGATTCTGTTGGAGTGAGTGTGAGAGGGTCACTGTGACGGTGATGGAGTGAGTGTGAAGGGGTCAGTGTGACTGTGATGGAGTGAGTGTGAGGGGGTCAAAGTGATGGTGATGGAGTGTGCTTGAGGGTGTAAGTGTGACGGTGATAGAGTGAGTGTGAGGGGATCATTGTGACGGTAATGGAGTGAGTGTGAGGGGGTCAGTGTGACTGTGATGACGTGAGTGTGAGGTTTTCAGGGTGAAGGTGATGGAGTGAGTGTGATGTGATCACTGTGACGGTGATAGAGTGATTGTGAACAGGTCAGTGTGACTGTGATGGCGTGAATGTGAGGGAGTCAGGTTGACGGTGATGTAGTGAGTGTGAGGGGGTCAGGGTGACGGTGATGGAGTGAGTGTGAAAAGGTCAGTGTGACTGTGATGGCGTGAGTGTGAGGGGGTCAGGGTGACGGTGATGGAGTGAATGTGAGGGGATCAGGGTGACGGTGAAGGAGTGAGTGTGAGGGGGTCAGGGTGACAGTGATGGAGTGAGTGTGAGGAGGTCAGTGTGATGGTGATGAAGTGAGTGTGAGGGGGTTAGGGCGAAGGTGATGGAGTGAGTGTGTGGCTGTAAGCGTGAAGGTGATGAAGTGAGTGTGAAGGGGTCTTGGTGATGGTGCTGGAATGCTTGAGAGAGTTTAAGGGTGACGGTGATGGAGTGAGTATGAGGGGGTCAGGGTGACTGTAATGGACTGAGTGTGAGGGGATCAGTGTGGCAGTGAAGAAGTGAGTGTGAGGATGACCGGTTGACGGTCGTTGTGTGAGTGTGAGGGGTTCAGTGTGACTTGATGGAGTGAGTGTGTAGGGTTCAGGATGAAGGTGATGGAGTGAGTGTGAGGGGATCAGGGTGACGGTGATGGAGTGAGTGTGAGGCCCTCAGGGTGACGGTGATGGAGTGAGTGTGAGGGGGTCAGGGTGACGGTAATGGAGTGAGTGTGAGGGGTTCCGGGTGACGGTGATGGAGCGAGTGTTCGGGTGTCAGTGTGATGGTGATGGAGTGAGTATGAGGCGGTCAGGGTGACTGCGATGGAGTGAGTGTGAAGGGGTCATGCTGACGGTAACGGGATGATTGTGCAAGGTTTAGGGTGACGGTGATGGAATGAGTGTGAGGGGGTCAGGGTGATGGTGTTGGAGTGATTGTGAGGGGGTCAGGCTGACGGTGATGGAGCGAGTGTGAGGGGGTCAGGATGACGGTGATGGAGTGAGTCTGAGGGGATCACGGTGACAGTAATGGAGTGGATGTGCGGGGGTCAGGGTGACGGTGGTGTAGTGAGTGTGAGTGGGTCAGTGTGAGAGTGATGGGGTGAGTGTGAGGGGTCTGGGTGATCGTGATGGAGTGTGTGTGAGGGTGTAACTGTGAGGGGGATAGAGTGAGTGTGAGGGGATCACTGTGACGGTGATGGAGTGAGTGTGAGGGACCAGTGTGACTGTGATGACGTGAGTGTGAGGTTTTCAGGGTGAAGGTGATGGAGTGAGTCTGATGGGATCAGCGGGATGGTGAAGGATTGAGTGTGAGGCGGTCAGAGTGATGGTGATGGACTGGGAGTGAGGGTTTCAGCGTGATGGTGATGGAGTGAGTGTGTGGTGGTAAGCGTGAAGGTGATGGTGTGAGTGGGAAGGGGTCTTGGTGATGGCGCTGGAATGATTGAGAGAGTTTAAGGGTGACGGTGATGGAGTGAGTGTGAGGGGGTCAGGGTGACTGTAATGGACTGAGTGTGAGGGGATCAGTGTGACGGTGAAGGAGTGAATGTGTCGGGTTCAGGATGAAGGTGATGGAGTGAGTGTGAGGGGATCAGGGTGACGGTGATGGAGTGCGTGTGAGGCGGTCACGGTGAATGTGATGGGGTCATGCTGACGGTAACGGGATGATTGTGCAAGGTTAAGGGTGACGGTGATGAAATGAGTGTGAGGGGATCAGTGTGAGAGTGATGGAGTGAGTGTGAGGGGGTCAGGGTGATGGTGTTGGAATGATTGTGAGGGGATCACGGTGACAGTAAGGGAGTGGGTGTGAGGGGGTCAGGGTGACGGTGGTGTAGTGAGTGTGAGTGGGTCAGTGTGAGAGTGATGGGGTGAGTGTGAGGGGTTTGGGTGATCGTGATGGAATGTGTGTGAGGGTGTAAGTGTGAGGGGGATAGAGTGAGTGTGAGGGGAGCACTGTGACGGTGATGGAGTGAGTGTGAGGGGCCAGTGTGACTGTGATGACGTGAGTGTGAGGTTTTCAGGGTGAAGGTGATGCAGTGAGTCTGATGGGATCAGCGGGATGGTGAAGGATTGAGTGTGAGGCGGTCAGAGTGATGGTGATGGACTGGGAGTGAGGGTTTCAGCGTGATGGTGATGGAGTGAGTGTGTGGTGGTAAGCGTGAAGGTGATGGTGTGAGTGGGAAGGGGTCTTGGTGACGGTGATGGAATGATAGTGAGAGATTAAGGGTGGCGGTGATGGAGTGAGTGTGAGGGGATCAGTGTGACGGTGAAGGACTGAGTGTGAGGGGATCATTGTGACGGTGAAGGACTGAGTGTGAGGGCATCAGTGTGACAGTGAAGAAGTGAGTGTGAGGTTGACCGGTTGAGGGTTGTGGAGTGAGTGTGAGGGGATTAGTCTGACGGTGATGGAGTGAGTGTGAGGGGGTCAGTGTGACGGTGATGGAGTGAGTATGAGGCGCTCAGGGTGAAAGTGAAGAAGTCAATGTGAGTGGGTCAGGGTGCCGGTGATGGAGTGAGTGTGAGGGGATCAGTGTGACGGTGAAGGAGTGAATGTGTCGGGTTCAGGATGAAGGTGATGGAGTGAGTGTGAGGGGATCAGGGTGACGGTGATGGAGTGCGTGTGAGGCGGTCACGGTGAATGTGATGGGGTCATGCTGACGGTAACGGGATGTTTGTGCAAGGTTAAGGGTGACGGTGATGAAATGAGTGTGAGGGGATCAGTGTGAGAGTGATGGAGTGAGTGTGAGGGGGTCAGGGTGATGGTGTTGGAATGATTGTGAGGGGATCACGGTGACAGTAAGGGAGTGGGTGTGAGGGGGTCAGGGTGACGGTGGTGTAGTGAGTGTGAGTGGGTCAGTGTGAGAGTGATGGGGTGAGTGTGAGGGGTTTGGGTGATCGTGATGGAATGTGTGTGAGGGTGTAAGTGTGAGGGGGATAGAGTGAGTGTGAGGGGAGCACTGTGACGGTGATGGAGTGAGTGTGAGGGGCCAGTGTGACTGTGATGACGTGAGTGTGAGGTTTTCAGGGTGAAGGTGATGCAGTGAGTCTGATGGGATCAGCGGGATGGTGAAGGATTGAGTGTGAGGCGGTCAGAGTGATGGTGATGGACTGGGAGTGAGGGTTTCAGCGTGATGGTGATGGAGTGAGTGTGTGGTGGTAAGCGTGAAGGTGATGGTGTGAGTGGGAAGGGGTCTTGGTGACGGTGATGGAATGATAGTGAGAGATTAAGGGTGGCGGTGATGGAGTGAGTGTGAGGGGATCAGTGTGACGGTGAAGGACTGAGTGTGAGGGGATCATTGTGACGGTGAAGGACTGAGTGTGAGGGCATCAGTGTGACAGTGAAGAAGTGAGTGTGAGGTTGACCGGTTGAGGGTTGTGGAGTGAGTGTGAGGGGATTAGTCTGACGGTGATGGAGTGAGTGTGAGGGGGTCAGTGTGACGGTGATGGAGTGAGTATGAGGCGCTCAGGGTGAAAGTGAAGAAGTAAATGTGAGTGGGTTAGGGTGCCGGTGATGGAGTGAGTGTGAGGGGGTCAGCGTGATGGTGATGGAGTGAGTGTGAGTCGGACAGTGTGACGGTGATGGAGTGAGTGTGAGTGGAACAATGTGACGGTGATGGAGTGAGTGTGAGGGGTTCAGGGTGACAGTGATGGAGTGAGTGTGCGTGGGCCAGTGTGACGTTGATGGTGGGAGTGTGAGGGGGTCAGGGTGATGGTGATAGAGTGATTGTGAATGTATCAGGGTGACAGTGATAGCGTGGGTGTGAGGGGGTCAGTGTGACAGTGATGGATTAGTGTGAGGGGATTTGTGTGATGGTTCTGGAGTGAGTATGGGGAGTGTCAGGGTGACGGTGACGGAGTGAGTGTGAGGGGATCACTGTGGCGGTGATAGAGTGAGTGTGAGGTGGTCAGCATGACGGTGATGGAGCGAATGTGAGCGGGTCAGGGTGACGGTGATGGAGCGAGTGTGAGGGGGTCAGGTTGAATGTGATGGAGTGAGTGTGAAGGGGTCATGGTGATGGTGATGGAATGATTGTGAGGGATTAAGGGTGACGGTGATGGACTGAGTGTGAGTGGATCAGTGTGAGAGTGATGGAGTGAGTGTGTCAGGTGACAGTGATGGAGTGAGTGTAAGGGGTGTGTGAAAGTGATGGAGTGAGTGTGAGGGGAACATTGTGACAGTGATGGAGTGAGTGTGAGGGGATCAGGGTGACGGTGATGGAGTGAATTTGAGGAGGTCTGCGTAACGTTGGTGGAGTGTATGTGAGGGGATCAGGGTGACATTGATGGAGTGAGTGTGAGGTGATCAGTGTGAGAGTGATGGAGTGAGTGTGAGGGGGTCACGGTGACAGTGAAGGAGTGAGTGTGGGGGGGTCAGGGTGATGGTGATGGAGTGAGTGTGAGGGGGTCAGGGTGGCAGTGATGCAGTCAGGGTGATAGTCATGCAATATGTGTGATGGGGGAGTGTGATAGTGACGTAGCAAATTTTGGGAGAAGTTTTGTAGCTCGGGTGCACGTTGTTGTGGTTCTGTTCGCCGAGCTGGGAATTTGAGTTGCAGGCGTTTCATCCCCTGTCCAGGTGACATCCTCAGTGTTTGGATGCCTCCTGTGAAGCGCTTCTGTGAAGTTTCCTCCGGCATTTATACTGATTTGTATCTGCCGCTTCCGGTTGTCAGTTCCAGCTGTCCGCTGCATTGGCTGGTACATTGGGTCAGAGTGCATCCAAAAAGCGCAACAACTACTTGCAGATACCAACACCTACCAAAAGAGGGAGTTTGACGCCACGCCATAGCTCACCAGCAGGATAACACACTGAGGAACCTACAAAAAGAACGGACAGATAACCAGGTTTGACCTAGAGAGAATGAAACCTGAAAGCAACAGCACCCTCAGATTCTATGGACTACCTAAATTGCACAAACCAGACATCCCACTCAGACCCATAGTATCACTACCAGGGATACCATTACACAAACTGGCTAAAGAACTGCAGCAGAAACTGAAACACCTGATCAGCGGATCCAGACACTCTGTACAGTCAACACAGGAATTCTTGGACATCATCAGAAATACAAACATAGACAAGGAATAAACTATGGTCTCATTCGATGTCACGGCACTGTTCACCTCTATCGACAAAACCCGAGCCAGAGAAACAATAGCCAACCTGCTGGACATACAGAACAGACAACAGGACATTGAACCTATCAACAAAGACGGCATACTCAAACTACCAAACCTGTGCCTCACAACACACTTCACATTCAACAACCAAATATATGAACAAATCAACGGCACCCCCATGGGCTCAACCATCTGTGGAGTTATAGCAGAAGCGGTAATGCAAAGATTAGAACAAACAGTCTTACCGCAAATTCAACCCAAACTCTGGGTCAGATATGTGGATGACACCTTTGTAATAATTAAAAACACGGAAATAGAGAACACACTCCGGATCATCAACGCCACACTCACAAGAATCCGATTCACTAGAGAGGAAGAAAAGGACAACCAACTCCCATTCCTAGACGTGATGGTACAGAGAACACCGAATGGACAATTCACCACAAAGGTAAACAGGAGAGCCACACACACAGACCAAGTCCTGAACTACGAAAGCAACCACCCCAACACACACAAAAGAAGTTGCATCAAGACACTGTTCAAAAGGGCCACAACACACTGCTATATACCAGAACTGCAAAAAGAGGAGGAAGAATACCTATACAATGTATTCACCAAAAACGGATACCCCCGCAATTTCATTATGGATTGTCTGTACGGATTTGCTAGACGACTGTCCTCTGATATTGATGAGGGCCATGCAGATGATGTGGTTTATATGGAGTTCATTAAGGTCTTTGACAAGGTCCCACACGGAAGGCTGGTCCAAAAGGGAAGATCCCATGGGATCCAAGGTACATTGGTAATTTGGCTCCACAATTGGTGGAGGGTTGGTTTTGTGATTGAAAGCCTTTGTCCAGCGGGTGTACCACAGGGATCTGTGCAGGAACCATCGCTGTTCATTATGGACATTAATCACTAGGATGTGAAAGCAGAAGGTAACATTTCTCGGTTTGCAGATAACATGGAAGGTGAGGGTGTTGTCCTTAGTGAGGGGGATTCACTCAGGCTGCAGTCTGATATCGATCAGATGATAAACTGAGCAGAGTAATGTCAGATAGAGTTTACTTCTGATCACTGTGAGGTAATGCACTGTGGCAAGTCTAATAAACGAATGATATACATCATGAATGGTAGGTCCTCCTGGAGTACTGAGGAATACAGGGACCTTGGTGGGCAAGTCCCTGGATGTCTGAAGGTGTCAGCACAGGTAGACAGGGTGGGGAATACACCTGAACTGGGAGCAGGAGGGGGAACCCACATCCTGGTGGGAAGCATTGCTGGAGCTGCTCGAGAGGATTTAAACTCATCTGGCAGGGCTGTGTGACCCCAAAGAGTCGTAAGGCCAGAAAGAAAGTTGTGGCTGTTATAAATGTTCAAGAGAGCAATATAAGAAGACAAGGCAGGCAAGAACATAGCAGACAATTAGGGAAAACTGGTGGATTTACCTGCAGTTATTTCAATGCAAAGTGCCAGACAGATAAGGCAGATGAACCCAGATCATGGATGGGAACATGGGACTGGGATACCATAGATATTACAGAAACACAGATGAGGGAGCAACAGGACCAGCAGCTCAATGTTCCGGAGACAGATGCTACAGGAAGGATAGAACAGGAGGCAAAACAGGAGGAGAGCTGGTGGTTTTGATTGGGGGAAACATCACAGCAGTACCTAGAGGGAGTATTCATGCAGGATCGCCCAATTAAGCGATATTAGTGGAACTGAGAAATAAAACTGGTCGTTAGTTTTCTAAGGTCGTACTACAGCAATAGGCAATGGGAGATGAAGGAGCAAATATGTCAGGAGATTTCAGATATCTCTTAGAATAATAGGGTTGTAATGATAGGGGATCTTAACCGTTCCAAACCTGGACTGGGATTGCTACTAAGTTAAGCATTTGGATGGAAGGAATTTGTTAAGTGTGTTCCGAAAACTCCCAGTCAATATGTAAGTGTCCCAACTGGAGGATGGGGCTAAACCTGACCTCCCCTTGGGAAACAAAGTAGGGAACGGGACTGAGGTATTAGTGGGGGACCACTTTGGAAAGTTACCACAATTGTATTAGTTTGAAAATAGCGATGGAAAAGGACAGGTCTTGTCCACAAGTTAAAGTTATTCAATGGAGCAAGATAGTATTAGACATGACTTTTTAAAGTAGATCTGGGGAGGCTATTTGCAGATAAAGGGAAGTCTGGCAAGTAGGAATATTTTAAAACCGAGATAACAGGAGGGTTCAGCGCCAGCGTGTTCCTGTTAGTGTGCAGCTCAATGCTGACTGAATTAGGAAACACTGGCTGAGTTTCGAGACTGTGGTCAAGAAAAAAAGGGGTAATATGTCAGATATAACTGGCTGACTCAAGGGAATCCCTTCGGGAGCATCGGGATGGAACACTTAGGATGGAAATCAGAAATGTAAAAAGGGGACATGAGATAGATGTGGCAGAGAAAGTTAAGGAGAATCCAAAGAGACTCTACAAGTGTATTAAGAGCAAAAGAAGAGCTAGGGACAAAACCGGTATCCTTAATGATCAATGAACCCAACGATGTGTGAAACTACAAGATCCGAAACAAATATTTCACTTTGGAACTTACTGTGGATAACGACTGGGGCACTCAGGGAACTAAACAGTGTTTGTCCTGATTACTATTGGAATACTGTGTGCAATTCTGGTCTCAATGCCATCGGAAGGATGTCGTGGAACATGAAAGGGTTTAGAAGAAATGACCAAAGATGTTGCCAGGGCTGGAGGGCTTGCGCTTCAGGGAGAAGCCTGAATAGGCTGGAGCTGTTTTCAGTTGAACATGGGAGGCAGAGGAGTTAACCGATAAAAGGTGTTTAAAATCATGATGGTCATCGAAAGGGTCAATAGACAAGGTCATTTCCCCAGGCGAGGGAAACTTTTCAAAGGGATCTAAAGGACAACTGGCTCCCGCAGAGTGGATGGAATAAGCTGCCAGAGCAAATAGTGGAGGCTGATAGAAATACATTTAAAAGGCATGTGGATGGGTGTATGAACAGCAAAGGTTTAGAGGATATTGGCAAAATTGTGGCAAATGTGACTAGAACGTCATGCAAGAGTTGGTCCGAAGAGCCTGTTTCCGTGCTGTACATCTCTATGACTCAATGTCTTGAAATGACATTATAGAAAAGGAGGTGCTGGAGGGTTTAAACACAAAGGTAGATAAATCCCCAGGACCTGATCAAATGTATCTCAGGACATTGTGGGAAACAGGTGAAGAAATTGTAGGGCCCCTAGCAGAGATATTTGTACCATAGAGAGCTGCATGTGACAGGGTGATAGACTGGAGGGTGGCATTGTGCACAGTGAAGAAGGTTTTCTGAGATTACATAGGGATCCTGATGAAATGTGTGAATGGTTGAAAAACTGTCGATGGAGTTCAATCTGAATAAATGCGAGGTAATGCATTTGGGACAACAAACACGGGCAGGACTTTATACAATTAATGGCAAGACCTTCGCTAGTGTTGTAGAACAGATGGAACTCAGGGTTCAGCTACATAGTTCTTTGAAGTTTGCAACATAGAGAGACAGGATAGTTTAAAAATAGGTGTTTGCCTCACTTGCTTTCATCGCTCAATCCTTTGGATATAGGAGTTGGGAAGACAGATTGAGATTATACAGGCCATTGGCGTGTCCTCTTCTGGAATACTGTGTCCAGTTCTGGTCGCCCAGTTATAGGAAGGATATTATTAAGCTGGAAAGGGTTGGGAGGAGATTTACTGGGATGTGGCTGGGTACGAAAGGCTTCAGTATAAAGAAAGGCTGAATAGGTTGCTATTTTTCACTGAAACCTGAATGTTGACGGATGACCTCAAAAAAGTTTATAAAATCATGAGGAGGATAGATAGAGTTAATGGGAGTTGTCTTTTCCCATGGACAGCGGAGTTTCAAGACAAGACACTACATTTTTAAGTTTAGAGGAGAGACATATTAAAAAAAGACATGAGGGGCACATTGTTACACAGATGGTGGGTTGTGTGTGAAATGAACTTCCCAAGGAAGGGGTGAACATGGGGACAATTACAATGTTCAAACGACATTTGGATTAGTACAGGAATAGGAAAGGTTTGAAGGGATATGATACAGGAACAGGCAGGTAGGATGAGATCCGTTTTACAGTATGGTTAGCGTTAACTTAACAGTGCGGTATGACTCTGACTCTGATTATAATGTTGTGTCGTTAATTAAGAAAGGCTGCAAGAGAAAGCCAGGGAACTACAGACTGATGTGCGAGACATCATGGTGGGTCAGTTGTTGGAGGTCATTCTGAGAGGTAGGACTTACATGCATTTGGAAAGATAAGGCCTGTTTACGGACAGCCAGCATGGCTTTGTGCGTGGAATAACATGTCCCACAACTTGACTGGAGTTTGCTCAAGATGTGACCAAAAAGATAGACAAAGGCAGAGCAACAGCCGTTGTTTCTGGCTTCCGCAAACCCTTGTTCAGGGTGTCGCATGAGACATTGGTTAGGAAGGGTAGATCACAAGGAATCAGGGAGAGCTAGCCAACTGGATACAAAATGGAATGACAGTGGGAGACAGAGGGTGGTGGGAGAGGGTTGTTGTTCAGACTGGAGGCCTCTGACCAGCAGTGTTCTGTCAGGGTTGTGCACCACTTACATAAACAATTTGAGTGAAAATATAGGAATCCCTGTTAATATGTTTATAGATATCAAGATTAGTGGAAAAGTGGGCATGGAATATAGTTATCGAAGGGAATGGTAATCAACTGGGCAAAGGAATGAAAGATGGAGTTTAATTCAGGTGTTGGATTTAGTTAAGACAAACCAGGGAGGACTAACACGGGTAATGGTTGGGCCCTGGACAGTGTTGTAGAAAAGAGAGAGACCAAGGGGTGCAGTTACTTTGTTCCTTGGACTGGCATCACAGGGCGACAGGGTGTTGAAAGCAGCAATTGGCACACTTGTCTTCATTGGTCAGAGCATTGAGTACATGAGTTGGAGATGTTGGTAACACTGTCGTCAATATTTCTCCTGGGCAGAGGATGCCACGGGGTGACCTTATAAAGGTTTATGAAACCATGTAGGGTCTAAGTAAGGTGAATTGCCAAGGGTAGGTGAGTCCAAAGCTAGAGGCATAAACGTGAGGTGAGAGAGCAAGGATTTAAAGAGGGAGATGAGGGGCAACATTATCCACAGAGGATGGTGCATAGACGGAACGGGCCGTCAGAGGAAATGGTAAAAACAAGTACATTTACATCATGGAAAAGACACTCAGGCAGGTACGTGGAGAGGAGAAGGTTTGAAGGGATATGAGCCAAACACAGGCAAACGTGACTCATTCCATTTAGGAAACATCGGCCGAAGAGTCATGCCGCACAGAAACAGACTCGATGTCTCCAGTTATTGGAGGAGGAGACTATCGAGGCAAGGCATGTTGTAGAGACTGAAGCAAGCTACAGCAATATGGATGGTCATCTGGACTGGAGGTTTCAAATATGTGAAATAATTGGTGAGAGGGGAGGAGATGACAGAGATGGGAACTGTTATAGGAGTTAGAATGATTGAAGACATTGGTCGTCAATACAAGCCATAGATACAGTGTTGGAGAGGGAATAGGGAACAGAAAGATCCCAGGAAGCATTACCACCTTCTCGTGGGAGGCCTGCTTTCCACTCAGTTGTTCTGATGCTCCCTAAGAAAGTACAGGCCTGGATTGATAACTGGGAACTCCTGATGCTGTCTCATTACAACAAAACTTGCAGCAGGCTTGGTGTTTGAACCTGGGGTGTGTCTGTACTGTGCTCCCCCTCCAGCACTTTCTCGATGTCATGTCTTGTTCGCTGATTTTTGGATCCCTCTTATTACTTTCTGCTCTGTGCACTGGAAGGATCTTACCTGGCAGCAGGATTTATTGAAGACTCCCGACCTCCCTGACTTTGTCTTCCTGGCTGACCAACGATCAATCCTGCAAAACAGTTTGTTTTCTGACCAATCCTGAAGCGTTCACTCCCGAGAATGCTTTGGCCCCGCTCCTCACTCACTCTGGTTGGAGGACCAAGCTGCTGCTATGTCCTCTACTTCCGCCCCTTCCTCGCATTTGCAAAGTTGATTCGGGCATGACTCAGCAGCTAAGCACCAGAAACATTCAGGGACAAGGGAAGTTAGAGTCGATGTCTTGTGATGCGGTGAAAATATCCCGAATCTTGGATCGGGAGGCTGGGTTCAATTCACAGCGAGTGCAGGTGTGTCTAATAACAACTTTGAACATGGTCATTCGGAAAAACAAGGGCAGTCCGGAAGAGTAAAAACAATAGAAAATGCATACAATGTGGTGGGGTTCTCAATGCTGAGATGATTTTAGTCTTTACCAAGTGTTTCAGGGCCCCAATGGGTTCCAGAACAGACTATTCCACTCCACCCAGTGCATAGCCAGATACCACGATTGTGGGGCAAAGTGTTGTGGTGGGATACAGAGGTGCTTTTCTGGAACTTCCTCGGTTCTGGGGGTAAAAATAGGTGAGAAGAAGCAGGGTTTTGTATGGAGTTACCTGTTCCCCTCTTCCATACTGTCCACTACTCCACCGACTTGCGTGTCATCAGCAAATTTACTAATCCATCCATCTATGCCTCCGTCTAAGTCATTTCTAAATATGACAAACAGCAGTGGTCCCAAAACAGATTTTTGTGGCAAACCACTAGCAAATGGACTCCAGTTGAATATTTTCCATCAACCACCACTCTCTGCCTTCCTTTGGAAAGCCAGTTTCTAATCCAAACTGCTAAATCACCCTCATTTCCATGCCTCTGCATTTTCTCAAACAGTTTACCACGTGGAACGTTATCAAAGGATTTCCTGAAGTCCATGTATACCACGTCAACTGCCCTGCCCTAATCTACATGCTTGGTCACCTTCTCAAAAAACTCAATGAGGTTTGCGAGACAAGACCTGCCCTTGACGAAATCAGGTTGATTATCTGAAATCAAATTGTTGTTTGCAAGATGATAATAAATCTTATCTCATTTAATCCTTTCCAAAAGCTTTCCTACAACAGAAGCCAGGCTCACTGGTGTAAAAATTACCTGGGTCATCTCTACTGCCCTTCTTGAACAAAGGCACACCATTTGGAATTCTCCAGTCCTCTGGTACCAAACCTGTAGACAATGACGATTCAAATATGAAAGCCAAATGCTCTGCTATCTCCTCCCTAGCTTACCAGAGAATCCTCGGATAAATCCCATCCGGCCCAGGGGACTTGTCTACTTTCACTCTTTCTAGAATTGATAATACCTGTTTCTAACTAATCTCGATCCTTTCTAGTCTAATAACTCGTACCACATTCTTATCCTCTACAATATTCTCCTTTCCCTGAGTGAAACCCGATGAGAAATGTTCGTTAGCACCTCTCCGATCTCCACAGGGTACACACTCAACTTCCCACTTCTGTCTTTGATTGGACTTATTCCAACCCTAATCATCATTTTATTCCTCACATACCTATAGAAAACGTTAGGGTTCTCCTTTATTCTATTTGCTAAAGACTGATCGTGTCCTCTCTTTGCTCTTCTTAACTCTCTCTTTAAATCCTTCCTATCTGATCTGTAACTCTCCATCTCCTCATCTGAACCATCTTGCCTCATCAACATATAAGCCTCGTTCTTCTTCTTAACAAGCGATGCAATGTCTGCAGCAAACCACGGTTCCCTTACCTTATCACTTCCTCCCTGCCTGACAGGGACATACCTATCAAGGACATGCAATATCTCTTCCTTAAACCAGCTTCACCTTTTCATTGTCTGCATCCCCTGCATTTTGCTACCCTATTCTATGCATCCTAATTCCTGCCTAATCACATTATAATTGTCCTTGCCCCATGGATAACTCTTGCCCTGTGGCATGTACCTGTCCCTTTCCATTGCTAAACTAAACGTATCTGAATTATGGTCATTCTCTCCAAAGTGCTCACCTAAAACTAAATCAAACTCCTGGTCTGGTTCATTACCAAGCAGCAGATCCAAAGTGGCCTCCCCTCTTGTTGGCCTTCGACATACTGTGTCAGGAAACCCTTTTGTACACACTGGACAAAAACTGATCCATCCAACGTGCTAGAGTTATAGCATTCCCAGTCAATGTTGGGGAAGCTAAAGTCCCCCATAATGACCACCCTGGTACTTTTGCTCGTACCCAGAATAATTTTTCTAATCCTCTCTTTCACTTCCCAGGAACTCTGTGGAGCCCTATAAAGAAACTCCAAGCAGTGTGACCTCTCCTCTCCGTTTCTAACCTCAGCCCACACTACCTCAGTAATACAATCATCATCAAAAGTCCTCTCAGCCACCGGTATACTATCCTTGACTAACATGACTTGCATGGACCCATTGCAGTGCTTCAAACTCCATGAGGCAGCCATACTCTCTATGACAGACAGACTCAGTCTGGAACCTCCTCTGTCCTTAAGACCATATACACTGCCTGCGCTCCTCCGTTTCCCCTTTGCATGTTCCCTTTCCAACCCACCCCACCTGCATCACTCCACAATTGGAGCTGTCAAGGGCAGAAGTCGGCCAAATAGCCTCCCTAACCTTTTTCTATCCTCCTTTAAGATTTGTTTTAAATCATTCTCCTTAATCAATGTTTTGATCATCCATGAAGCACCTTCGGAGATTTGCCATTGTGAAAGATTCCATACAATACAAGTAATTGTTGTTTTTGCCGTACATTAGGAGAAACAGGAATGATGCATTCAAAATTCTAACAAGAAAGTCACTCATAGGCGCAGTGTGTAGGCCATCAAATAATAACATCACATTGGGATGGTCAATAAACAAAGAAATGACTAATGCCTGGAAAGATTGTATGGTTATTATCATGGATGATTTTAATCTACATGTAGATTGGTCAAACCAGCTCAGTCAGGGTAGTTTTGAGGAGTTCATTAAGTGTATCTGTGATATTTTACTTGAACAGTATGAAATTGATCTACAAGGGAGCAAACTATCCAAGATCTGGCCCTGTACAATAATTAGTGTTCTCAGAGTTAGGGATCCTCTCGGAAGAAGTGATCACTGTATGGTTGAATTTAATATATATGGTGAGTGTGAAGATAAAATCTAATACCTGTGTCCTTGGCATGGACATGGGGAACTACAATAGAATGAGGGAGAACCTGTATAACGTATACTGGAAACCAAGATTTTATGGTGGGACAGTTGATGAGCAGCAAAAGATTTTCAAAGACACTTTACAAAGTCCTCAGCAAAGGTATATTACAGTGAAAGGGAAGGACTGTTAGAAAAGGCGTTCTCTGCAATGGGTATCTAACCAAAGTGATCAAATTGAAAGGCATAGAAAGTGGCCAAAACGAGCATGAACCTAGAACTGGGAAAACTTTAAAGGTCAACAGAAAGCCACAGAAGAGCTACAAAGAAATGTAAAATAGAACATGAGAAAAATAAACTAGCACAGACTATAAGGACAGAGAGCAAAGGTTTATATAAACATACATAATGAGAAAAGAGTGGCTAAAGTAAATGTTGGTCCTTTGGAAAAAGAGAAGGAGAATTTCGTTATGGGATATCACAGTGGAGGATACTAATATCTTGCCAGGAATTAACAAAGAGACAAAGGTAGGTGAGGATTTGGAAACTATCATGATTACGGAACAGCTAGTTTTGGACTGTTGGAGGTAATTGAGCTAGTAATAGAAAATTCTCCTGGCCCTGACAGAATATATCCCAGGGTACTAAAAGAGATGCCAAGAGAAATGGCCAATGCACTGACAGCAATTTTCCAAAATTCACTGGACATTGTGGCAGTCCCAGCAGATTGGAAAGCAGCAAAAGTGACACAACTATTTCAAAAATGAGGTGGATAAAAATGGGAAATTATACCCCAGTTAGCTTTTTCTCTGTAGTGGGAAAGATGCTTGGGTCTATTATCAAGGAAGAAATAGCAGGGACTCGATAGAAATTGCCCCATTGGACAGACACAGGGTTCATGAAGTGCAGGTCATGCTTGACAAATCTTTTGGAATTCTATGAAAACATTTCGAGCAAGGTGGACAACGGGAACCCAGTGGATATGGTGTACCTGGATTTCCAAAAGGCCTTCAACAAGGTGCTGTGCAAGAGGCTGTTGCATAACTTAAGGGTGCATGACATTCAGGGTAGAGTATTAGCATGGATAGGAGATTAGTTGACTAACAAGAAGCAGAGTGTGGGGATAAATGCGTATTATTCTGGCTGGCAATCAGTGACTAGTAGTGTACTTCACGGATCAGTGTTGGGACTGCGATTATTTAGAATTGATACAGATGATTTGGAGTTGGGGACCACATGTAGGGTGTCAAAGTTTGCATATGACACTAAGATGAATAGCAGGACAATGTGTGCGGAGGGCTGTCAAAAGTTTGTGAGTAGATTTGTAGCTCGGGTGCTCGTTGTTGTGGTTCTGTTCGGCGAGTTGGGAATTTGTGTTGCAGACGTTTCGTCCCCTGTCTAGGTGACATCCTTAGCGCTTGGGAGCCTCCTGTGAAGCGCTTCTGTGATCTTTCATCCGGCATTTGTAGTGGTTTGAATCTGCCGCTTCTGGTTGTCAGTTCCAGCTGTCCGTTGCAGTGGTCGGTATATTGGGTCCAGATCAATGGCTCATTGATTGAATCTGTGGATGAGTGCCATGCCTCTAGGAATTCTCTGGCTGTTCTCTGTTTGGCTTGTCCTATAATAGTAGTGTTGTCCCAGTCGAATTCAGGTTGCTTGTCATCTGCGTGTGTGGCTACTAAGCATAACTGGTCATGTCGTTTCGTGGCTAGTTGGTGTTCATGGATGCGGATCGTTAGGTGTCTTCCTGTTTGTCCTTTGTAGTGTTTTGTGCAGTCTTTGCATGGGATTTTGTCCACTACATTGGTTTTGGTCATGTTGGGTATCGGGTCCTTCGTTTTGGTGAGTTGTTGTCTGAGAGTGGCTGTTGGTTTGTGTGCTGTTATGAGTCCTAGTGGTCGCAGTAGTCTGGTTGTCAGTTCGGAAATGCTCTTGATGTATGGTAGTGTGGCTCGTCCTTTGGGTTGTGGCATGTACGCGTTCCATTGTCTTTCCCTTAGGCATCTGTTGATCAAATTGCGCGGGTATCTGTTTTTGGCGAATACATTGTATAGGTGTTCTTCTTCCTCTTTTTGCAGTTCTGGTGTACTGCAGTGTGTTGTGGCTCTTTTGAATAGTGTTTTGATGCAACTTCTTTTGTGTGTGTTGGGGTGGTTGCTTTCGTAGTTCAGGACTTGGATTGTGTGAGTGGCTTTCCTGTATGCCTTTGTGGAGGAAAGATCACAGAAGCGCTTCACAGGAGGCTCCCAAGCACTGAGGATGTCACCTCGACAGGGGACGAAACGTCTGCAACACAAATTCCCAGCTCGGCGAACAGAATCACAATGACGAGGGCTGTGAAACTTTGCAGAGAAACATAGGTACATTGAGTGGGCAATGGACAGTCATGTGGAATATAATGTTCATAAATGTAATGTCATACTGTTTGGTTGGAGTAACATTTCAAAAGAGATTATTACTTCAATTATAAAATGTTGCATTATTTGCTTTGCAGAGGCACCTGAGTATCCTTCTGCATGAAGGTTGGTCACCAGATATAACAATCAATTCAGAAGGCAAATGCAATTTTGTCCTTCATTGCTAAAGGGATGTGCTTAAAAGCAGAGTTTATGTTCCAGCTGTATTGGGTGCTGTTGAGGCCACACCTGGAGTACTCCATGCAGTTTTTATCTCCTTCGTTGAGAAAGGATGTACTGGCACTAGAGGAGGTGTAGAGGAGGTTAAATAGGTTGATTCCGGAGTTGAGAGGCTTGGCTTAACAGAGACTGAGTAGATTGGGATTATATTCATTGGAATTCAGAAGAATGGAAGGATATAAAATAATGAATGAAATGGATAAAATAGAAGTAGAGAGGATGTTTCCACTGGCAGGTGAATCTAGGATAAGAGGGCATCAACTCAAGATTAGAGGCAGCAAATTTAGGACTGAATTGAGAAGGAACTTCTTAACCTCAATGGAATTCATTGCCGAGAGAAGTAGTTGATGCTAGTTCAGTAAATGTTTTTAAAGCTAAGGTCGCTTTTTTTAATAAAGAAATAATTAATTAAGGAATACGGTGAGAACATGGGTAAATGGTTCTGCGTCCACGAAATGATCAGCCATGATCTTATTGAATGGCAGAGCAAGCTCAAAGGGCATGATGGCCTTCTCCTGTTCCGAGTTCTTATGTTATCATTCCTCCCTCACTCTTGACTTGGAGGTGCTGGTGTTGGATTAGGATGGACAAAATTAAAATTCACAGAACACCAGGTTATAGTCCAACAGGTTTATTTGGAAGCACTAGCGTTGCTGCTGCTTCATCAGGTGGTTGTGTGTTTTTAACTTTATCCCTCACTCTTGTAACTTATGATCAGCAACAAAAGCCACGAAGCAGTGCGCATGCTCCAGCCAACAATGGGCCCCAGATGATTGATGTCAGGGGCGGAGCTGGAGGACCTGGCGGGGAAGTTGGCCCTCCGACCAATCAGTGAGCGAGGGGCGGGACTTGGCTATACCATGTGATCATCCTCGCGGTCAGCGCGAATGTGCGGGCGGAGAATTGTCGGTAAGGAAAGGAATAAACAACAGGAAGCGGGAGGGAAATGATGTCGGTATGGGCTGAGAGATTTTGCAAACATTTGGTGCACATCAGAAAATACAAATTTGAAACTTAGTCTCGTTTTTTTGCAGTAAACGGGAAAATGTCTCATCTCGCGATTGACTCGAGTAAGCGCCGCCATTTTTATTCGTGGCAACGATTCACTGGACACGTGGGGCCGCCAGCTTTGTAGGGGGCAAAGTTTAGAAGGGTGTCTGTGCAGCCTTCTCTGGTAGAGAGTCATAGGGCAGGATTTACACAGAGCACATTCAAACCCAGAGAAATTGATTATTTTTTCTCTGGATTTGTTTCCTCATTTATTTCAATGATTTGGATATGAATAGAGGTGGTACAGTTAGTAAGTTTGCAGGTGACACCAAAATTGTTGGTATTGTGGTCAGTGATAAAGTTTGTCTCAGAATACAATGATCAGATGGGCCAAAGGGCTGGGGAGTGGCAGATAAGGTTTCATTTAGATAAATGTGAGGTGCTGCATTTTAGAAAAGCAAATCAGAGCAAGATTCACACACTGAATTGTAAGGTCTTGGAGATTCTTGCTGAACAAAGAGACCTTGAAATGCAGGTTCACACTTCCTTGAAAGTAGAGTCACAAGTAGATAGGATAGTGAAGAACGCATTTGGTATGCTTCCCTTTATTGTTCAGAGCGTTGAGTAAAGGAGCTGGACAGGACATTGGTTAGGCTACTTTTGGAATATTGCGTGCAATTCTGGTCTTCCTCTGATCAGAAGGAGGCACTGAAACTTGAAAGGTTTGAGAATTGATTTTCAAGGATGTTACCAGGGTTGGATGATTTGAGTTGCAGGGAGAGGCATAATAGGCTGGGGCCATTTTCCCTGCAGTGTCATAGGCTGAGGTGTGATGTTAAAGACGTTTATATAATCGTGAAGGGCATGGATAGCGTAAGTAGACAAGCTCTTTACCCTGGGGTGGTGGAGCCGAGAACTAGAGGATATAGGCTTAGAGTGTGAGGGGAAAATTCAACAGGAGCCAAAAGGGCAACAAAAATTGTAACATTTCAAAGGCATTTGAATAGGAAGGGTTCAGAGGGATGTCAGCCAAGTGCTGGCAAATGGGCATAGATTAGGTTAGAATATCTGGTTGGCATAGACGGGTTGGATTGAAGAGTTTGTTTCGGTGCTCGACATCTCTGACTGTGGGATCATAAAAGTGAACACTGCTCTGATTCGCCTGTGAGCTCCTTGATGTCCACTTGTTCATTATCTAGCTTCCTCAGTCTCTGAGTGTATTTTTGCTCTGTTTAGTATTTTATGATTACATTCACAGACGTTTCTGTAAATGAATTGTTCACTGCTGCCCAGCTCCTGGCCATATTACAGAGGAAGTAGTACTGAATGTCTTAAATCGTAGCAAGGTGGATAAATCCCTGGCACCTGTTAAGGTGTATCCCAGACATTTGTGGAAAGCTAAGAAAATGATGGCTGTTCCCCTCCCTGAGATATTTATATTGTCATTGGTGACAGGTGAGGTACTGGAAGACATGTGCTATTATTTAAAAAGGTGGTAAGGAAAGGCCAGGGAACAAGAGAACAGTGAGCCTGAAGTCAGTGGCAGGCAAGTTGTTCGAAGGGATTCTGAGGGACAGGATTTACATGTATTTGGAAAGACGATGAATGATTAGGGATAGTCAGCATGGCTTTGTGTGTGTGGGAAATCCTCTCTCTCTAACTTGATTGAGTTTTTTTTGAAGGTAGACTGTGGACATTGTCTATATTGACACTGAACGATGTTCCACAAAGCAGACTGGTTAGTAAGGTTAGATAACATGAAATGTTGGGAGAGCTTGCCATTTGGATCCAAAACTGGCTTGAACGTAGGAGGCAGAGGGTGGTGGAGGATTGCTTTGTGGACTGGAGGCCTGTGAGCAGCAGTGTGCTGCAGGAATGGATATTGGGTCCTTAAATAATTGACTTGGATGTGAATATATGAGATATGGTCAGTAGGTTTACAGAAGACACCAAAATTGGAGGTGTCGTGGACAATGAAGGAGGTTCGTTCAGAATGCAACAGGATATTGATAAGATGGGCCATTGGGGCGAGGAATGGCAGACTGGGTTCAATTTAGACAAATGTAAGCTGTTGGATTTTGGAAAGGCAAATCAGGGCAGGCCTTATACACTTAATGGTAAAGTCCTTGGGAATGTTGCTGAACATAGAGACCATGGAGTGCAGGTTCATTGTTCCTTGAAAGTAGAGTCAAAGGTAGGCAGACTAGTGAAGATGGTGTTTGGTATGCTTATATTTATTGGTCAATGCATTGAGTACAGAAGCTGGGACGTCAAATTGTGGCTGGACAGGACATTGATTAAGCCATTTCAGGAATTGTGTTTTAAGTTCGAAATTCCCTGTTCTGCAAAGGATGTTGTGAATCTTGAAAGAGTTCAGACAAGATTTACAAAGATTTTGCTAGGGTTGGAGCATGTGGGCTACAGGATGAGGCTGAATATGCTGGGTGTAATTTCCCTGGAGAGTCAAAGACTGAGAGGTTACCCTCAAAGATCAGCAAGGCAGCCATTGTGTGGAGCTGCAGACGATGGGCGAGATACTGAGACAAGTATTTGCATCATGTTTACTATGAAGAAGTACATGGGAGATATAGAATGTGGGGAAATAAATGGTGACATCTTGAAAAATGTCCATATTACAGAGGAGGAGGTGCTCAATGAGTGGCTAAGAAGCTGGTGCAGGGGAAAAGGATTCGCATTTTTTGGATCATTGTGATCTCCTCTGGAGTAGAGTTGACCTGCATAAGAAGGATGGATTGTACCTGAATTGTAAGGTGTCTAATATCTAGGCAGGGAGACATGCTAGTGATACTCGTGAGGCATTAAACAAGTGAGAGAGTGGGTGTAAACCCAAGAAGATAGTGAGAAAAGAGGTGTGTCTGAGACTGGTACAGTTCAGAAGTCAAATAGTCAAGGCAGGCAAGGGTCAGTATTAACATGATGGGCAGAATTAATTCGGACTGAGCAGTTGCACTGCATTTACTTCAATGCAAGAGGCCTGACAGGGAAGGCAGATGAGCTCAGGGTATGTTTTGAACATGGCACTGGGATATTATAGCTGAAAATATGTTGATGGAAAAGCGCAGCATGGTCAGGCCGCATCCAAGGCACAGGAGAATCGACGTTTCGGACATAAGCCCTTCTCCTGTTCCTTGGATGCTGACTGACCTGCTGCGCTTTTCCAGCAACACATTTTCAGCTCTGATCTCCAGCATCTGCAGCCCTCACTTTCTCCACTGGGATATTATAGCAATTACAGAGGCATCACTCAGGGATAGATAGCCTGGTAGCTTAATGTTCCATGGTATAGATGCTACAGGAAGAATGGAAAGGGGGACAAGACAGGAGGGGGAGTGGCATTTTTGATTCGGGATACCATTATGTTTTTGCTTAGGGAGGATATTCCTCGGAGTACGCCCAGAGAAGTTATTTAGGTGGAACTGGGAAATAAGAAAGGGATGATCACCTTATTGGGGTTTTCTGCATGGATCTCGTCTGGGTGCTCTGGTTTCCTCCCACAGTCCAAAGATGTGTAGGGTAGGTTGGATTATCCAGGCTGAATTGCCCACAGTGTTGAGGGATGTGCAGTTTGGGTGGATTATGGAGGCTAAATTATCCATAATGTTCAGGGATGTGTAGGTTTGGTGGCCCTCGGAAATGCAATGTTACGGGGGTTTGGAGGCTGTAAGGGTCAGTATTAATATGATGGGCTGAATGACCTGCTTCCACACTGTTTGGAATTCTCTGATCTTTCTACTATTTTTAAAATAGTTACAGAAAATAATATACCAGATCTAAACGTTAAGGTTCTGAATTGGACAAAGGCCAATTTTGATGGCACAAGGCAAGAACTTTTATCTGGCCACTCAAGCCTGCTCTGCTATTGAATAAGATCAGGCCTGAGCTTTTCATGGCCTCGCTCCACATTCCTGCTCTCTCACCATAACCCTTAATTATTTTCCTGTTCACAAATCTACATTTTGCCTTAAAGGCATTCAAGTTGATAACGTCAAATGCTGCACTCGGCAGGGAATTCTACAGATTCACAACCCTTTAGCTGAAGAAGCTCCTCCTGAACTCCGTCCGAAATCTGCTCCCCCTTTATTTTGAGATAATGCTCTGTAGTTTGACCCGCCCCCCGTGGAAATAGCCTCCCTGCTTCTATCTTATCTACTCCCTTCATCATTTTATTTTTTCCTCTCCAACCTCCCATTCTTCTAAATTACAATGACTATAGAAAAAGTTTTCTCCATCTCTCCACATACACCAATCCTCTCTACTCCCAACTCAAACTAGGGAACCTCCTCTGTACTCCCTCCAGTGCCAGGACATCCTTGCTAATGTAAGGGGACCAAACCTGTACACAGTACTCCAGGTGTGGCCTCCCCAGCACCCTGTACAGCTGCAGCATAACCATCCCTCTAGCAATGAAGGACAATATTCCCTTCACTGCCATAATTACCTGCTGCACCTGCAAACCAACTTCCTGTGATTCATGCATAAGGACACCCAGCTCCCTCTGCACAGCAGCCTGCTGCATGTTTTCACCATTTCATCATCCAGTTTGCTGTTAGTCCAACCAAAATGGATGACCTCACATATCCCAACATTGAGCTCCATCTGCCAGACCCTTACCCACTCATTAACCTATCTGTATCCCTGTGCATACTGACAGTGGCCTCTGCAGACATTGCTCTACCTCATCTTTGTATCAGATGTGAACTCTGACACCGTACACTTGGTCCTCAACTCCAAAACATTTGTGTAAATTGCAAACAGTTGTAGTGCCAACACTAATCCAAACACCCGTTTATCCCCATTCTTTATTTTTTGTTGGTTAACCGATCCTGTATTAATGATAATACATTACCCATAATGCTGTGCATCTTTACCTTATTCAGGAGCCTTTTGTGTGGCAACTTATCGAATACCTTCTGGAAATCCAGGAACACCACATCCACCGAGTCTCCCTTGTCCAACGCGCTCGTTGTATCCTCAAATAATTCCAGTGAATACTTAAACGTGACTGCCTTTCATGAATCCATGCTGTGTTTGCTAAATGAGACAATTTCTACCCAGATATCTCACCACTACTTCCTTGAGAGATTCAAGCATTTTCTCCACTACAGAAGTTAAGCTAATGAGTCCTTTTTGAAAAATAGTGGCACCGCATTTCCAGCTTCCAGTCTGTCAAAACCATCCCAGAATCCAACAAATTTTAGTGAATTATCACGAGTCTATTTGTTATTCACCACACCCCTCCCCCAAACCACCACCCCCGCCATCTCCTTTACTCCCTGGGATGCAATCCAACTGGGCCAGGAGACCCATCCACCTTTAGGCTGTTATCTTTCCCAACATTACTTCTTTACTGGGAATGATTGCTTCTCTGTCCTCATCTTCCATTGCTTCTATAGGCCTGCGACAACAACAGTACACAGACAATATGTTCCTGTTAAGGTCAGGGCTGGTAGGTGTAGAGAATGCTGCCTATCGAAAGAAATTGAGGGCCTGGTCAAGAAAATGCAGGAGGCATATGGCAGGTACAGAGAGCTGTTTTAGTGTGAATCCCTAGAGGAGTATAGGGGCAGTAGGAGTACACTCGAGGTAAACCATGAGGGCAAAAAGGGTATATGAGATAGCTTTAGGAAATAGGTTTAAGGAGAATCCAAAGTGATTGTACAAATACACTAAGGACAAACGAGTAACTAGGCAGAGAATAGGTACCCGCAAAAATCATCAAGGCTGTCTGTGGAACCGCAGGAGGTGAGTGAGATTCTGTATGAGCGGAGAGGTTTTACAAACAAAATGTGCACATCGGAAAAGACAAATTTGAACGTCCCAGTCTCGTGTTTTCAGTAAACGGGGAATTGCCTCAGTGTGGCTGCAGGCATGGGTGCGCGCCGCCATCTTTATTTGGGGCAAACATTCACTGGACACGTGCGGAGCCGCCATCTTTGTAGGGTGTAAGGTGCAGCCAGGCGCATGTGCAGCCTTTCTCTTGTACAGAGTCATTGGGAAAGATTGACACAGAGCATATTGAAACTCAGAGAAATGGATGTTTATTTCTGGATTTGTTTCGTCATACATTTTAATGATTTGGTATTGTAAATGAGTTTGCAGGGGGCCATTAGAGCAAGGAATGGCAGATGGAGTTCAATTTAGATAAATGTGAGCTGTTGTATTTAAAAAAGGCAAATCAGGGCAGGACTTATACACTTAATGGTAAAGTCCTGGGGAACGTTGTTGAACAAAGACACCTTGGAGTGCAGGTTCATTGTTCCTTGAAAGTAGAGTCACAGGTAGGCAAGGGTCGTGAATGCAGTATTTGGTACGCACCCTGTTATTGGTCAATGCATTGAATGCAGCTGTCGTAACGTCATATTGTGGATGTACAGGGCACTGATTACTGCTCTTCTGAAATTCTGTTTTCAGTTCCAATCTCCCTGTTCTTGGAATAATGTTGAGAAACTTGAAAGGGTTCAGAAAATATTTACAAGGACTTTGCCAGGATTGGACGGTTTGAGCTATTGGGAAAGGCTGAATAGGCTGGGAGTATTTTCCCTGGAGAGTTGGAGGCTTAGCGGTGATCTTATAAAATCATGAAGGGCATGGATAAGGTGAGCAGTCAGGGACTTTTTCCCAAGTTTGGTGGGTCCAGAACTAGAGGGTACAGGCTTAAGGTGAGAGGGAAAAGATTTAAAAGGGATCTAAGGGGCATCTTGTTCATGTTGAGGGCATTGCATGTACGGAATGAACTGCCAGAGGAAGGGGTGGAGGCTAGTACAATTGCAGCATTTAAAAGGCATCTGATTTGGTACATGAAGTGGAAAGATTTAGAGGGATAAGGGTGAACCGCTGGCAAATGGGACTCCATTAATGCTCTCGGTTATTGGTCAATGCATTGAATACAGAAGCTGGGACGTCATATTGTGGCTGGACAGGACATTGATTAAGCCACTTCTGGAATTCTGTTTTCAGTTTGAATTACCCTGTTCTGGGAAGGATGTTGTGAAACTTGATATGGTTGGGACAAGATTTACAAAAACGTTGCCAGGATTGGAGGATTTGGGCGACAGGGAGAGGCTGAATAGGCTGGGGCTATTTTATCTGTTGAGTCAAAGACTGAGAGGTGACTTCATGGAGATTTATAAAATCCCGAGGGGTGTGAATAAGGTGAGCAGCCGGAGTCCTAGTTCCTCAGGTTAGGTGGGTCGAAAACTAGAGCACCCGGGTTTAAGTTGAGAGGGCAAACATTTAAAAGGGATCTAAATGGCAACGTTTTCAAGCTGAGTGTGGTGTGTGTATTGGAGGGGCTAGCAGATGAAGTAGTGGAGGCTGATAAAATCACAACATTTAATAGGCTTCCAATTGGGTACATGAAAGGGAAGTGTTTTGATGGATGCAGGCCAATAGCTGGTAAATGGGAATCCATTAGTTTAGGATTCTTCGTTGGCACGGACGAATTAGACTGAAGGTCTGTTTCTTTGATCTTAATAAATTAAGATGCATTCCTCTCTTTTGTGGAGAGCTAGCTGAAGCACAGATAATTATCCTTGGAGCTGAGAAGGTGAAGCAGTGATTTCGATCTGGTGCAGATTTGGTTCCAAGGTCTTGAATTTGCAGAGAGAGAGAGAGGAATTGTTAACACTTTCACAATCTTTAGTAACTACTTTCAAGTAATTGGCAAATAATACAAGGTGAAAATGTGAACACTATTTTACTCAGAAAGTTCTGAGCATCTAGAACAGTCTGAACGACACAGATTCAGCAGGTATTCTGAAACAGACTTGGAATTTTACGTTTTAAGGAAAAATTGGGGGGCTGTGGGCACATGGGAGGGGACCTGGGACAGAACCTGCAGCATCTCCAGAGGGAGAGAGTACAGCCGCAATGGGCTGAATAGCCCCCAGCCCCTGTGCTCTGTGATACTGCCCCATTCACTGTGAATGATGAAGCTCATCCCAGGGCAGAGAGAGGGATTAGCTCTCCACTCTCATCACAAGGGTGTCCGGCTGATTGACGGCAGCTCCAGACCAATGGAAAGAGAGTCTGTGTGGTCCTGCAGCCAATGGGATTAAATGAGGGGTGTGGCCAGCAATACAACACATGTCCATGAACTGTGCAGGTGCAGTGTCACTGTTTGGGGTTGGGAGAGGCAGCAGAGACTAGGACAGATGCTGTTGGACCTGAATTACAAACTCCCGGTAAATTTAAACCAAAAGAACTGTGGATGCTGTAAATCAGAAACAACAACCAGGAGGTTCTGGAAAAGCTCAGCAGGTCTGGCAGTATCTGTGAAGAGAAATGAGAGTTAAAGTTTAAGATCCGGTGTCCCTTCCACAGAACAGATCTTACTGAGAAAAAAAAAAGTCAGTTTATGTGCGGGGGGAGGATAAAAGGCGTAAAGCATAGGTGGGGATAGAGTGAGAGGAACAGTTGAATAAAGGATAACGATCTGGCTGGGGGAGGGTGACTAGCTGTTGATGGAGACAGTTAGTGGCTAACCATAGGTAGTGTGTAAAGGCAGGCTGTGAGAACAAGGACTGGTGTGTGAGGTACGGGGCTACAACATGAGGTTGTTAACCTATGGTTAGCCACTAACTGTCTCCATTGTAAGCTGTTGCCCACCTATATCACTCGACGATTGGAGCTGCCGAGGACACAAACCTTTGGAATATCCTCCCGAACCCCCTCTGTCTGTCTTAAAGATGTATCTAAAAATCGTTCTCTATAATCAACGTTTCCATCATTCGTGAAGCATTTTAGGAGATTTGTCAATGTGAAAGGCTCCATACAATGCAGGTAGTTGTTGTTATTGTCTGACATCAGGAGAAACAGGGATGAGCCCTCTCTCTCATACCTAATGTACAGCAGCAAAAGCAGGAAGCACTGAGCATGCTCCAGCCCACAACGGGCCTCGGATTATTGATGTCAGCGCAGGAGCAATAAGAGTGGGGGAACGGGGGCTAGAGGTGCTAGTTGGTCCTTCAACCAATCGGAGTGAATGAGGGGCGGGACAATACTCAACCACGTGATAAACTTCACTGACAGCACAGTGTGGTTGTGACCAAGGCATTGGCAATGTGTGAAGGTGAAGGGCAGGGGAAAGGAAAGACATATTGACCAGGAAGAGGAGGAAGTTTTCATGGTATGGGATGAGAGGTTTTATAGAACTTAGTGCACATTGTAAAACACAAAATTCAAAATCCAAATTCTGCACCATTTTCCCTCCCTATAATGCATTTTGCAATCCCTGAAATATCAACTGTATGTTTCTCCCTCCACAGATCCCATTGATCAGTGCCAAAGCCCCATTGCCTGTGGAGAAGGTGATGTTTGACTTCGTTATACAACTGCAATTCGTGTGGTGAAGTGCTCCCACAATGTGGTTGGGTAAGAGCTGTTATAGATTATTCACTCAGTAACATTGAAGAGTTGACAATGTATGTGCAAATCAACAACAGTTTGTTTTTTTATCATGTTTATAAATCCACAGAAATACTATTGAGAACTTCTGACATAAGGCCACAGATGGGGATATTACGTCAGGTGATCAAAAGAATTGCCAAATAAGCAGGTTTTCAGGAATACCTGAAAGGAGGAAAGCAGGTCTGAGGGCGTTAGGGTGGGAATTCCAGACCGTGTTGCCTTGGCAACAGTAGAAACAGCCAGACAGTTGAAGCAATGAATAAACTCATCGTTGGGAGTCTGAAAGAAAATGAGTTGTCGGGGTCTCACAGGTTGTGTGGTGCAGGGAGACAGGGATGTTCACAGCCAGGAATTACATCAAGGGTGAGAATTTTAAATTGTTGCTTGTTAATAGGAGCCTTTTGATGGATCAACAAGTTTTGGTACAAGTGAGCACTTGGGCAGGAGGGTTTTAGATACTCTTGAGATTACATGTAAGTTGAATATGGGAGGCTGGCCAGGAGTGTTTGGATAACGAAGTCTGGAGATAACACAGGGATGGACGAGTATTTCGGTCAATGAGCTGAGACTAGGGTGGAGTTGGGTGATGTCACTAATGTAGAAATAGTGCTTTTGGAGTTGGGCTGCTCCTCCTCCTCATCACTCCCCCTCACCAAATCACATATTGTTCCTTGTTCTGCCTGTCTGTCTTTTCTGGTTATGTCCTTCTCTCCCATTCTGCTACAAACTAATATTTGACCCCACCGTTGTTGGAAAACCTGCTCCATCCCGACTCTCCCTTTCCTTTCTGAATTCCTTATATTTGGTGTCCTTCTAGGATCTCGCCTTGGTCCGTCCTGTTTCTCACCGACATACTGCCAGGAGGTGACATCGTCCAAAAGCACCGTGTTAGGTTTCACATGTACACTGACAATGCCCAGCTCTCCCTCCCCATCATCCCTCTCCATTACTCAGTTATCAAACTGCTCATCATGCTCCCACTACGCGATTGGCTGCAATTTCCTGCAACGGACCGTTGCAATGATAAAACCCATTGCCTTCAGTTGCTATTACAAATTACTTTCCCTTACTGCTGAGCCCCTCCCTCTCCCTGGGAACTGTCTGAGGCAGAACCGCACTCTTCACAATATTGCTCTCCTATCTGACCCCAAGGTGACCTTCTGATCAGACATCTACACAATCACAAACACCAGGAATTCCAATCTCTTAAAATGTTGCTGATCTCACCTCATTCCAGCTCCATTGCTAATGAAACCCCTGATTCATGTCGGTGTTGCCTTAAACTTGATGAATCCAAAACAGAACCCATGATTCCGTGACTGACTCAGAATCTGGTTCCAGACTCCCTCATGATGGGAAACATCCACTCAGCATTTACCCTGTCAAACTCCTTAAGCATCCTACATGTTACAATGAGATCCCCGGTCATTCTTCCCAAATCCAGTGAGTAGAGTCCCAACGTCTTCAGTCTTTTCTTTAAAAATAATCCCTGCAAACCAGGGATCATCCCAGTAAATTTTCTGTGAAATGCCTCTGATGAAATGACGTATTTCCTTAAATAAATGGACCAAAACTTCTGTCATTACTCCAGATGTGGTCTGACTCGCACTTTATAAAGTTACTCTCAGGTATATACTCCAAACAACTTCCATTAAACTTGCACAGATGTTGTTGGAAATGCTCAGTAGGTCATACAGCATCTGTGAAGGAAAATCAGTTCAAGTTTCTGGTCTGGTCACCCTTCCTCAGATACGTTAACTCTAATTTATTTTCGAACCTGCTGTTAGACATGCTAAACTTTTCCAGAAACTTCTGTTTCTCTTCCTGGTTTCCAGCATCTTCAATTGTTTCGGTTTTCACATCCTTTAAAATTGCCATCTCTCCTCTAGAATTTGTCATTTCCACATTGGAAAAAAGATTCACATTTGTTTGGTCTCCCCTACCCTGGGAAAAAGAAACCATGACTAGTCACCCTATCATTGCTCCTCATAATTTTATAAAGTTCGAGAAAGCCACCGAAAATGTCCAATGCTGCAGGGAAATAGCCTCAGCCTATTCAGCCTCTTCCTATGGTTCAAATGTTCCAATACTGGCACCACAAGTTAAAACTTTTCTGAACTCTTGCAAGTTTCCCAACATCTTTCCTGTAACAGGGAGACTGGAATTGAAAGCAGTCTGGGGATTCCAAAAGTGGCCGAACCAATAAACTATACAACCGAAACATGATCTCCCAACTCCTATCCTCAATGCACTGCCCAATAACAGCTAGCATACAGCACACCACCTTCTCCGACCTGTCTACCTTCAACCACACTTTCAAGGAACAATCAACCTACACTGCATGGTCTGTTTGTTTGTCAACACTTCCCAAGAACTTGCCATTAAGAGGTTGAGTCCTATTCTGATAACATCTTTCTGAAATCATGGAGACCACAATTGAATGCAGTATTCTAAAACTGGCCTCACCAATGCCCTATTCAGCCACAACGTGACCTCCTAACCCCTATACTCAGTGACAGAATCCCCACAGTGTGGAAGTAGGCCTTTCTGCCCATGAGACCATACCAACCATCGAAACAGTATTCCACCCTAACTCCGTAACCTACCATTACCCAAAGCTAATCCATCTAAACTGCATGTCTTTGGAATTGTGGGAGGAAATTAAGAGCACCCAAAGGAAACCCACGCAGACACACGAGGAGAATGTGCAAATACCACACAGACAGGGGAATCAAACCAGAGTCCATGTATTGACCAGCACATTCCATGAAAGGTCAGTGTCCCAAATGCCACATTCAGCACCTGATCTCCCTGAAACTCCACTTTCCAGGAACTATGCAGTTGTTCTGAGCCCTTCAGAGGAAATTAAGGTGAGGAGGAGAAAACACGAACAGGGTTGAGTTGTAGATCTATAAAATAACTCTCCATCTTCCCCCTCTCTGTTCCCCGCGTCTCCCCCCACTCTGTCTGGTTCCCCACCCCCCTCTGTCGGTCAGTCCTTTGTCGGCTCCCCCACCTCGTTTGTCGTCCCTCCCCCGTTGGTCTGTCCCACAATCTGTCGGTCTGTCCCCCCATCTTTTGCCCCCTCAGTCTGTCCCCCCTCTGTCAGTCGCCCCCCTGTCGGTCGCACACCCGTCTCTTTCCCCCCTCCATCGGTTGCCCCCCCCCTCAGTCTGTTCCCCCTCTTTTTCGGTCGCCCCCCCAACCGTCGGTCGGTCGCCCCCTCTGATCCCCCTGTCTGTTCCCTTCCTCTCTAATCCCGCTTTCTGTCCCCATCCATTTCTGTGCCTCCCCTCTCTATCCCCCCTCTCTGTCCCCACCCATTTCTGTCCCAACCCTCTCGATCCATCCACCCTCTCATAATCTCCGCCCACCCCCTCTCTGCCTACCCTCCCCTCTCAGCCCCCTAGTTCTTTACTCCCCCCTCCGCAGGGAAAATATCTTGTCTATTTACCCTATCCATGCCCGGCCTGATTTTAAAAATCTCTTTTAGGTCACCATTCAGCCTCTGACGCTCCAGCGAAAACAGCCTATCCAACCCTGGCAACATCCTTGTAATTCTTTTCTGACCCCTTTCAAGTTTGAGAACATCCATCTGATCGGAAGGAGACCAGAATTGCATGGAATATTACAAAAGTTGCCGAATCAATGTCCTGTACAGCCACAATATGACCGTCCAACCGCTACACTCAATGCTCTGACCAATAAAGGCAAGCAGACCAACTGCTGCCTTCACTATCCTATCTACTTGCTACTCTACTGTCAAGGAACTATGAACCTGCACTCCAAGGACTCTTTGTTTATCAGCACTCCCTTGGAACTTACTATAAACTGTATACGTCCTGCTAAAGTTTGCTTTTCCAAAATGCAGCAGCTTACATTTTTCTGAACTGAACTCCTCAGCCCATTCACCCTTCTGATCCAGATCCCCTTGTATTCTGAGGCAATCTTTTTCACTGTCTGCTACACCTCCCATTTTGGTGTCATCTGCAAACTTACGAACAATACCTCTGATGTTCACATCCAAATCATGGATATAAATGGCGAAAAGTAGTGGATCCAGCTCCGATCCTTGTGACACTCCACAAGTCACAGGCCTTCAGCCTGAAAAGCACCCTCTGCCTTTCACTTTCGCGCCAGTTCTGTACTCCATGCGATCTAACCTTGCTGACCAGTCTCCCATGAGGAACCTTGTCAAACACCTTACTGAAGTCCATGTAGATCATGTCCATGCTCTGACCTCAGCAATCCTTTTTGTTACTTCTTCAAAAAAACTGAGTCAAATTCATGAGATATGATTTCCCATGCACAAAGCTGTTATTAGTATCCAGGATTTAACTCTGTACATTGGGGTCTGCGTTGCCCAGTTATAGGTGTTAATATTCTGGATGAAGTTCAAGTACACCAGCATTTTGTCAGTGAGTCTATATTGAGTCCTGTTAATGTCACCAACACAGGTGAGTTCATTTTGAAAGGCAGTCCCTGTATCCCTTGCCCACCAGGAAATAGTGTAAGTGTCCTTACCTCTGGACTAGGAGGATCAGGCTCAGAGTTGAGGAACAGTATCTTTGAAGAGGCTGATTAGTAAACCTGCCCAAGTCACCAGGCCATGCTGTCTCCCAGCTGTCCCTGCCTGAGCCTCTAAACAGAACCTTCCTGTAGTTTCTCTCCTGTCAGACTCTCCCATTGCTCAGTTTGTCTAGGATCCCCTCTTGCTGCTGCGCTGATCCTGTCCCTCACTGACCTGTCCATCCCCCAGTGTCCTCCACATTCATTCACTGTTCACAATCCCATTGACCCAGTCCTCCAGCCACGCCCCCTCCACTCGATAGATACGGCTCAGTGGTTAGCACTGCTGCCTCACAGCATCAGGTACCCGGGTTAGATTCCGGCCACGAGCGACTGTCTATGTGGAGTTTGCGTGTGCTGAGCGGGTTTCCTCCCACAATCCAAAGATATGCAGGGCAGATGAATTGGCCATTCTAAATTGCCCATAGTATTAGTTACATTAGTTTGGGGCATGGGTCTGTGTAAGTTACTGTTTGCAGGGACAGTATGGACTTGTTTGGCCGAAGGGCCTGTTTCCATACTGTAGGGATTCTGATATATTGGGCAGCAGCTGCTGTCAATCACCCGGACTCCTGTATGATCGGGAGCACGTGCTGTAGGAGGGAGACCAGTGCACGGTCGCAGTGCTGGCAACTGTGGGAGTATGTGCAGTCTAGGTCAGTGCCTGGGAAGGAGGCTGTGGGTGTGAGGAATTAATCTATCATTAGCAGCTTCATCCCTCTGGGAGCAGGACCCAGGGGAATGGCCCCATTCTTGCTACCCTGACATGTGATCAGACTATCAGTGGTGCAGCGTTTTGCAGAAAAGTATCAGAACTCTTTTGTGAAGATTCAGAGTTGTTATGGAAAGGGACAAGGATGGGCCTGCAATTAGAATTCTAATTTGGCTCATTTTAGTAAGATGGGTCTTGACCAGAGTGTGCAGGAAGCAGTGTATGCAGGATGGTTCTCATCAGGAGCTCGGAACCTGAATTCGAAGAGAATGTGTGAGTGAACTGGGTGTGGAGGAAAGGAGTGGGGGGGGATTGGTTTGGATTTCAGTTCACAGAAGAGAGAAATTGTGAGACTGGGCCTTAACGCTTTGGAGGAACAAGGAAGCTACAGTTTAATACTACAATTGTCTTATGAATTTCCATCCTGTATTAACAGTGGTAACTTGTGTGCTCTATTGTAAGGTACTGAAAGGGTGGATTTGCGGATGAGAAATTCAAATTGAACTTCATGTTCAGATGTGATAGTTACTTGATCCGTGCCGCTCTGAATATCATTGGCCTTTTCATCTGGAAGGAAAGGTGTGCATTCTGTCCGTGGGCGAATATTCCAAATGTCAGTGTGACTGCAAAAGTACTGAGACACAGCCAAGTCCATGTCAGCATGGTGACTGGGGAGAGAGGTTTCATTTGCTTTTGAAAGTCTGGAAAATCATGGCACATTTCCCAGGAATAATTAAGCCACAACTTTGCTTTGTAGAAGGACAAGTCTTTCATTAATAATGCAACCAGAAAGACACAAGGATACCTGCACCATGGGAAACACTATGAAAACGGGATTGTTGTAAAGGAGTTCATTCTCGATCATGGATTGTAATCCATTGGCATTGTCACGTCGGTTCCAGCGCTGTGGGGAAATACTGGAAATATGATGAATGTAATGTAGGTTTCAGTTATTAAACTGTAAAAAGTGCAGAACAATTTACAAAGATGTTGCCAGGGCTCAGGGGTCTGAGTTATAGGGAGAGGTTGGACAAGTGAGGATTTTATGTTTAGAGCAGAGGAAACAGAGGGGGTTCTTTTCTCAAAGTGTATAACACCATGAGAGGCCTGGATAAGGTGAATTCACTCAGTCTTTTTTCCCAGGAACTCAAGGATTGGACGGCTTGATTGGATCAGTTTAAGGTTAGAGGAGAAAGAATAAAAGGGAAGCTGGGGAGGCGCAACTGTATTACACAGAGGGGGGTATGTATATGAAATGAGCTGCCAGTGGAAGTGGTTCAGGCAGGAACACTCACAACAGGTAAAAGACATTTGGACAAATACATGGATAGGAAAGGGTCAGAAGCAGATGGGCCAAGTGCAGGGAAATGGGGTTAGCATGGATGGACATTCTGGTCAGTATGGGCCAGTTTGGGCCAAAGGTCCTGTCTCTGCTGTAGGATTTTATAACTCTAAGTGCATTTGCTATTTCTCCCACTAACTCTGTTGGTATCCTGGGATGTATTCCATCAGGGCAATGAGACTTGTCTACCTTTAGCTCCAATACCTTGCCCAGCTCTAACTCTTTCATGATAATGGTTATCTAGATCCTCACCTTCCTCAGTCTCCTTATCAATTACTGGCATGTTTTTCGTATCCTCCACTGTGAAGACTGACTGCTGTGTACTCATATTCCTGAACCCTGCTGGATAGGTATAACTAGGCACAGAACTCTGAGAGGTCTTCTTTGAGTCTTTATTGATGAGACATGGCAGTTACCTGGATAGTGTACATGCAAAACACCTCCAGGCAGCATCAGTAACTCCCCGCCTGTCCGATGTGCCGCTCCCATTCTTATACCTTTGTAGTTTGGGACTTTGAATAGAGACTGTCACTCAGTATTATCTCCATGGCAACGGTCAGTTAGAAAGTCTAGTTCAGTTCAGCACTTTGTGGTTAAACCACACACCCCTCCCCCATGCCCCCGTGGCTCCCTCAAGTATCTGACAGGCACTTCAATTTCAGTGGGGCTTTCTATCAGGATTCTGATGTGGAGGAGCCGGTGGTGGGGTGGACAAAGTTGAAAAACCACACATCACCAGGTTAGAGTGCAACAAATTTATTTGGAAGTACAAGCTTTTGGAGTGTGCTGTGATTTTTAACTTGATCAGGATTATCTCTATGGTTACAGTTCAGTGCTTCAACAATTAGACGCCATATGTTCCCCACACAATAGTTTCCCCTCTAGCAGTGTAAACTGCTATTCTGGCCCTGGGGATAGCTACTCATCACTTTTCTCCCCCAATCCCATCTCGCTTTCTGTTGATCTTTAAAGTTTTTTTAATCTCCTTGGTCTTTGGCAATTTGTATACATTCTATTTCAATTTGATAGACTCTCTTATTTCCTGAGCCACCCATGGCAGATTATTCCTTTTCCTACAGTCCTTCCATTTCCCTGATATATACTTTTGCTGAGCACTTCAAAAAATTGCTTTGATATTCCCGCAGTCTGTCAACTTTCCAACCGTAAAGTCATTGTTTCCAGTCTACATTAGCCAACTTCTGTCTCATCCTATTGTAGTCTCCTTTTGTTTAAAAAACGCAGGATCTTGGGAGTGGATCTAATCTTCCAGCTTTCCATCTGTGTTCTAAGTTCAACCAGACTTATCACAAGTCTTTTATCAGATTACGAGGTGAGACGATGTTACCTGGGTGTTTTGGTTTTCATTGTCAGTGACCTTGGCTTTGTAATAAAGTACAGGAGAGATATTCACAACAGCGTACACTGGACGCTGTGAATGTACGACGCAACCTAAAACCATAAATCACTGTCTCCCCTCAGTTTAAAATTGCAAAATCATTATCTCCGACACACTTCCTCACTATCTAAGTTTGGAACGCTAATCCACCTGACTATGTCATTTTCCGAAAATCTCCTTTGGTGAAGGTGGTGAGTTTTGGATTCAGCTTTCCAGTTATTACCGTAAGAAGAGACGCACTGGAGAACCAGCCCCACCATTTAATACAGTGATCATTGAGCTCACATCGGTCTCAGCTGGATTTTCCTGCCAGCTCTTTCTCACCCTTCAACCCATTGCAAATTCAACATCTGTATCTCTTCATTACATTGGCTCATTGTCCTGGCATCCACCGCATTTTGAATAGGGAATTCCACAGATTCACAATACATCGAGATAAGTACATTCTTCCTCATGAGAAGAGAAGGGAGTCCCTATAGTGCAGAAACAGGGTATTCATCCATCGAGTCCACACCAACCCTATGATGTGCATCCCGTTCAGACCCACTCATTCCCTGTAACATTGCATTCCCATGGCTAATTGTCTGACCAGCATATGCATGGACACTGTCAGCAATTTAGCATGGGCAATCCACCTAACCTGCACATCTTTGGACTGTGTGAGGAAACTGGAGAACTGCACGAAACCATGCAAACAAGGGGAGAATGTATAAGCTCCCCACAGTCGCCTAAGGTCTCTGATACTGTGAGGCAGCAGTGCTAGCCACTAAGCCACCTCTGCTTAAAACCTGCTGCCCCTTATTAACCTCGCTAACCCCAACTGGCTGAATCTATGTTCCTTATATCAGAAATCAGATTGTCTAAGCAGATGTCTCAGTAAATCCCAGTGACAGCCCACAAGTCCCGTGTGTCTGAATGGTGATCCAATACACAACATCTTCCACCCCACACTTTTCATTCACGTTCCAGAGACAGGGATCCAGTGGCTGTATGAGGACTGCAACTCCCAAATTCCGAGGCAGGGACCACACGTCTGTGGGGAAACCTGGCAGTGCACAAGTACAGAATGTGGGTAAGTTTTGGAGCATGTGCTTTGGGGTAACTAGTGGAAAGGATTTCACACTGTGATTGGCTGGAGAGGGTACGTATTTGCTTGTAGTATTGATCTGTTGGAGGGTCAAAGTGTCAGCACACCCACATGGGACCAAGTTCCATCCCCAACTTGTCATAACACTGGAATCTACCAATGAGAAACAAAGAAGGATCTGACCCATTCTCCCAGACTCAAGGTTCCTCTACTGTCCAGGATCTGCCACCTCCCTGTCTGTTTCCTTTCGTTTCATTCTGGTGTTACATTATTGACTTGCAGCAACTGAAGGGAAAGGAAGTGAACCCAGAAATGGTGCAGCGTCTAACCAGTGGCGGGAAGTGGTGGCATGGATCTGTTTATCAACAACTTCATGAGAATGGGGAGGGTGTACCTGAGGGGGTAGTAGAGTCAGAATGGTGGGAGAGAGTAAGTGGGCTGGAGGGTTGCAGCTTTGAGGGAAGAAAGGGGGAAAAAGATATTCCAGAGAAACTAGAATTGTCTGCTCTGAATTTCTAATCTGTACATATTCCTTTATACAGGGTGCTAGATGGTGAAGATTTGCAGACTGAAATCTCAAAATCATATGCAGATTGTGATTAAGTTAAACAACATTTGAAGAACCAAAGATAGAGAATCACTCGGCCAAAATCCTGCAACACTCTACCTCCCAGCATTTTCGGTCTATCTGCACCAAATGGACTGTGAATGGTACGAGACAGCAGCTCACTACCATCTTCTGAAGGGTAACTAGAGATGGGAAATAAATGCTGGCTGAGCCAGTGATGCCCATATCCTGGAAATGGTTTCTATCTCTAGTTGCTGAAACCCAGTTGATGTTACTGCAGGATGATGAGGGATGCTGAGCGCATCCTCCAGGAGGCAGCACCATCACAATACCCCTGCCTATACCCACACAGTAACACCGTAACGCCACTGGAACAAAAGGTGGTGAAGCCAAAGGAGGACTTAGATATAGTTCTTCAAGGTAAAGTCATGAAAGGGGATTGGAACACTGCAGGAACAGGAGATTGAGCTGCATGGTTAGCTGTTTTCCCTTGAATGGTGGAGCAGGATTGAAAGGCCGAATGGCTTCCTGCTGCTATCTCCCAGGTATGTATATAGCCTTGGAGCCCGGGTAGGAAGAAGTGGGCAAGGATTCTCCAGAAGATTGCACCTCCACATCAGTTTTCAGTGAGGGACGGTTTGATGGATTTTATTTAACATTTGTCTTTAATACAAGGTTTGTGAAGTTGGTTTTAAAATATTGTAGCTATTTATTCCACAATAAATAAAACTAAAAGAAAAGAAATGAAACTATCTGAATACAACAGTTTTTAAAAATTTCAAATGCCTTGTAAAACAAAATCCTGTCTATTCCCGGACACCATCTCTTTCCAGTTACTCAAACTCCAGGGAAATATTCCCTCCCTGTCTGAACCTTTGGTTTGATTTCACTGCTTTTCAGTTCTCCTTCTGTGAGCTGTGAAGTGTTCTTTTCCCCCCCATTTCTCCTACCCAGAAGTGTTATCACACACAGCTGAGCAACCTTCCGACGTTCATCATTACGCCATTTTGGGTTTTGTTAATATATAATCACCTGCAGTAAACCAACCGTGTAACCAATTGAATATTTACAAACAAAGCCCATTACGGGCAAAGCAAACATTTCAAATGACAGAATGGGAAGGGACTAAATCAAAGTAGAGTTAGGGGTGAGGGGGCAGCAGTGGAGATAAAGCACGGTATCCCCTGCGATGCCAACCTCTATCTAAAGGCATGGAGAACATTGGAACATACCACATGCTTCTTCTCTAAGGACACCCTGCTTTATCCTCAATCATAGAATAGAATCCCAACAGTGTGGCAGGAGAGCATTGGCCCATCAAACCCACCAACCATCCAAAGAGCATCCCACCTGGAGCACTCCATCCTTGTAACACTGCATTTCCCATGGCTGATCCACTGAGTCTGCACAATCCTGGACACTGTGGACAATTTCACAAAACTGATCCACCTAACCCACAAATGTTTGAACTGTGGGAGGAAACCAGAGCACCTGGAGGGGCCCACACAATCATAGGGGAATGTGCAAACTCCACACAGGCCGTTGACCAAGGCTGGACTCCAACCTTGTACCTTGTCCTGTGAAGCAGCAATGCTACAGTCACAATTTAAATCAAAACAGATGATCCCTGCTCATTATCAGATTGCTGTTTGTGGAGACTTACTGCCCAGAGAGACATCCTGAGATTCAGCAAGAGACAATATAAATTCAGTCAACTCCAGCCGAGTTAATGTGATTAACAGCAACATCAATACTCCAACAGTGCCCTCAGACCTCGTACCTACTCTATCATTTACGATTTTTAACCCATGGGAAGTTTGTTACCAGCTTCGATGACAGCCATAATGCTCTGACCACTTTGACGGAGCCAGTGCAAGTCAGTTCTAATAGTTATCAATAGATTGAATCTAACCAGGATGCCCCACAACAGGAAATGCTCTGACACTCAATGCCCGTAAGTCAAAGTAATTTCCCTAAAACCACTCTCGTCTGGCAATACCATTGAAAATATTTTATACAGTAACCTTTCAGTCTCAATTTCCAGTTCCAGTCCATGAAGCAGCCAGTAACATGCCCTGGCAGGAGAGATTGACGAGCTTGAAGCTGTCTTCTCTGGAGTATCTAAACATGAAACACTTCAAAGGAAGGAAAATCTTCAAGAGCTCGAGAGAATCGATACAAGAAGGATGTACTCCTAGGCTGGTGTGCCTGGAATAAAATAAGCACTAACTCCGGTATCTTTACCCAGCATCCCCTTTAGCTGCATAAATAACTCCCAGTTTTAACTGCTGTAATGTTGATGACTATGTAAATGTATAAAATATAATTTAATCCATCCCAAAACCTCTCTATACCTGTGTCTCACTTGTGTTCACCGAGACACTCATTCAATCTGACCTCTTTATAAACCCTGCCCTGATATTTCCTTAGATGGCTCAGAATGAAATATTTACTGAATTGTTACTGTACGAAAGGAGGCTGATTGGCTTATCAGCTCTCCAAAGGATCACCTCACTGAATGCATTCTTCTCCCTTTACCCCGTAAATCTTCCCATTCGTCCATTTCCAATAACACCGGCGAGTTCACAAGTAACCACAGCGATTGGATTTGTTTTGTTTGTTCATGGGATCATGGCATCACTTGCTGGGGCAGCATATGCCATCCATCCTAACTGCCCAAGAGATCGTTCAGAGTCAACCACGTTATTCAATGTCTGGATTCACATGTAGGCTGGACCAGGTCAGCATTAACACAGTCTCCCAGACCCAATGACATGAAGAGTTGATTTCTGGCCTATTATCTTATTTCTGAAATGATAATGAATAATTTTTACAGTTGAATTAAAAGTGAAAGACCAAAATGTGTTTTATTCTGATTGAGCACGTCCTCCTGTTTCTCTCAGTTGTTATTGACAATCTCATTTCCTTGCACTGGAAGCTGTTCCAGAGAGTGTTGCAGAAAAGGCAGAATGGTCAGCTGCAGCTGGTCACCTGACCGGTCACTGGGCCCAAAGGTTCACTCTCCACAGATGCTGCCAGATCTGCTGATTTTTTTCCAGCAATTTCTGTTTTTGTTCCTGATTTCCCAGCATTTGCAGATGTTTCGTTTTTGTATATTGATCTTGTCTGTTGCAGAGGAGTTTATTGATGAGTTTGGAGAGTTTTGAACATTGCAACTTAGGCCACAAATCAACTATGATCTCTTGAATGGCAAAGCAGGGTTGAAGGGCTGAATGGCTTCCTCCTGTTCCAATGAAAGTTATCTATCTGCAGCTTGTGGTAATATTTCCCCTCAATGCTCACTTCACATCCATGTCTAACACACTGTTACTGACTGAACAAACCTCCTATGTTTGAACTAAACCTGCTTATGCTCAGTGGTTCCCTCGACTGCCACCCGGATTTAACTCTCATCATGGAATGCTGTCTCGTGTTGCTGCGGGAATGCCCACAAGGACTAATCCTGGAGTCTCTATCCCCTGGGATCCAAAAATCTCGTCTATTTCCTTCTTCCTATTTCATTCTTGCATTGAACTCTCGGTTTCAATCCATTCTCCTGTCATGCTCTTCAACATGCCCATGTGGGTGGACGAGAGGCAGCTGGCACCTGAGATTGTGTGGGGAGGCAAATTCAATCAGCGATTTGGGAAAACACTCAGACAATGACATATCCATCTGATTGTTGACTCAGACAGATAGGCAGAAAGAAAGATGCACATTTAGATAGCACCTTCGATGACCTGGGGCAATGAAACATGCTTCAACCCAATGATTTCAACCTCAAACCTCTGAAAACACAGGCACAAAGCTTTCTACTTGTACCAGGTTGTCTCTCAGCCTCCTCATTTCTTAAGAAAAGAGTTTTAAGCTGTTAATCCTTTCGTGGTGATTATAACTACTGTGTTTCTGTCAGATTTGTGACGGAACCTTTATTTTCCTGTTGTGAGTGATGCTAGTAGCAGAAACAGTTCCTGACTTGTGAGGGGTTTCGGTTGCAGTATTGAAATTTACACATTCATTCCCACCCTCACATGCAGTGTGTAATTGATGTAAATCAGAAGGAAAGGATTGAGTGAGCACCCACAGAAACACAAAAGGCAGCATGTCTACCTGAGTTCAATGAACCTGGACTTAGGAAAATGTGACAACAATCACAACTAGTTAGAATTACAGAGTCTCTTAGGCGCACAAAGAGACTATTCGGTCCATCGAGTCTGCAATGACCTGCTGTCCCACCCTACCTCCATAACCCCACATTTAGCATGGCTAACCCAACCCACATAACCTACACACTGCAGGCCATGTTAGCACAGCCAATCCATCAAACCTGCACATCTGTGGGTGGGTCACATATTATGTCTAAGTGCTCAGGATTGTGGATGAAGGCTCACAAGTACTTGACTGACGCAAATCCTCTTTGTTTTTCAAAATAAAATCTGGGGGAAACTGCAGCCAGAAAGATTTCCGATTATCTCATGAGGAAGAGAATTCAAAACTCGTGCCACTGACCCGGGGGACGCAGTGAAGTCACAGACGTCTGGGAACCATCAGAAATGTAACAAGTTGTGAGCAAGGTGGGAGTGAGACAAGGACAAAAAGGCAGCCTGTCACACGGGAGAAGGCAAGAGAGATTAAACAGCAGAAATGGTAGCCCCTCAAGGCCACGGGGAATGGAGTTAGGGCTGGGAAAGAAGCCAGGAAACAAGGTGAGCAGCTGTCAAAGAAATACATTGAATAAACAGATTATAACAACATAGATGGCAGAGTACGCAGTCTGAAATTGTTGCTCTCATTGGTGAGTACAGAACGCTGTAAAGCCTGGGTCATTCTATTACAGCCAACACATGCAGGGTAGGCCAAGTGGCCTCGATTTGTGCTGTACTTTCTGATAAATTTATTCTGACATTTGGAATTCAGGTCGGATGATGTTCATAAATTCTCAAATTGGACTTGAGTTTAATATTATGGGGAAATGTTAAATAAATCACAATGATCCCATTCTGAAGACTTTAGTCCACAACCTTGCATGTTCCAGCATCTCAGTTACATCATGTCCTTTTATTCTAATGTGATGCTGGTTACTGCCTCTTCCATCCCATCAATGAGTTCCTGCTCCCCACCATCTCCGAGTGAAATGAATTCTCCCCTCCTTCTTTCTGGGAATTAGTTTCAATCTAAATCCTCCAGTTTCTGACCTCTCAGTTAATGAATAGCTCCTTCCTATCCACTCGATCTGGATTCCTCAGCATTTTATCCCTTCAATTAAATCTCAGCTCATCCTCCTCGGAAATCACAGACGTCTGGGAACCATCAGAAATGTAACAAGTTGTGAGCAAGGTGGGAGTGAGACAAGGACAAAAAGGCAGTCAAAAAATCATCCCCAGCCTATCCAGCCTTTCCTCAGAGAAGAAATTTTCCAATTGTCGAAATATTCTGATCAATCTCCTCTGTACCCTCTCTTGTATGATCACATCAACCCTGGAATAAGGGGATCAGAAGTGTGTGCAGTACTTTAGCTGTGGTCAAAGTAGTGTTCCTGACATTTCCCACGTAACCTCCGTGTTCTTGTGGTTGTCGCTCACACAAGAAGTGTCCTGGTTTTCCCACATGGAACTGGATGTGCACTCCATGTGGCTGGGATTCCCTACCATGTGTTTATTTGGTAACTCATATAAATTAACTTCAGATTAAAACAACATTATCAGCTACCCACCAATCAACTTCTTCCATTATACTCAAGTCACCTTACTTTTTAAAAATATCTTTAAAATTATTACTATCTCAACACAACAGGCTTTAATTTGCTGATCAAGTATTCAGGTGTCTCCACTGTTACAATCACTTGAAGATTATCTTTACCTTCAGCTACATTTGGTGAATTGAACACTGATTGTAAATATATGACTATCAAAAGGACTTGAGTTTTATGATAATTAATCCAGTCTGACATTCTTGTTGGTTAATATCTTGAAGAGAACTGGCCTCAGAATTCCAGGTGTGCTCTGATTTCATTCACAGCTGGATTTTGTTGGACTGCAGATCTTAGGTCTGTTCTGTTGTTTCCCGGATTGCTTCACTCTGTCTATCACTTGCTGCTTATGCTGTTTGGCACACAAGTAGTCCTCTTTGGGAACTTCATCAGGTTAACACCTCATTTTTAGGTATTCATGCTGCTGTGACTGACATGGCCTCCTGAATTCTCTCAGTTGAATGAGGATTGATACTCTGGGCTGATGGTAAGAGGTAATTTGGGGGATATCCTTGGCTGTGATTCTATAAGTTTGGTTGGAGTACAATTCTACTGCTGTTGTTGGAAAGAAAGAGCTAAACTCTTACACTGTTGACCCCATATACTACATGCAGTATCATGAACACTGATAGGCCAAGACATGAAATACGAGCAACACTATACAATGATGCAGGATCACAGCTGCAGTAAGGGGAGTTTAAGATCCAACTTGACATAGGAATAGGGAAAGAAGCAGCCGATCAGATTGTTTCATTCATAATCATAAAGAGACTCTATGAGATTATTTTACTGTTGGAGATGAGGTTGGAGGAGGTTTGGGAGATGGAGAGTCCTTCTACAAAAAACTAATCTGCCTGAGCGTTGTGAGATAGAATTGATTGCCATGCATTTAACAGAAAGCTAATTGAAACTGGTTTTATCCCCAAAAGATAACAAGACTGACGGTGCTTCCAATCATCATCAGAAACAAACCCCAGAATACATGGTTCGGAGATGGATGTCAATAGCCCGTCAACATCCAACTCCTGCAATCATTGAGCAAACGTATGTGTGATTACCCAGTTCTGATGAACCAGAAAATCGCAGTTCACTCTGTGCAGATGGACAGCGATGTGGGGAAGGATTAGCCGAGTGGTATTGTCGTGAGACAGTTAATCTAAAACCCCAGATAGTGTTCTGAAGACCTGGGTTCAAAGCCTGCTGCAGCAGATGGGGGAATTTGAATTAAATAAAAAAAAACTTGTGAATTTAGAGTCTAATGATAACCATTAATCGATTGTCAGAAAAACCCATCTGGTTCACTAATGCCCTTTCAGGTAGGAAGCTGCCATCCTTACCTGGTCTGGCCAACATTGTGACTTCAGACCCACAGCAATGTGGTTTACTCTTACCTGCCCCCTAGGCAATTAGGGATGGGCAGTAAATGCTACCGGGCCAGCGACACTCTCATCTTGTGAATGAATAAAGGAAAATAAAAATCTGTACCCAGTGTGAACCTGTGCATGTTCAACAATATTGTGAACATTTCCAAAGCTAAGATCTATATGTGCACAACTTTATGAGCTGCCAAAACCATTGTTCATAACTTGGCGTGAAAAAGAGAAAACAATCCTTCACCTGTGGCTATCAGTAAATTGACTGATGTCTCAGCAGGATAGATCCCTGAGTGAATCCCTTCCACCCCCCCCCCCCCCCCCACACACACACACACACACAGAGCAAGTGAACAGCTCCCCAGTCTGACTGGTTTGGCCAGTTTCCAGGTGGGATGGGTAAAGAATTCCCTTCTGGCATTCCCCACATTTCCAGAATCGATCCCTCGTCTGGCTGCACTGTTGTTTTGCGATTTCAGATAAATGCTAGCAGACTGTTACACACACCGTTCGCCCCCACCCACCACCACCACCACCACCACCCCACCACCAAAAGAACCCAGTATAAAGCAGTAAACATTATCTCCTGCTGTGGAGGGGCAGCCTGTATTGGTCTGAGTGGGAACACTGAGCAGATTTACCTCAATGACAACTTAATCGGTGACCAGAGCAAGTTAAGCAAGTCCAAATAAAATCATTATAGCACAGAAAGAGGCCATCAAATCCAAGCTGGCTCTCTGTTGCAGAATCCCATATTCTCATTCCCCATACGTACCCCAAACTCTGCAAGTTTATTTCACTCAGAACTGATCTAATTGTTTTTATCAATCATTGATCTTCTCTACTTGCACCACCATAATAGGCAACATGTTCTGCATACTTCCAGCCAATACAGTCAACAGAAACACTTGCTCATCTTCCGCTGTCTCAAAACCTTACATCTGGTCTTAATTCTTGTGCCATTACCTATCAAATACAGATATTGTTGTCTGCTATATCTAGGTCTGTTATAATCTTATACGGCTTTATCAAAATGTATTTAACTTGTTTATTTCAAAGAAAGTAGCAATCTCTTCAAATCATTCCAGTAAATGCATTTTCTTCATCAGTGAACCACTCCAGTAAGTCTGTACTCCACACCCTGAAGATCATTCATATCCTTCCTTGTTAATGTCTGTTTTGTTCCACAAATCCAGATGACACAAGTTTTCTGTACAACAGCAGTAGCTTTATTATCAGACAGCTGGCAAGAATTTCAAAGCATCTCTAGAGTAGCAGAGTGTCTACCTGTACAGACTCATCTTCACGAACCTCTGCCTGACCCACAGAGACAGTATATTTAATAACAATTAGACAAAGACATATCAGTCACATGGGCGATTGCTACTACATAGTTTAAAGCTGGTAATTATGAATTTACAAAGCTTGATGAATGCCAATGTCCTGTGATAATGTGTGATCGATTACAGAAACTGATTATCGTATTGTCCATGATTATATGTTGATGGGAAGAGATTAAGGCAGAAGGGTTCTTCTTTCTGTAAATAGGGGATTCACTTACCTATGCTCATATGGAGGGGAAGTGAGACAATGAGAGCAGGAGGCAGTTCAACAGGGTTGTGCCCAGGGCTCACAGTCTTGTCTGGAAAGGGTAAATTGCTCTGTCAGGGGTTATGGTGGAATCCACATGTGTGGCTCCAAGAGGTTCTATTTCGAAGATACGGTCTGCCTCACCCCTACTGAGGTGTTCAGTCTGTATTGGAAGAGTACAGGCCTTGTACTCTTACAATACGGCAGTAAGACCTTTGGCAGGATAATGTTTAACCCTTGAGTCACCAATGCATCCTGAAAGAGAAGCAAAGTATGGAACAGGCCCCTCTGTGCTATTTTAACTTCCTCATCCTGACCAGGAATCTGTTGACCACAATTGGATGCAATGATTGACTGTGACCTAACTAGAACTTTGTCACCGGTCAGCATCTTTTGCATGAGTATGTTATCATTCCCTCTATTAATGAAGCCCAGCATCCTGTACGTTTACTCAAAACACTTTATGTTCTCTCTCCTTTAAGGATTTGTACACATTGTCCCGCATTCCTGCTGTCCTGCTCCCTGTGTCTGTGCCATTCAAATATATATTCCATTTCTACATTGCTTCTCTCAAAATGCATCAACTTACTGTGTGTTCGAAAGAAGAGACATATTATACTCAAAATATTATCATTCTACCCCCTGGAAAACAGAACAGTACAGCACCTGAATAATCAGCCCACCATGTCTGTGAGGATCATGATGCCATTCCAAACTGATTCCATCTGCCTGTACATGTTCCATATCCCTGCCAACCCATGCCTGCTTATCTGTCTGTCCAAATGCCTCTTAAACATTGTGATTGTTTCTGTTTTTACCATCTCTCAGGCAAGTACATTCTAGTCACTGACCACCTTCTGCATAATAAACTTGTCTGACACAACTCCCTTTTAGCTTGTACAGATGTTGTTGAAAATGCTCAGCAGGTCATGCAGCATCTGTGAAGAAAATTCAGTTAATGTTTCGGGTCCAGTCCCCCTTCCTCAGAAATGTTAACTAATTTCTCTTCACAGATGCTGCTAGAACTGCTGAGCTTTTTCAGAAACTTCTGTTTTTCTTTCTGGTTTACAGCATCTGCTGTTCTTTCGGTTTTCATTTCCGTTAAACTTGCCCCCTCTCCCCTAAAATCTATGGCCTGTGGAATTGGTCATTTCCACTTGGAAAAGGATTCAGATTATTCACTCTGTCTGTGCCTCTCGGATCACTCCACAGCCACTGACTTTCCAAAGACAACAATCCAAGATTTTCCAAACTCTCCCAATCCAGGCAATCTCCTGGTAAACCCATTTCCACCCTCTCCAAAGCCTCAACATCCTCCTTATAATGCGGCGCTCAAAACAGCACACAATACTTCAAAGGTGGCCTGATGACAGTTTTATATTCAGTCCCCTGACAGAAGAAGGCAAGCCTGCCATCCACCTCCTTCACCACATTCAGGGAGCTGTGAACTTGCACCTCTGTATATCAATGCTGCTCAGGGCACTTCCTTTTCGTGTATACATTCCTCTTACAATGAGCCGCCCAAAGCGCATCACGTCACACTTGTCTGAGTTAAAACCTATCTGCAATTTCTCCGCATAACCTTCCAACTGATCGCGTCCTTGATGTTTCCTTTGACAACATTCTTCACGATTCACAACTTCTTCACTTTGTGCCATCTACAAACTTGCTAATTAAATTGTTTACATTTTCAGGCTAATCATTTATATGTATTAAAAACAACAGATGTCCCAGCTCTGACCCTTGTAGAACAGAGGCACTGGTCACAGTCCTCCAGCCGGTAACATACCCCTGCACATCTGTTGCTGGGAGAATATCAAAGAGGAGCCTTGAGTTCTGTGCTGAGCAGCACGACCAATGTTTATTCAGAGCTCCTTACTAATGCATGATGGAAGAGTTCCCTCTCTGGAATTCTGTGGCTCCCCCAGCCAAGTCCAGCATTTTGATGTGTTTCTTTCATACGTTCCACTAATACTTCCCCCCTGACCCGATCTCCTGGGTTCGGGATGTCAGCTCGGATGTTTATGAGCTCCCTTTCCCAGTCTCTGATTCTCTGTCCGTCTGCAACTTCCCCTCTCAGCTCATGCAGTTGCTTTGTCAGTTCTTTCACAAATTGTTTCACCCTATCCTTGCCATTGTACATCTCCTGCCCTCCCACTACCATACGCTCTGGCAGCTGCATAGTCCATCCGGTCACTAATTCAAAGGGGGATTGCTCGGTTCCCTTTTCTGGGGTTGACGTCAGTTTCATTAGGATTGTGGGGAGTACACTAACCCATCCCTGCCTGTCTCTGTCAGGGCCTTAGCCAGACTAGCTTTCAGTGTCTGCTTCATTCCTTCTACTGTCCCTGAGCTCTGGGGGTGGTATGTGAGATGGGATTTCTGCTCAGTACCAAACAGGCCACAGAGCTGCTTAACTTCGTTTCCTGGAACATGTGCCCCTTGGTCAGAATCTGCAGGGGAATGCTTCCGCCCACTGAGTAAACCTGTTTATTAAGACCCAGCAGAATTTCCTTCCCTGGGATTGGGATGGGGAGTGCGTAAAATCCATCTGTAATTGTTCCCGTGGGCCCCTGGGTCCCTGTGGCTTCCTGCATTTTATCCTGATTGTTTTCCCTGGCTCACACTGTGTACAGACTACACCCCTTCGACAAAACCTTCTTGTTCCAGAACACCCCTGTAGTTGATCATCCGATATTGCATTTTATCCTGCTCAATATGGGCCAGCCCATGATATGTTTTTCATAATGTTTGTCTTATACAGTGGCACTGCTGGATCATCCTATGTCCTATTACTGCCCCACCCTTTTCCCATTCCTGTTTCTCCTGCTGTGGGACTGTTTCTGGAAATGTCTTTAAACTTTCCTTTCTCGCTTCTGAAGCTACTGCCACTGCATCCTCCTCAAATGTCTGCACTGTTTCAGTAAGTATGCTCACCCATGTTCACCAACTACCCCGTTGGTGTGGGCTTTCTACTTTCCTGTGAGCTCTAATCTTCATTATTGCTGCTTCACTGGGAAAGTTAGCTGCTTCCACTAACTCTCTGACCTGTTCTTCATGCTCAATGTGGCCCCCCACAGGGTGATAAACCTTCACCAAGCCCAGTCATGAACTCTACCAAAGGCATGCTGACTGTGTGCATTTTGCCTCCCTCACCCCTGGTTAATGTCCGTGCTTCTGCCAGGGCTCGTGATGGTTCTCTATTTCTGTATAATTCCTCACAATAATTAAACAATCCTAAAGTTTGCCTGATCCCTTTACGGTGTGTGGGTGGTTAGTTTTATAATCATAGTTTTTGTTCCCGCTGGGACTGTTCCCTCTCCCTTCCTGATTTGATCTCCCCAATATGATGTCCCAGTTCCGTCTCTCCCTACCTTCCCAGTTGCACCCTCTGTGCGTTAATTTTAAGCCTGGCCTAGTTAACCTGATCCAATACTCTGTATAATATCTGGATATGTTCTTTCTCACTGTTTGAGGTGATGAGGTGTTGGTAAGATCAGTGTGACTAAATCCATCGAACACACATCGGTGGGATATACTGGAATATTGCAGGATCCCTGAGGTAATAGTATCCTGGTGGCCTGTTCTCCTCAGTCAGTAAACAGCACTTTCATCTGCCATTCAATGTCCACAGGTATGGACCCAGACTATTTCCAGCTTCTGTCAATCTATCACTGTCACAATTACTGCCTCCTCAGCCCCAGCTTTGATGAGATCCTGTTTGTGTGGGGAGTGAGAGGGCTCTCGATCTCCACAGGGTCGATAGATAACAACCCACTTTCCTGTTTGAGTTACGCACACCGCTGAGTTCGTCCGAGCTATAACCAACCAGATTCTTTGACTGTCCCAGTCTACCTGCAATGTAGCTACTCTGGAGAGGTTGCCTCTCCTTTTCTTTCTGTCCCAGTCCTGGCCGGAGCATCCCCATGTTTAAATTCAGATGTTGATGTCAATAGTTGCCATTTTAGAATAAATAGGAGCAATTCCCAGAAGGTCCCTTCTTGAGTTTCACACCTCCATATCTGAATACGTTTTGTCATACTCCCGGTCTACATCGGGGCAGGTTTGCTTCATCCAGCTTCCTAGGTTCCCTCTCCGGCTGCTCTCATTTTAGTAATTGAGGGGGTGAGGGGTAAATGCTTATCGGTAACTGACAAAGATGCTCCGGTGTTAGAATCATGCAGTGTTGGCCCCTCAACAGCGCGTCATTGAATATTCATGGGCTATGCATATACCTACGTGAACACAGGCCACTCACAATGTGAACACCTATCTCCCTCTCTGTGCCTACGTTCCTTGTCTATGTGCCCTTTCCTGCTTCCCTTGTAACATTGTGGGTCTGGTTACCCTCCCTGTACTGCAGCTATTCCCCTGTGTTTCTGAGTTTGCCTCAGCTCTCATGGCCCAATTCAAAATGTGGTTAGAATTATCTCCCACTGGGAGTCCCATGTTTATAATTATAGTTAAATAGGGTCACATGTCATCTTTTAAATACATCAAACCTATTTCATCAACACAGGTTGGGGTTTGGTAATCTCCCATGGTCCTTACACAACTCAGGCTTCCTCTCTGTATAATCCTCGATATTACCCTTGGGCCCCTGAGTCACCAAGGTTATTTTAGCCCATTCAGCCTGTCCCGTCCCCAGTGTGTCCCTGTAATATCTGTAAATGCCTGGAGCTACTGGTCAGCTGTACTCTGGGGGGAACCGGCTTGCACCCCATCCTCTCATTGCAGGGACAGTTTCTGTTGTACACTTCAGGGCATCTTGGCTCGAGGGAGGGTCCATACATCATCTTCGGTAAGACTGTGTACCTCTACGAATTCATCCATATTGTCCCAATAAGGCCCATTATTACCATTTCTCTATCAGGCTGTGTGTTCATTCACCAACATCTGTCGTTCAGTCAGGTAAACGGTTCAGGTTTGGTTTCTGTCAGTTCTCATTGTTGCCCCCTCCTGTCTGTCAAAGTTTGAGCTTTGATGCCCAGCGATGCCATAGACACGGCCTTCTGGGCCTTATAGGGCTGTGGGTCATCTCACCCATTGCCGTCTCTCTGTCCATACGTAGGCACTTTGTCATCTAACCCGTTCCTGCCAGTGTCACCATCCTCACTGCCTTCTGAGGAGAGCGGGAGACTAGGTACCTCCCCCACTGTAACTATGACCTGGCCCTTAGGCTTTAAGGCTTCACATCTGAGAGCCACCACCTTCACTTGTTCCTGTTTCTCATAATAATGTAATATATTCCATCATTCCTTGAATAAAACAGAACAAAATGTAAATTTGGTTTGACTTGAAATATTAATAATTTGACATTCACTTTAATTATCTATAGAGGTGAAAATTGTACTGTGATTATTTAAGTGAATTTAACGTGATCATACAATGAAAATAACACCGATAATCAACGAGAATGAATGAACTGAATAATATATGATTATTTGTACCAGTTCTTGCATTGAAAATTCGATTTTATTTTAATGCTTGTCACCCATTACGTCATGCATTGTTATTAGGGAATAAAGTAATGGAAGGATATCAGAGAAAATAAATAGACATTAATTTTAGCTTCACTGCAATAATGAACCAAAACAATATTTGGACATACGGTTAAACTACATAACAAAGTTTCCAGTGTCATTATTGACATGAAAACTATTTTAGTTTGCAAGTTGTTTTGCTCTAAGAATAATTGGAAATGAATTGTGATTTGGAATTCACCATTTAAAATATATTTTGAAGAGAATAATCAGATGCACTTTTTGGAGGAAATTAGGAATTGAAATAAATATATATTCATTGATATTAATAGTTTTAAAATGTTTCGAAGTTGACTGGGATTATTTGATTGAGAGAGGCTGCATGATCATAAAGACCAATTCGCCATTTTCATTGCATTGTTGGTTTCACGAGAATCTGTTGTGGTCTGAGCTCTTGTTGTGTGCAGTGGACTGTCACTAATAGCTTAATTAACTTGCGAGTCCCTGATCAGGTTTCCTTTGTCTGTAAGTCAGTCTGTAAGTGAGCAACACACCTCCTTTTGTGAGGGGAAACAGATTCTCTTCAAAGGAAAGAAGTGGCAGATCACTCTGAGAATGGTTTCTAGCACACACCATCAACAGGGAAGGGTTTTTTTCTAAAGACTTCCAATCTCTATCTACAAATCTGATTTGTCAGTTTGTGGAGGATTCAGCCCCTTTGTTCAGAGCTGTTTTATACAAGCAGTTGGTTCATTATGTCTTTGCCAAGAATGTTGTTTACTTTTCCCTTTTACTGTGATTCTGCAGGTTAGAATATTCTGTGAGTCAATAATGGTCAATAACTGAACATTGAATGATTTTGTTCCTATCAGAGCAGTGGCCTTGTTTTCAGCTAATTAATCACTTTCCATTTCCTGGTTGTGTTGAATGTTCCAGAACCAGACTATGATTCTATTGATGAAATTATTCTCGATTGTCAGGAAAAACCCATCTCGGTTACTGATGTCCTTTAGCGAAGGAAGCTGCCATCCTTACCTGATCTGGTCTACATGTGACCCCTGACCCACAGATATGTGGTTGACTCTTACCTGCCCTCTGGGTAATAAATGCTGCCCATAGCCAGTGGCACCTACATCCAGTGAATGAATTTTCAACAAAGCTCTTAGTCCTGGGTCATGTGAGAAAGAAGCAGAAGGTGGCCATTCAGCCCCTCAAGTCCACTCCATCATTCAATAAGGCCAGGCCTGATCTGTTAGTGATTGATGTTCCATCTTCCCTCAACGTCCCTTAGCAAGAATCTATCAACCTGTGTCTTTAAAATATTAATTGAGCCCACCTTCTGGGGCAGAGAGTTCCAAAGTTGCACAGCCCTTTGTGAGGAAATAAATCTCCTCATCTCGTCCTGAAAGGGTGAATCTAATTTTAAAGCAGTTCTCTTGAGTTCACTTATGACCCACAAGAGGAAACATCCGTTCCACGTCCTCCTTACCAAACCATTCAAGATCTTAGACCCTTCAGTCATGTCATCCCTCACTCTCACAAACTCCAGCTGAAACAAATCCAGCCGGTTCAACCGATCCACATTTTATTACTGTCACGCTGGGTTGAAATGTTGTGTTGTGTTTATTATGCAGTGATTGTGTTGTTCCACTCTGTGGGGTCTAAGAGTCAACGTGAGCAATACTACATTTCCTGTCTCACTGTGTTACATATATCTTACATCACTGAGGTAATCCCATCCCTCCCTACCTCATATAACCAAAAAGAATGGCAGAGAGAGATCAACAAAAGTTGTTACAAAATTTGTTGTCGCCTATAAGGTACTTGGTCTGTTTGTAGAGATTGCATTGTAGTTGAAGTAACCAGTTAATGAAAAGTTACTGACAAAATATTTTAAGTGGAGTTGCTACTGGTGATGGAAATGCTGCTGGTTGGTATAAGAGAAGGCTGGGGTGAATACTATAGTGATGAGAAAGTTGAGCAGGGTAACCTTTTATCTTTGTCAATAAGAAGAGGCAGAGATTGCAGCTAGGACAGAGTTGAAGCTGTTTTGATCTTGCAGACATTATTTTAATATTTATTTGATGTGATTTGGTTGTCACTGGCTGGGCCCAGCATTTATTGCCCATCCCTAGTTACCCTTGAGAAATTGGTGGTGAGCTGTGTTCTTGAACCGCTGAAGTCTCGCTGCAGTGGGTTGACCCATGATGCCATTGGAGTGGGGATTTCCAGGACATTCACCCACCGACAGTGAAGGAATGGCGATATATTCCCAAGTCAGGGTGGGTTAATACCTTGGAGGGGAACTTGAAGGTAGTTGTCTTTCCATATAGCTGTTGGCCTTGTCTTTCGAGATGGAAGAGGCCATGGGTTCCTTGAGTGTTGTTAGGGCTGGACTCATCCAGGCAAGTGGGGAGTATTCCATCACACTCCTGAATTGTGCCTGGTAGCTGTAGGGCAGGCTTTCAGGAGCCAGGAGTTGAATTACTCTTGTAGCCACTGTGTTTATGTGGTGAGACCAATTCAGTTTCTGATCAATGATTATCCCCAGGATAGTGTTGATAGTGGGTGTTCAGTGATGGTAACAGCATTGAATGTCAAGTGATGGTGGTTAGGTCATTTCTTATATGTAATGGTCGCAACCTGCATCTGTGTGGCATGTATGTTACTTGCCCCTTGTCAGCCCAAACCTGGATATGATCCAGATTTTGTAGTTCTTGCTGTTGGACTGCTTCAGTACCTGAGATGTTAATTATTTATCAACGTTCAATAATTACAAAATTATGCAAATTCCTTTTTCTATCAAATGTCATGGACTGTATCTTGTGGTCACTCTGATATTCACTTTCATTATGTCCTTATTTTCTTCATAATTCAGACACAAATGATTGAATATCGATCAGGATAAAATTAAATAAATTAAAAACATACGTTTCTACATGTAAGCTAATTGAATGAAATACATTACTTCTGTATTGTCTACATTTTGAGCAAAAGTCATTTCTTTTCAATAATTACTGAATGGCTCATTTATTGACCTCAATCCATCAATCTAGGTGTAATATTTTAGTCTTCAGTTTACCGATCTTAATGATGTCTAATCAACATCAGAGCAAAGTGCCTTTAAAATATTGAGTCAACTTATTTGTTCAGATTACAACATTTATTATGAATTCATTATCCTTATAATAATTACAAAATAATTTGTTTGTCTTTCTAACGTGTATAGTCAGATCCATATTTTAATTTAATCCATTGTTTCATTTAATCCATTGCAGCAATGCTATTGTTTTCAGGTCAACTATCCCACAGTGGAACCAATGATTTTGCATCCACACGCTTTGAAAACTGACTTTTGTTCATTTGAATAATCACAGCTGTCTCAGCCTTATGAATTCAGAGAACTGTAATTACTTTTCACTGCAATGATTGCTGTTCATGTCTACACATTGCACAGTCACATAGTAACATTTAAAGTGCACTGATACATTTTCAAAAATCTATGTGTTGCTAATATGTAATTATTGTTCAGTTCAGTAAGGAGTGTAAATGTGCAATAATAGCTCAGTACGTGAACTGATGTGAATATATTGCAGTGTACAAACTCTCAATCATTGTGAATATCAATTTTTATTTTAACCATGGAAACACAGTTGAATTAATTTAATTATATTTCACTTTAATGCTCGGATTCATTGTATTTCTAATCACAATAAGAGTGAACTATTTCATGTGACACAATTATTTAAAATTTAGGTCACTTTTTCATGGACAGAAAATAGAATTAACACCCATTTTTGCTTTCCTGTACCCATCACAGTCAAGTTTGAATTGTAAAAAGTTCGACTGATACAGAACGGAAACAGGCCATTCAGCCCAACTTGGCATTCCGGCCAGGTTTCCGAAACTAAACTAGTCCCATTTTCCTGTGTTTGTCCCATATCGCTCTGGATGTTTTCTATCCATGTAACTGTCCAAATGTCTTTTAGATGTTGTAATTGTACCAGTCGCTGCCTTTCCTCTCACAGCTCATCTCAAAATGCCAAACACGCGTTGTGAAAATAGTTGCCCCTCAGATCCCTTTAAAAACGTACCCCTCACCTTAATAACATTCATACTTAAATCAGTGACCTGAAGCAAATAAATTCAAGATATTGTGATCATTATAATGAACAACAGATACAAGTTGAGAAAATGTTGGATTGAAAAGTAATTCAATTGACACTTAGATATTTTCTAATCAACTCTGAGGTGCTTTGACACATCTCTGTTTAAGGTAGGAATTGAACGCCTGCCTCCTGGTCTATTAGTACAGACATTAACCGAGCCCTCCATAATGTTCCCATGCAGGAAAGGCAGGACTATAATCACATACTTACTGTTGTTACTCTCAGGCAAATCTGCTCAGATATTTATTGTGATAATTGGACTAGGATTTTATTAGACAGTTCCAGTGTGTAATGGATAAAAAGAATTAGTAATTTCTAATAATGATGGAACGAAGCGACAATGATCTTAAATAAGTATAAGTTTCATGATAATCAAATAATTCCATATGTTTGAAGCAGTTATTCACATACATAAATTAAAATTAAACTGCTTTGTAAAGCACATGATTTGGAAATAAAGCATTGGTCATTCAATGTGACTACTCAGCGAAAGACAACTTTCCTCAGTTTCACAAAATTGTGATTTCTAAGAATTCAAGATTTATTGTAAAAGAATAGATCAAACATTTGTTAATTCTGGTTTGTGTACACAAGAAACACATGAAATTTAAATAATGTTTAATGTGAAAAATGGTTAGCTCTTTTGTAAAAATCAGAAATATAGAAATGTTAGCATTGAAGTGAAATACAATCAGTAAAAGATTGCAAAAAACTGTGGATGCTGGAACTCAGAAACAAAATCAGTAATTGCTGGAAACCAACTCAGCAGGTCTGGCAGCATCTGTGGGGAGCATTCAGTGTTAATACTTTGGGTCCAGTGACCCTTCGTCAGAATGTATTTTTGCTCACAGCCAATTCAATCCAACTAAGCTTCCACACTGAAAATTATTTTGTTAAGTTTAAGAGATTGTAGAGTGCAATATTGTTTGTCAGTTGATGTACTGAGCCATTGTTCCACATCGACAGCTGGATTTATTACATTTAAACAATGATTACCAGTTAGATATTAGCAATAATTAGTTTTAAAATGGCTGAAACCAAATTTAAGGTTGATAAGAAAATCCTTATTGCAATGTAATTGTGCAGTATATCGGAAAAAAACTGAAATATTGAAGTGAAAAATAATTAGCCATCTCTTAATTGATAAGGCTGATTAATAATCCTTCCATTAATATTAGAATTCAATTAAAAGAGAATGAGATAGTTACTCTGAGTGTTGGGTGAGAAAATGTTGGTTAATTGCAGGTGTGTTGACCTGAAAATAATATTAATATTTCAATATGACACTGGCATTAAAAAATAATGGATTCAACTAAAATGAGAATCTCATGATGGCGTGAGAATTGAAATGACAATTAAATTACTTACAGTGTGGAAACAGGCCCTTCGGCCCGACAAGTCCACACCGCCCCGCCGAAGCGCAACCCATCCATACTCCTACATCTACCCCTTATCTAACACTACGGGCGATTTAGCATGGGCAATTCACCTGACCTGCACATCTTTGGACTGTGGGAGGAAACTGGAGCACCTGGAGGAAACCCACGCAGACACGGGGAGAATGTGCAAACTCCACACAGTCAGTCGCCTGAGGCGGGAATTGAACCCGGGTCTCTGGCGCTGTGAGGCAGCAATGCTAACCACTGTGCCATCATGTTAGAACTCAACACTTAAAATGATTCAATATATTCAAAGCAATTTGTACGGGATATTCATTAAGATCGGTAAACTGAGAATTAAAATATTGGGTTAATTTGAAAACAAAAATCACAACTTCAGAGATTATTCATCAGAATTGTTATGTCATTGAAAAAAAACCTCATTTATTCAAGAATTCTGCATTTCCCTCATTTTCTGTCTTTTTTCCACAGGGATCTGCACTGGAACCCTTCTTTTCAAGATACAAATATACAGAAGTGACATGAATTAAAATCTAATTGGGTGGTTAATAAGTTTGCAGATGATACAAAGTTCAGTGCAGTTGTGAATAATGTAGAAGGTTGTCAAGGAATGCAGCAGGAAAAAGATAAACTGCAGATATGGGCAGAGAAATTAAAGATAAAGCTTAATCCATACAAGTGTGAGGTGTCTCACTTTGGCAGTTCAAATGTTAAGGAAAAGTAGATAGTTAATGGCTGTTGTTCAAAGGGATCTTGGCATTCAAGACCATGGCTCCCTGAAAGTGTCCATGCAAGTAGATAGGGTGGTAAGGAAGGCAAATGGCATGCTTGCCTTTATTGGTCAGGGAACTGGTTACAAGAATCAGGATATCATGTTGCAACATCATAAGACTTTGGTTAAGGCATACTTAAAGTATTATATTCACTTCTGTTCGCCACATTACAGGAAGGATATGGAGGATTTGGAGAGGGTACAGAGGGCATTTACCAGGATGCTGCCTGGATTTGAGGGGCGAGAAAAAACTCAGGCTGCTTTTTTGTGGAGTGGCGGTTGCTGGGGGAAGAATTGATTGAAGTCTATACAATCATGAGATACATAGGTAGAGTTGTCAGTCAGGAGGTTTCTCACCAGAGTTGAAACATCAGAACTATGAGGCATGCATTTAAGGCTAGGGGGAAAAGTTCAAGGGGCATGTGAGGGGCAATTATTTTTTACACAGGGAGTGGTAGATGGCTGGGATGAACTTCAAGGGTCGGTGGTGGAGGCAGATACATTAAGGCTATTTAATGTTCATTTAGATAATTTGTATGGATATGGATCAAGGGTCGACAGAAGGGATGAGTTTCTTTTGCATTATGTTCAGCATAACGTTATGGGCCAAAGGACTCATTCCTGTGCTGCACAGATCTTTGAGAAAAAACTAATGTCTCACTCATATGACATTTAATCTAATCAATATTTAGCCACTGGTGTCAGAAATAGAAAGAAAATAAGTAGAGAACGAACTTGACTATAATCTAAAGTTAGAGTCAATGACATTTACAGAGATAATTTTTTGATTTTTTTTAAATTATAAGATTAATAACTTTGGAGATGAGTTGAAACCTTTTGCAGTTACTGATGTACTGAGCCAAAATTACCCTTTTTAAACTGAAGAGTGGACTAGAAACCTGTTAGAAAACTTGAAAATATTCAGTAAGGTGTGATGCACATCATATTTTAATCCATTGATTATTACTGCCAATACTACAATTAAAAAAAAAATCAGGTCTACACCAAAAAGCATCGATTTTCCATCCAATGCTCATTGGAAATATTGGAATATTGCTCATTTCAAAATCAAGTAATCACAGCCTCATCGATTAAGAGATATCTAATGACATTTCACCAATAATTACTGTTTATTTCGAACAAACACATTGGGAAGTTTCTTATTAACATGCAGTTCACTGACAGCATACTAATAAGTAAGTTATTGCTAATATCTAACCACTGATCAATCTTGTAAAGGATAGAAAAGTGGAATTATGGCTCAGTACATCAACTGATGGGAAGATATTGCAGTGTTCACTCTCCCAATTATTGTGAATATCGATGTATATTTTGATTGATTTGATTATATTTTTCTTCAACACAAAGATTTATTGTAATTCTGATCACAGTAAGATTTAAATATTTTAAAGCTAAAAAAATTTAAATTCGTGACATTTTTTGTAAACAAAACAAAAGAATTTACAGGTGTTTGCTCTTTCCTTTATCAATCAGAATACATTTGGAATTGTTGCAAGTTATACATTTGTGGAAGGAAGAGAATATGTCTGCAGCTGAATAGTCACAGTGAATGACCTTTTCTTCCGATTCCGTCCGACTGCTAAACATTCTCATTATCTTTTTCTTTATAAGAAAAACTGCTTTAAACGTATTCAGCAGTTGTATTTTTTATGAATTTACAATAAGCTCATGATATGTCGATTTATCTTTCTTCCAATTATTCTGATATTAATATGTAAGTAAGAGCATATGTGCTTAGTACCGTCATTATTGTGAATTACTAGTTCATTCTCAGTCCATTACACAGAAACAGTTTAATTAATTCCCAGCCCAATTATCGGAATGAACACTGGTTAGTTTTCATTTGAGTAACCCCAATTGACAATAATCCCAACCTTCCTTGCTGGGAAGATCATGAAAGGCACTTGTGTCGCTCTAGTAGTGTGTCTCCTCAGAGACCAGATAACCAGATGCAGAGCCATAGCCTTGAAAGCTCGTGCTTCCAAATAAAGCTGTTGGACTATAACCTGGTGTAATGTGATTTTTAACTTTGTCCACCCTAGTCCAACACCGACATCTCCAAATTATTGTTGCACAAAGGAATTCTCGTAATTTTTAAAAGAAAATATGACATTAATTAAGATGTTTAACACACGATTATTAATCCCGTCCTATATTAATATAATATAATTGTAATTGAAAAGAAATGCTCACTGAACACGGCACATACAACCACTCAAATGTCTTCCTGGTTATCTAATTACTTCTCAAGAGAAAAATCTGAGTAAATATCTTATTGTTTCTGAGAACAAGAACCACAGTAAACATTTGGTGAGCAGTTCCATCCAATAAATGTACTTGATTTCTTACATTTCACTTCAGTAATTGCACACGAAATATTTCGCTAAAACCAATAACAATGAGCGAGGACGCTAACATCAGCATCCATAGATTTCCAATCCAGTTGAAGTATCGCAAAATAAAATAATGCATTTTGGCTTAGTACAACCTGTAGGTGAAAACATTTTGAGCTCGCACCTTAAAAATCTTTATCTGCTTATTCAGACAAAATAGTGAAACTTGGCACTGTAAATTTATTTTGACTTTCACTCACGAAAATACTCATGTGAATCGCTTCTCATTTTCTTCCTAGCTCTGGTATAAATGTCGAAATATTTACGACAATAAAACTTTAGGAATAATAAGAGTGTTCTTTGCAAGGACGACATGAAGATGTTCAAGGTCCTCGAATTACTGTTGAGTAGAATACTCTTCATAAGGGTCTTACTGTCTCAAGCCGATGTTTTCTGTGACTGGTATTTTTTTGACTAGTGACTGATGTGTTTTCAAATCATGTGCACTGCAGAAGGATTTTTTAAATTTTCGATTTGTTATGAGCAAAAGAACTGATTTGAACATGCTGATTTTTTTTACTCCGAAGTTATTTATCAATGTACAATCATCACAAAATTATGGAAGTTCCCTGCATCATACGTTCACTGTCATACGCACTTTCACTATCTACTGATTAACTTCTTACTTCTGACAGGAATGGCTAAACATTGGTCATGAACAAAAGTATATAAACTAAAAGCACGTCTCAAGAATCAAACCAATGGATGGAAACATGTCATTCTTGTAATCCTGCGTGTTTGACCCAAAAACAATACTGCTGAATAAGAACTGAATGGACCATTTTTGTGAATCCATAAAGCTAGCCATTATATTGTAATCCTCAGTTTACCGATCTTAATGAATATCCAATAATCATCACAGCAAAGTGCTTTTAGAATATTAAATCAATTTATCATTTCAGATTAGAATGTTATTTTTCCAGTCACTGCCATTACATTAATTGCACAATTATTGGAGTTAATCTTTCTAACAAATATAGTGAGAATCGCATTTTAATTGCATCAATTGTTTCTGACTACGAACACTACAATATAAAAATCCACTTACTGTTCAGGTGAACGATCCTATATTGGAACCAATGACATCCTATTCGATGCCTCATTGTAAATATTTGATGATTGCTCATTTGAATGATCACGGTAATCTCAGCCTGAAGCGTTCAGAGAACTGTAATTACTTTTCATTAGAATAATTCCTGGTCGTTTCTCCACATTGTTCAGTGAAATAATCAACTAAGATTTCTCAGTATTCTTAAATTAACTGATAGAATTTTGACAATCCAATTGCTGCTATTATCTAATCATTGTTCAATATAGTTCAGGGCATATCTGTGGAATATGGCTCATGTATGAAATAATGTAAAGATTTGCAGTGTGTGTTGTAAATATCAATTTTTATTTTAACTCTAGCAAACGTTGAGTTGACTTAATCATATTTTGCTTACATGTTAACATTCACTGTATTTATAAACGCGGTACAAGGTAAGCATTTTTCATGGAACAAAATCATTTAAAATTCTTGCGACGTTTTGAAGTACAACAAAAGGAACTAACATTTCTATTGTTTCATGAAATAGTCACAATACATTTTGAACTTTGGGAAGTGAACATTTCTGGAAAGAAGGGAAGTTGTCTTCAGATAACTAGTCGCATTGTGTGACTAATTCATTTATTTTCCTGTTCATTTATGTTGCAAAAGCATTTTAATTTTCTTTTTATTCTGTGAAAACTTGCTTTGAACATATGGAACTATTTTATTGATCTTTGTTCATCAGTGTACAATGATCAAATGATTAGGCATTTTTTCCTATCATGGATCTTCATGAGATTCATATTTAATTAAAGTCATTATTGCTTTGTTACATCATTACTGTAAATTACTAATTCATTTTGTCAGTTCATTACACACAAGAAATATGTAATTAATTCCCATACAAATTATTACAATAAACATCTGATTTGTTTTCATTTGTGTTGCCACAGTAAGCATGTGACTATGGTCCTACCCTTCCGGGGTGGGAAAATTATGAAGGGTCCTTGTGGAGCTCTGACAGTGTCTCTGCGACAAGATCTAGAGGAATGATTTAAATTCCCATCTTCAGCAGAGATGTGTCAGATCTGCTCCAAATATTCCTGAGAAAATACCTGAGCATAGACTGAACTGCTTTTCAAAACAACATGAAATATACTTCAATCTGCTGTGCATTTCAATCATCACCATATCTACTACTTATTTTCTTCAGGTCACTAATAAAACGATGCATCTAATTCTGCTGGTTCGAAATTCCTTGGAAAAGTAGTTGAGAATGTTGAAATCTTAAGGTTGGAAGAGTCTAAGAAATGATACTCACTGTTTTTTTTTCTGTTTGAAAGAAGCTAGTTCAGACATTTCAAGCACATAACTCCTTATTCTCCGGTATTATAAAGATGAAAAAAATAAACAGTCGAAATTCCTCTTCAGCAAAATAACCAAATGCAACTTCATATTATTCATTGGTCAGTTGGTCACCTACAATTGTAACTAAATATTGCAATTCATCTAAATAGTGTTATGTGCTTTGAACAAATTAAATTTCTTATTACTATTCATTCATGAATTATCAAGAATTTGTTTTTATTTTCCATCCACCTATTCATAATTCATAAGATTGATATGCTTTCAAAATATCGACGTGCTCATTTGAACATTTAATTTGTCTCTCTCTCACTTATCTCACTTCGTGCATGATAGCTTCAATGCATTTTGCTAATCAACTCTCCGAAACTTAAAAATGTTGTTGACTTTACTTATTTTGTGTGAGGAAAACAAGGTAGGTACACCCATCTGTTGTTTAGCTCAAATAACACTAAATTTTAAATTATTGAAAAGACTACACTGGGACAAAAAGAACGATTCTTCATCTCAAATATCACATTAAATGACAGTTTTTCAAATCATGTGACCTCTAAAATGAGTTGTATTTTAATTTCATTATAAGAAAAAAAATCTGCTTTGGAAATGTTAGAATCTGTTTCTTTTATTTTCAGCATTAATTGTCAATGAACAATAATCATGTAATTATCAGTCATTTTGAGCAAAATAATTTTTTGACCCAAATGTCATTAACTCGACCTTTTGTTCACAATAGTACTCACTTTCCCGGTCTAATTATTATCTTCCTTATTCTGACATAGATATCTAAACATTTATTAGGATAAAAATTAAGTAAATAAATATGACTCACCAAACATCCCCAATGTTGAACTGTGTCAATTGTTGCTGAGTTTTGTTTAGAATTATTAAAGGGACTTTATGTTAATTTTCTGTTTATCAATCTTAATTATTACGCAATCGACGTCAGAGCAAAGTGCTTTCAAAATAGTAAGTTAACTGAAATGCCTTTCAGTTCAAAATTAGATTAGCTTCCATCTGTTGTTCATTCCAATAATCACAGTATTTGCTATTTATTTTTTTCAGGTCACTAATAACAGAATGTATCCAATTCCACTCAATCATTATTCGTTGGAAAATATTTGAGAATGTTACAGTCATACAGATGAAATAAACATAGTAATGATATTCATTGATTTTCTTTTGTTCTGAAGAGCTGAGTTCAAACAGCACATACAACTTGATGCTCCCGTGCTAGAACAATGAAGAGAAAGAATACATTTCTTGTTCAGTAAAATAAACAAATGCCAATTCCTTTTATTTATCAATTTTTAGTTATTGATCTGTTTATGAATTATGTGAAATTTGTTTTAGTTTTCCACTCACCTATTTATATAGAATGTCAGATCGAACTGCTGTGAAAATATCCAAGTGAAAATTGACTTTGCATATTTATCACAGTGAGATATATGTAAAGCAGTGTTACTTCTGCAATTATAATTGTGTATTCAAGGTATATGAACTCGCACCAGTGTATAATTGTTTCAGCCAAGAGCTGAGTTAACAAGAATGAAAACTATGTTAAGGAAATATATAATTGTTTTTTCATTAGCTAAAATGTGCATAAAAGAATGAAATGTGTCTGCAAATAATGGTAGATGTTACAGTCAAATAGATAAGATGCTGTGAGGGGGGGGGGTGTAGGTTAAGCGAGACATGCCTGTACAAACAGTTACAAGCATCTGTTTCCCGCTTCAGCAGAAACAAAAAAAAAGATCATCAGGTTAGGTGTAAATAAAGAATAAAAGGAAATATTGCTTTGGTTAGCACGTGAACAGATGGCAGTGAAGAAGGATAAATAACAATAAGACCACCGAGGGAGGTGGTCAAACGGCCTTGTGAGGGCAGAGATAAACATTTTGTCATGGACGAGGCCGGATGAATTCAGAGATAAACAGCCAGGTTTAGATTAGAAATAGTTGTAAACAGTGAAGGAGTAATGGGAGGAGGGAGAAGAAACGAATTTCATAAATATTGTGTACTCGTTAAATTCAGTGTGTGTGTGTGTGTTGTGGACAGTGGACACCACACCCCTCTTGCAACAGCGTAAAAAATGATACTACTGATTCAGGTCTTGTTCCAGACTGAAGTTTTTGAAGTGACTGAACTTCGTATCTCACAATCACTTATCTCATTTATTGCACGATGTCTGAAGTGTGTTTTGCTCAGCAATTCTATCAACTATTTAAAAAGTCTAATCTTAAATAAGATCCTTACCACCCAGTTATCAATCTATTCCTAATTCATGTAAATATCTCAATTTTCTTGAAGTCAATGTTCACACAAAACAGTGAACATAAAGCGACACAAAGATATTCATCATCAGCTGATTACTGTTCAGTGGAATAACCTGAGTATCTTATTGTTCCTGAGACTAATGACAACAGTAAGCATTTGTTTACTCGTCCATGCAGTAAGTGCATTTGATATCTGATATTTCAGTTCAGTTGTTAACGACGATTTATGTTGTTTAAAACAATAATTCTAATTTATCATGGATATTGACTGTAATACAATAACACTGGAAACACTTTTTTAACTATTTTAATAATCTTTAAGCTCCTCTTCTGTTGTGAGTGTGCAAGAGACAATTCAAATTATAACCATTTTTGTTGCAAATTCAACAAACGCTGCATTTTGAATTTATGAACTTACATATTTGCAAAAAGGTTAGTCTTCACTGTATGTCATATTAAAAGACTGCTTTTTCCAATCATATGCGCTACAAAATGATTATTGTTTTCATTGCATTGTAAGAAAAGAAGTATAATTTTTTGTTGTTTCAATTCCAACATTATTCATCATTGTACAATAATGGCACAATTATTACAATCGCTTTATATACCACACTGCAGTGACTTCTTTGTTTGTTTAGTTTCATCCTCATTTTCATGATCTATTAATTCTCTCCCTAATTCTGACACTTTGATTATAATATTAATCAACGTACCATCTTTACAAGGAATCAAGTGGAAAGAAATTCGCAAGTTTTATATTGCATATATTTTTGAGTTCAGAAAAGAATTTTGTCAATAATCACTGAATGTCTCATTTCTTTCTTTAATACGTACAGCTAGCTAGTATGTTTTATTCCTTAGTTTACTGATCTTAATAAATATCAAATCGACATCACAGCAAAGTGCTTTTGAAATATTGAATCACATTAATTCTTCATACGCATTGCAGTGTACAATCTCTCAATCATTGTAACAACCAATTTTTATTTTACCGGTTGAAACATAGTTGTATTGATGTAAATATATTTCACTTCAATGCTAACACTTCTTGTGTTTGTAATCACAATAAGACTTAAGGATTTTTCATGCAACAAAATCCAATGAAAAAGCATCAGCATCTCTTTATTGTTTCATTCAACAATGACAATAAATTTTGAATTTCTGAAAGTTGAACATCTTTGAAAAGAAGGAATGTTGTCTTCAGTTGAATGTTCGCATTGAATGACTTATTCACAGTATCTGCTGTTTATTCTCTTCGGGTTCCCAAGACAAGAAATTAACTAGTTCTGCTGGTTCTAAATTCCTGAAAATATTTGAGAATGTTGTGGCCTTAAAGGTGATAAGGCTAAGTGATCGTAAGTGATCAGTTTTTTGTTCGAACGAGCTTGATTCAAACATTTCGGACATTCACATTGTTATTCTGCCGTTTTACAAGGAGAGAAAACAAGTCGCTTTCTTCATCTGTAAAGTAAACATATGTCACTTCCAATTATTCATTAGTCAGCTAATTACCTACATTTGTTATTAAAAATGCAATTCATCTAAATATTGGAATTGACCTTTGATCAAATTAAATTTATAATTATTTTTCATTCGTGAATTGTTAGATAGAACATAGATCATAGAACAATACAGCACAGAACAGGCCCTTCGGCCCACGATGTTGTGCCGAACATTTGCCCTGCCTTAAGCACCCATCCATGTACCTATCCAATTGCCACTTAAAGTTCGCCAATGATTCTGACTCTGCCACTCCCACATGCAGCGCATTCCATGTCCCCACTACTCTCTGGGTAAAAAACCTACCCGTGACATCTCCCCTATACCTTCCACCCTTCACCTTAAATTTATGTCCACTTGTAACACACTGTTGTACCCGGGGAAAAAATCTCTGACTGTCTACTCTATATATTCCTCTGATCATCTTATAAACCTCTATCAAGTCACCCCTCATCCTTCTCCGTTCCAATGAGAAGAGGCCTAGCACTCTCAACCTATCCTCGTACGACCTATTCTCCATTCCATGCACCATCCTGGTAAATCTTCTCTGCACTCTCTCCAAAGCTTCCACATCTTTCCTAAAGTGAGGCGATCAGAACAGCTGTAACATCACTTCAAGACTCTTGAATTCAATCCCTCTGCTAATGAACGCTAATACACCATAGGCCTTCTTAAAAGCTCTATCCACCTGAGTGGCAACTTTAAAAGATCTATAAACATAGACCCCAAGATCCCTCTGCTCCTCCAACTTACTAAGAACCCTACCATTAACCCTGTATTCCGCATTCTTATTTGTCCTTCCAAAGTGGACAAACTTACACTTGGCAGGGTTGAACTCCATCTGCCACTCCTCAACCCAGCTCTGCATCATATCTAAGTCCCTTTGCAGCTGTCAAAAGCCCTCCTCACTATCCACAACTCCACCATCAATCTTCGTATCATCTGCAAATTTACTGATCCACCCTTCAACTCCCTCTTTCAAATCATTAATAAAAATTGCAAACAGCAGAGGACCCAGAACTGATCGCTGCGGAATTCCACTTGTAACTGGGCTCCAGGCTGAATATTTACCATCTACCACCACTCTCTGACTTCGACCGTTTAGCCAGTTTTCTATCCAACTGGTCAAATTTGCCTCTATCCCATGCCTCCTGACTTTCCGCATAAGCCTATCATGGGGAGCCTTATCAAATGCCTTACGAAAATCCATGTATACTACATCCACTGCTCTACCCTCATCCGCATACTTGGTCACCTCCTTAAAGAATTCAATAAGACTTGTAAGGCAAGACCTACCCTTCACAAATCCGTGATGGCTGTCCCTAATCAAGCAGTGTCTTTCCAGATACTCATAAATCCTATCCCTCAGTACCCTTTCCATTACTTTACCTACCACCGAAGTAAGACTAACTGGCCTGTAATTCCCGGGGTTATCCCTATTCCCTTTTTTGAACAGGGGCACAACATTCGCCAATCACCAGTCCCCTGGTACCACCCCTGTTGACAGTGAAGACGAAAGGATCATTGCCAACGGTTCTGCAATTTCCTCTCTTGCTTCCCACATAATCCTAGGATATATCTCGTCAGACCAGGGGACTTGTGCATCCTCACGTTTTTCAAAATGCCCAACACATCTTCCTTCCTAACAGGTATCTCCTCTAACATGCCAGTCCGTTTCTTACTCCCCTCTTCAACAATACAGTCCCTCTCATTTGTAAATACTGAAGAAAAGTACACATTCAAGACCTCTCCTATCTCTTCCGACTCAATACACAGTCTCCCACTACTGTCCTTGATCGGACCTACCCTCGTTCTCGTCATTCTCATGTTTCTCACATTCGCATAAAATGCCTTGGGGTTATCCTTGATCCTATCCGCCAAACATTTTTCCTGTCCTCTCTTAGCTCTCCTCATCCCTTCTGCAGCTTCCTTCTGGCAATCCTGTATTCCTCCAATGCTCTGTCTGAACCTTTTTTTCCTCAACCTTATGTAAGCCCCCTTCTTCCTCTTTACAAGACATTCAACCTCCCTCGTCAACCAAGGTTCCCTCACACGACCATTTCTTTCCTGCCTGATAGGTACATACATATCAAGGATACGTCGTATCTGTACCTTGAAAAAGTTCCACATTTCCACGACATCCTTCCCTGACAGCCTATGCTCCCAACTTATGCTCCTCAGATCCTGTCTTACAACATCGTCTTTACCCTTCCCCGAATTGTAAAACCTACCCTGTTGCATGCACCTATCTCTCTCCATAACCAATGTGAAAGTCACAGAATTGTGGTCACCATCACCAAAATGCTCACCCACGAACAAGCCCATATCTTGTCCCCGTTCGTTACCGAGTACCAAAACTAATATGGCCTCCCCTCTGGTCCGACAATGTACATACTGAGTTAGAAACGCTTCCTGGACGCACTGCACAAACACCGGCCCATCCAATCTACTTTATCTAAAGAGCTTCCAATCAATATTTAGGAAGTTGAAATCGCCCATAAGTACTATCCTGTGGCTTCTGTACCTTTCTAAAAATCTGTTTCCCAATCTGTTTCTCCACATCTCTGCTGCTATTGGCGGGCGTATAGTAAACACCCAACAAGGTGACTGTTCCTTTCCTATTTCTGACTTCAGCCCATACTACCTCCAAAGGCAGATCCCCCTCGAACTGCCTTTCTGCAGTCATTATACCATTTCTAATTAGCAACGCCACACCCCCTCCTTTTTATCACCCTCCCTAATCTCAGTGTAATCTTGGATACACTGAGCTGCCAATTTCTAGAGCGGCCTGCAGTAAATACTTTCACATATTCAGTCGGCTCGAAGAGAAAGAAATTCCTCCATATCTTTCTTAAATAGGTTACTACTTACTCTGAGACAATGTTCTCTGGTCTTCGATTCTCAGACAAGGCGAATCATTCTCTCCTAAATTATCTTATCATGTCCCTCATAATCTAATGTATCTCAGTAAAGTCTTGTTACATTATTCTACACTCCAATGAGTACAGGGGCAATATTCTCAGTTTCATCTCCCGAGAATATCCTCCCATATCCAGGATGATTTGTGTTAAATTTCCCTGAACTGCTATTCCTAAAATAGGGGGACTACATTTGTTCACATTAATCCAGCTTTGATCTGACTCATGCCAGCTGTATCTTGAATTAAAAAAAAACATATCTCCCTATTCCGTTTAAATAAAGTGAAACAAAATTATTTGACTTCCCGATTACCTGCTGAAACTGGATGCTAACTTTTCATATTTCATGTACAAGGAAGCGAAATGCTCTGTATGCTGACGCTTTGTGCTGTGTATTTCCCCACTTAATATTTATATCTGCCAAAACGCTTAAACCTCTTTTTTTTGCATGTTATATGCTGCTACGTTTTTGTCCACTTGTTTATCCTTATTCTGTCCGTCCACAACGTTGCTGTGCCGCTCTCATTACTTACTTCCATATCTATTTTGTGTCATCTCCAAACTGAGCAACAGTACATTAACTTATGTTGTACAGGTGATTAGTACATGTTGTCAACAGCTGTGGCACCAATATTGTTGGCTCCGGGAATCTGCAAGTTACAATTTACTATCATGAAAATGCCATCATTCCCTCGCCTCTCCATTCATTCCCCACTCCTCGACTAATACATACCCCAAATGTGTTGGTTTATGCTTCTATGCTTGTGAAGTGTTATCGTATAAAACACCGTTCAGAATAATTTTAGAAATTCAGATATATTCCATTTACTGCATTCCCCTTTATGTATTGTGCTTGCTACGATCTGAAAATACTTGTAAACGTGTTAGCTCTGATTTCGTCAGCACAAAGCTATGCGGAATCCATTTCTATTCTGTAATGCATTTCTAATGCTCTGTTATTCCAACTTTAATCATAGATTAACATTTTCACAGTGGCAGATATGCTGTCAACCTGAGCTGAATTTGTCAGGCTGGACACTCACAAGACGTGACCATTGTTGAATAAAGGTGTTGAGGAACAAATCAAAACGAAAGAGTATCCTATATCAGAGAGACAACAGGGTTCAAGTGAATGTCTTGTAGGGACTTCAATAAAGTGCAGACCACGAAGAAAAGAAGGGATATGAAATAATTTAATCTGCCAAGGCTAAAGATCATCCAAAGAGGGTCTACAAGTACATATCTGGCAAGAGAACAACCCGAGAAATATTACCTGAAAGATCAAGGAGGTTGACATTGCTTTTGAGCTCAGCAGATGGAATAGGCATTAAACGAATTTTTCACGTCATTTTTTATTATTGAGACAGCGAGACCAAATGTTCACTCTCCATATGTGAAGAGGACGATACCTTTTCCGAAACTATTTGACCAAGCATCAATAATTTGAGATTCGGTGATGTTTCTAGCGGCTGGATTGCATTCGACTCTATCTGGCCTCATGCGACAAAGAGTCTACATGTTCTCAGGACTGGATTTTTAATACAACGAGCAGGCTTTGCCTTCTCGTACTGCAGCATCGGAGGTCGAAGATGACTTTATAGAGATTCATAAAATCAAGAGTGCTCTCGATAAGGCGAACAGCAAAGTTCGTTTTCCCTTGGATCCGGGAGTCCAGACCTCATAAGATTTACACCGAATGACAAGACATCCTTTTCACACAGAGGCTTGCACATGGAATCAACTGCTAGAGCAACTGGTACCTAGAGGTACTGCTACATTATTTTATAAGACATTTGGACGTTTAGACGAAGAGAAAGTGTTTAGAGGGATTCGAGCAAGGTGGAACAGCTCGGTTTGGGAAGTTTGTTCGCCAAGGATATGTTAGACTTAAGGAGGCTACATTAATCATGGAAATACATACTGATAAACATTTCATATTGCAGGAAAATAATTGCTGGACATCTCAGAAAATGTAAAAGGCGTATAAAACTCCAGACCCTGGATTAGTGTATTGTTATGAACGTGGTGTGAAAAAGAAGAGTTGAAAAGCTTGCAAGGACACAGAACAACCTGATCTGACCAAGGGAACAATGTGGCATTTGTTCGAAACAGCTAGCAGAGCTGGATTGCCATCAGCTTGAATTATGAATCAAGATCCGAAATCAAAATCAGGTGTGAACTTCACATTTTGATAATATTAAAGCCAATGAAATAATCCGATGTTTTGGGGTATAAATCAGGACATTTTCAACAGCCAAGACTGCGTCAGAGACGTCCAGCTCAAGAGATACTACAAATGTACCTTCCTGGAAATGTGTTTGCATGGCAGAACATCGAGGAAAACCTGGAAAGAATCTTGCCAGAAAAATCCACAAAATGAGACTTGAAAAAGCTGAGTGGTTTTGAACCATGGTTACTTTTTAAATCATTATTGGGAATCTTTTTAGAATCGGAATATTATTGCGGAGTGGAAGGTAAAAGATGGGTTTAAGAGAAACTAGTTGTAAATAGTTGTTAGTTTTCATTCTCTGTTAGACATAAAGAAAAAAGTTGATATTTTCCCTTTAAATCGTGACCTTTGCGAAACGTTTTGACTATCGAATTTTGACAGATTACAGCACGGGGTAAATATTTTTATGTGTTGCTGGTTTCAATTAGCATCGAGGTTTACCCTGTGTTTGTATTGAATCCCAAAGCATTATGGGAGGTAAGCGCGGAAATTGCAAGACTCCTTGCTGAAATAATTGTGTCATCTCTAAATATGGGTGTGATTTAAAATGACTGGACATTGACGAACCTTGTTGAAGAATGGATACAGGGAAAAGACTGGAATCTCCAGGCTTGTGAGTTTGAAATTGATAGTTCGCAAGTTTTTTGAGGTGGTTTTGGAAGATAGCATTTTCAGAATCCAGGAAAAGTAGGGGATCATCAGTATGGTTTAGTGAGATGGAAATTGGGTCCCACAAATATTTGAGGTTTTGATCAAGTAGGCAAGAGGATTGATGAGGCAAGAACAAATATCTTTGCTTACTTAGGCTTTAGGAAAGCGTTTAACTAGATTCAACATGAAAGACTAACGAGTAAAGTTAGATCAGATGTGGTTCACAGTGAGTTTGCAAATTGGATACAAAATTCAATTAACAACAAGAGAAAGGGTGAGATTTTGGTGTGTTGTTTATTAGACTGGAGGCTTGTGACCAGCAGTGTTCCACAGGGATCAGTGATGGCTCCTTTGTTTGTGACTGATGTAAATGTTTTAGATGACAATATGGAAGGCAGAGATCATCAGTTTGTGGTTGACACTAACATGAGCGACATGCATTTCATGAGATGGCAGCATAAGTCTTTGTGTGTGCACGAAGAACATTTAAAAAGGCTTTTGGACAAATACATGGATAGCAAAGGATTAGAATGATATGGTCTAAGTGCAGAGAAATGCGGTTAATGTGGACCGGCATTATGATCAGTATGTACCAGTTTCTGTGCTGAGGGACGCTACAACTCTACATGGTGGTACAGTCGATAGAGAAGAAGGTTATCTGAGGTTATAGAAGATTAAAAGAGACATTGATCATTCGGGACATCATTAAATGAATGGTAAAGAGAAATTATCTTGAACAAATGTAACGTACTGCAGTTTGAATTATAAAGGGATGTAGCACTTATACAATTACAAGTACAGCTTTGAATAGACCTGCGCAATAGACACGTGAATAGGTCACGGAATGAACTTTGGAAGTCGTGTCACATATCGTCAGCTTCGTTAAAATGCTGTTAGAACGCTTTCATGCGTTGCTCAGTGTTGAAGTTGGGACGTTATCCTGAGGTTGTACAGGATGTTGGCGAGGCATCTTCTGTAGTATTGTGTCTATGTTCTAGTTCCAAGTCAGACAAAAAAGAATATTAAGCTGGACAGAGTCAAAAAGAGATTTACCAGTATGTTGCTAGGAATGAATGGATTGAGCTGTAAGGGGAGGCTGGATTGGCTGGGACTTCTTTCAAAGGTGCACAGGAGGTTGATGTTTACCGTATAAATGTTTTTTTTAATCCTGAGGGGTACAGATTAGCTCAACTGCAACGGTGCTTTCCTTCTTTGGGGTATTTAAGGACTAGTGGGCGTATTTTTAAGGTGTGAGGACAAAAGTGAAAAAAGGACACGAGTTTCACTTTGTTTTACTTTACACGGTATGTTTCCTGTGCAAAGTTCTAGAGGAAGTAGGAATGTGGATAAAGTTACAACATTTAAAAGACACTTAGATAAGTTCATGAATAGGACATGTAAGAGAGATATGGGCCCAATACACGTAGTTGGTACTCCGTTACTTTCGGTAAATGGTAGCATGGACTGTTTGGAACAGCGGTCTGTTTCAATGATGTCTTAGTCAATGACTCAGATTATTTGAAATTTACAGAGTGCTGAGAGGCCTGTGCAGAGCCAATGTGGCAAAAAAATGTTTCTCCCACTATGACACACTAGAACCCGAGGGCACAGAGACAAAGTGAAGCGATAACAATTTGGAAATGAGACGTGGAGGAATATCTTCAGTCAGAGAGTGGTGATTCTTTGGAGATAGTTGCTGTAGAGGGCTGCGGGCGCCAATTCAGTGAGCAAATGTGTGGCACGTTGGCTCATTGGTTCACATGGCTGCCTCATAGCACCCGGGTCCCAGGTCCGATTCCAGCCTCGGGAGACTATCTGTGTGGAGTTTACACGTTCTCCCTGTGTCTGTATGTGTTTCCTCCGTGTACCCCGGTACCCCCCATTATCTAAAAGATATGCACATCACGTGAATTGGTCATGCTAAATTGTCCATAATGTTAGGTGCATTAGGCAGGGGTAAACATAGAGTTGGGTTGGGTTGATCTTCGGAGGGTTTTTGTGAACAAGTTGGTCCGAAGGGCATGTTTTCATCCTGCAGGGAATCTAATCAAATCATTTCAATTCAGATTAAAATAGCTCACGATCTTTTCCCACGACCTAATGCCCTCTGCGCCATATCAACAGAATTTCACCGAGCGAGTTTGGAGCTCCCAGCCTCGGTGTTTCACGGGCCTCTCTACCTTCACAGTAGGAGTGCATGCTCACGGAGTTTGTCACTGGCAGATAAAGTAGATATCCACTCGTTCGTCCCACTTGCAATTTCCAATCGAATCTTCGCCACTGCGTACACAGTTTCACTGAGTCCAGACCTGGGAACTGGTGTGATGTGAGTGTGCAATAATAGTTTCTTCCTTGTCTCACGGCACGGGTAAAGTTACGATGTGAAACTTCATGTTTATTGAAACCGATATTTCAACAATATTTGTGAACTCTCGCCTGTACATTAAATCTTTTATTGAAATCTATCGAATTCAATCTTCAACATTCTCAATGATGGAATCTCCACAGCCACTGGGGACATCGAAGGTGACGATTCAATCCAGTCTCAGTGGGCTTTCGTGTTGTGCATATGATGCGGTTCCTCGACGACCTCGGCCATGGCATTAAAGGCTTTTTGTATTGTGTTTTTTCATGTAATCGAATAGTGGGTCGTCCTCTGCGTTGTGGTCAAGCAACCTCCATTCAAATCCGAGTATCTGTAATGAGCACTCGTTCCATGTTACTCCACATAACCTGTGCAAAACAAACGCAGAAAGGACACAATCAATTTTAAGATGAAAATACTCACTCAGGTGTTGGTTTTAATGCTTCAAGCCGCTACTCTCAGCACCCAATCTCGGAGATTTTTCTCCCTTTAACAATCACTATTCCCCCTTTCCATCCTTCCTCCCATGTCACTGGGCCATTGGAAAAATTAACATTCACTTTCACATTGACACCGTTAAGTCTGTGCTGTAGCTGTCACTCTTGTTAGGTGAACGTCACCCAATATCACCATCAGGACCATTAAGCCACTTAATGCTATCAGACAATGTGGTTGGGTTTTGAATCCTCACATATAGTGTTTTATTTGCATGGATCAGAGATCATTGGAGCATTGGGTTCATGTAAAGGGCAGAGAACAGTATCGAGGGAATGACTTTATTGGAAAAGATCAATTCTCTGATCTCGCCACATTTATTTCAAGTCATCATTTGTCTCTCGCTAGAGTATTGTGTATAATTTTGCAATTCACATTATAGCAGTGATATGACAACTGTGGAAACGATGCAGAAGTGATTTGCCAATATATTATCTGGATTGAAGACAGTCTGGCGTTGTTTTTCTGAAAGAAGAGCACGCACAATACCTTGCAAGAGCAGTTCGCTCTGACGACCACTGGCGTATGACGTTTCGTATCCTCAGCTGTCATGTGGGATGCAAGGGTTCATTTTCCCGCTGGGGCGGCCCTGACTGTTTCAGTGTTTCAAGGTTTGTGTAAAGATTTGTAGTTCCAGTGAAGTTTGCAGATGGTGTGTTAATGTTGGGAAGTTCGTTTGTAGCAGTTTCCTGCCCTTTCTCGGTGACATCCTCAAGGCTGATGAGACTCTTATGAAGCTCTGCTGTCCTGTAGCGTTTCAAATTGGTGTGATTTCATTCCCACTGCTTTCAGTTGCTGCTTCTTGTCGTTCATTACAGGTCCCGGTATGTTACGTCCAGGTCAACATGTTCTTTGATGGTGTCATTGGATGAGTCTCGTCATTCTAGAAAATCTCTGGCTGCCCACTATTGTCCAAGTATTGTTGTGTTGTTCTGGTCGAATTTGTTGACCTCCTCATGTCTGTGCATTGTCACTCTGTACAACTGATTGTGGTGTTTACTGGATCCTCCAGAAATGCTTTGCAACAATAGATATTCCCGCAAATTCCTTACAGAAAAACAACGTTAGGAGGGCATGCCAAGACGCAACACATCAAGGATAAATGTCTCGGAACGGACAGCCTTTGACTACTCGGATTTAGTAGAGAATATAAACCGAAAGCCACATTTAGTCAACAACTCACCAGAACAATGGACCCAATACCCATCATGTACAATACAAATATGGTCAAACAATGTTGCACGTAGTGAGAGCAGGGAACATTATACAGGGCAGACAATTCACGACACGCATTCATGAAAATCTACTTGACACTAAACACCACTGCCAGGTATCCTCAATAGGTTGACTCATTACACTGACTGTTGCTGATTCTGCAGCTGGAAGTTTGGATTGTATGACAGTCTGCAGCAATGGAGACGGTGTTGCTGGAAAAGTACAGCAGGTTAGGCAGCAACCAAGAAGCAGGAGAATGGACGTTTCTGGCATGAGCAGGTCATCACGCACATGCCCAAAACATCGATTCTCCTGCTCCTGAGATGCTGTCTGACCTGCTGTGTTTTCCAGCAACGCACTCTAGACTCTGATGTCCAGTATGTAAAGTCCTCATTTCCTCCTCCGTTTGCAGCAGTTGTTGGTTCCTTGAGTGAGGGATCAGTTGATATAACCAATGTAAACTTCGATTGCTGATTGAAAAATATAACCAGATTCGGAGCTCAAAAGAGTGTTTCTGTTGTTTCTCAGGTGCCGTTCTGGCACGGCCTCTGGCACTGTAATTATTTTGAGTTTCCTGGCTGTTCAATGTGTGCTTCTGTGATCACACAGTTGCCAGTACTCTGGGGAGCGGCTGCAGTTATCTGCGCTCGCAGCCTCGATGCAATTGATGCGGTTTGGGTCGTTCTTGATTTGTGCAACAGGAGCACAGTGATGAATCAATTGATATTGCAAGAAAGCAGACAGGCGTGGAAAATGTCGAGGTTCTGGTGATATTTGCACAGTGTTTAGAGATTACCTAGATTCAGGAGAAAAGAATGTTGAATTCTTACGAGTCGTGTTGAAGAACTGTCTGGGAAACAAGTCACCAGCGGTGTGGTTTACAAGCGCACTCACAGTAACCACAATGCGAAATAAAACATAAAATAAATGAGGAAAACAGACGAAGGATGACAGTAATCATGGGTGACCTGACTTTCACTCCCCAGCTGCCCCAATTCCCACTTCCAGCTTCATTATAAACAAATTTTAGAGAGCCAAAAGCATCAAAGTTGTCCATTGGAACGACTCAATACGTTCCTTTGATTTCGATTCGGCTATTTGTTTCAGGGGTTTTTACTTTCCTTGGAAACCATCTCTTTCATTGTGAGCATTCGGAAAGGAAGCCATCCTTTTTGTCAGGGAAAGAATATGATACTAAACATGTTTGTGTCAGGCATGAGATTCCTCTGTCTCACACGTTTCTTCTACTTTCTCTCGATTTTAATAGTGTTCTTTCTTTTGACTTCTCTGACCAAAGTGCATGACCTCATAATGCCAACATGAAACTGCATCTGACAAGTTATTCCCCATTCATTCAACCTATCTTTATGCCTGTGCGAAATGCCACGTTCTCAACATAATATGCGCTCCCACGAGTGTGAATTGTCAGCACATTTGTGCACATTTCACTCTACCACTTGCCCCATGCTATTAATAGAGAGATAATTGAAGGCTTAAATATACTGAGACTTGCCGGACATCTGCTGTAAATACTTCTACATACTTGCTACCCTCTGAACGTGAGAACATCCTCCTCATCTGTGTCTTAGTGGGTAACACCTTCCCCTGAGATTAGAACCTCCAGTCCTGCACTATTCTGGATATAAACCAGAGAGGAACAAAGGCTTAAAGTAAAGCATAATCTCACTGGCGTCTCTAAGGCCAGTTCTGAGTGCTCTTTTTTGACCCCTGGTTGAACAAACTGCCCTGATTAGCACTTGAGTTTTGGCAATGACACATCTACTTCAAAGTTACGTCAGTGCCTGTGACTGAAGTGGTGCTGAAAGGCGCTGTAAAACTACAAGAACATCTTTGTTACTCGACCATGGCCGTATTGTTAATCTCTCTGCTCATGGAAATCGATCCTTCCCATCCACTCTATCTCTCATCAATGGGAGTTATCCCTGCAACTCCAGAAAACCCGTCTCGACAACTCGACATTTTCTCAGGTATGCTCAATTGTTGACATGCAGGAAACTTGTGTTCTGAACGAGAAACGGATCTGGCTCAAAACGTTAGCTCTGTTCCTCTATCCACAGATAACAACAAACACATGGTTTATATGTAGGTTTCACTGAGTTTATTTGATACAAGTTGTGTTTTCCATTAAACGTCTTCATTTCTCGTCCTTTGGTCAGTTGCCCTGGTCAGGGGCAGCAGTTCCTCCTGGCCATCAACGCGCCCATCCACACCGCTTTCGCCCACATCATTATAAACATTCCCAAGAAATCTCCTATTAAACGTCTTTGCTCCAAACAAAACATTCCCAGAGTCGGGAAACTCTCCACAAAGTGAGATTTATTTATCTCTGGACATAGTGCAAAACAGAGGGTTGTGAAGAGGTTCTTGGAAAGTGTTGCCAATTGGCAGGTGGGGAAACTGTCAAGAAGCAAAGCAGAAATCCGCGTCTCGAGTTTTTTTGAATCTTTATATATTCCTTGGGAAGCGGATCCAGAAGCGAATGAACGATGAACTGTTCGACTGAGCAGAGACAGGTTAGAAATCTTTCTGTGCTTGTGGAGGCCAGTGCTTTGACTCTGATGCTCTCCGGACATGAACTGATCTGTGACATTGAAAAGATTCTCGTTCCTGCACGTCAGGACGTCAAATTTCATTTCAGCTCCGGGACAATGAGAAAAAACGCTCACAGACAAGGCACTGATAGGCCGGAAGGGACACGGTCCCGGTTGGAGGAGAACTGGTTCCTGGTGTCATGGTTGTGTCTTTATAGGATGAGCAGACTATTCCCTTGTCTTCAGAATGAATTTCCAAGGATTTATTTTCGAAAGGTAAAGCTAATTAAGGAGCATTTTCCACGGGAGAGGAGCAGACTAAAGCTTGCATTCGGAAATCATTGACGCCGTTGGCTCATCAGTCTCTGTGGCGATGTAAGTCAGTGCGTTCGGGTCTTCACTAACAAGTGCTGTTCTCTCACGACCCAGGAAGGGAGCGACAATCACACCATCCTTTTTTCTTCAGCTGCACAGTTCCGGGGGTTTTACCGTCGTCAGGAATATGTCCGTCATGAGGCACGAAGGGAGTCGGTCCCGGTTTTAGGAGAGCTGGTTCCCGGTGACATGACTGTGTCGGCAAGGCGTGGGATCAGACTGTTCCCATTTTCCACAACGAATGCCCCAGGATTCATTTTGGAAACGTGAAACCAAACGAGGGAAATTGTCATTCTACGAAGGGCAGGCGAATTCTTGAATTCGCTAACAGTCTTCTTTATGAGATCCTGCAAGGGGCTTGCTACAAGGAACTCCCCAGTCTCTGTGGAGTAATTAATTCTCTCGTTTGGCTGGTAACCGATAGGAGCATGGAGCGGTCGCTGTTCTTATCCATCTGAATCCTTTGCTGTGCAGTTTCGTGTTTTTAGTAGGTTCGGGAATATGCTCCCAATCGGAAAACCTATCCAGTGAGGAACGACAAATGTGTTCCGTTATTGTTTAATGGCTAGTAAAGTGTTGCGAATGCTGGGAATCTCTGACAAAAAACCAAAAACTGCTCAAGGAATTCGGCAGGAATGGAAGACCCTGTGAGAAAAACAGAGTTCTGAGAAACTGCTGAAGAAGCTCTGAATCGTTGTCTCTATTTCTCTATCTCCAGATGCTGCCAAACATGCTTCGTTTCTCCTGCAATCTCTGTCTTTGCTTCTAAATGAATGATAATTTGAAATATCGAGATTGATTACACAGACCAAACATATCCTGACATTTTACCCTGTCGAAGCTGTGGTGATTCAATTCAAACAAACCTAACAATGATTGCCTGTTCCTCAGCTCCACATGGAGGGAGAACTTGAAACCAGTTTAGTAGCGTACTTCTGCAGGTGTGGCCAAGTGATTGAGGCGATGGACGTTAAATCCACTGTGAGTTCCTCACGCAGTTAAGCATTTTGCTGACTGTGATTGAGAGTCGAGAGTGAACTAGAAGTATGTTTGTTCTCTGCTTTTTTGTTTGAAATTCAAATCGCAGGATGAAGTAAAATGCATATAACCCAGATAAGGAAGCTTGGGAAACTGCAACCAACCGCCTGTCATGATTGAAAAGGCAGAAACCTCCAAAGCATGAAAGACCCATATAGTCGAACAGTGCTGAATTCGTTTGGGCCTTTGAGCAAAGTGCTGCCAAATGAGGTAAGAACAGTTCTGGGGATTGTATTGGAATGTGCAGACTTAGTGGGCTAAAGGGCATTTCCTGTGCTCGACGCATCCATGGCCAGCTGAGAAAAAACTCAGTTTGTGAAGGAACAGGACATTGTTTGCAAAATGCCCCTCGGTGAGGAAGAGGTCGAAGCTACTTTCTGTCAGTCACGGTATTCATTGGAAGATTTTAATTGGTAATAAATGGTACGGTGCCCATTGGTGGAATCAGTCTATACGATAATCAGGACATGAAACCGTGGTGCCTTATTGCCCTGCCGTGAGCAAGCCCTCGCAGATTACATTCCCTGATTCTGCTTTTGAAATAAAGATCACTTTCTCAATGTGTCTGTATTTGTAGCAAACAGCTCATTGATCTCGGGACTAGACCTGAAGAGGAATCTGGAGGTGTGACAGGGACAGAAACAGAACGAGACGAGACGAGACGTGAAAGTGTCTAGAGTTTGCCGTGTGTCAATAGTTTTAGTGAGGAAAGTTTGCTGGGCGCTATCCTGTCAGATCCCAGGAGCAAGACGCCTTGATTTGGTGGGATTTGTGTTACTGAAAGGTAAACATGCGAAGCGTGTGGGACTATTTCAGCTCTGTATCCACTTCATATCGCAGCTCACAGCAACGGTTCACATTTTTTTTGGAGAAGTCACTTAAAGCCGCCTTTCACCAGAGAAACTTGTGGACGTAAAGCTCATGGAGTGCGTATAATGATGAGGACTCTGTCACTGTCGGGGAATGTGCCTGCGTGTCTGCCTCTGTGTGTGAACATGAGAATACGTTCCTCAAAGGTGTTGCAACCCAGTCAACCGTCAGTACCATTGTTGTGTCATTTCAGCTCACAGAGCGAATCTCATTGACATTTTCCCTGGAAAGTCAGAACACTCAAAGTTATGGGGCAAATTCTGCAAACTGGGACGAGGATAGATGGACGTCTGATAACCTGCTCTGTACGATGGACGGATTGCCCTTCACTGTCCCGCCCCAACCCCACTCTCCCACGCTTTAAAAAACTCGAGGACAGAGAGCGGAATGGTCCTGACGAGAAAATCTCTTCACAATCTTCGATCACCTTTTTATTGCCCCTTTTCCGACAAATTTTGCGAATTACTTACCATGCTTTTTATCTACTCACCTCAATCATTTATTTAAATGAAAAAATGAATGTGGGTTCAGCATCGATCCTTGTGGGACACCATCGGTAATAGTCCTCCAGTCTGAAAGCTACTTTCCACGGCTATTCCCAGCCTCCTGCTGTTAATCTAATTTTATATCGAATTAGAAATCTCACCTTGAACTCTCTGTGATCTCACTTTTTGAATCACGCAAACATGTGGAACCTTGAAAAAGGTTTTATTAAAGTTCAAGTGAGCAATATCTACCACTTTGTCCGGATCAATCGTATTCGTTATGCCCTCGAAAACTCAGTCATGTTTGTGAGATACAACTTCCCTCGCGCAAAAACATTCTGGTTATTTCTATTTATTCCTTGTATCTCCAAATGCATTTAAATCCTATCGTTTATAATTGCATCCAACAACTTACTTAAGACCACCGTCAGAAACACAGGTCTATCGTTCCCAGAATTCTCCATGTAACCCTTTCTTAACAAAAGCACAAAATTAGCCACTCCCCAATTTTTCGGCGCCTCACTCATAGTAATAGTTTACACTATTATTTCTACGAAAGGCCCAACAGTTTCATTCCCTAACTTGCCAAAAAGTTCCGAGATACATGAGATCAAATCCCAGAGAAATATCCATCTTCATATTTTTTAAGTCCTCCAGCACTTGCCCTTTACAATGGAAACGACTTTATAAACATCAATATTTAGTTGTAGGGTCCATTTCGTTCTCCACGAAGTGAACATTATATATCTCTCCATCTGCTGAGGTTAAAAATAAAAGTGAGCTCTTTCATCTTAAAGTGGTCCTATTTCGTCTCTAGTTCTTAATGTACTTGTGGAATCTCTTTAGTTTATATCCTTAACTTTACGTGCTAAGGCGATCTGACATTCCCGCTCAAACTTTATGATGTCCTCTTTAAGAATGCCCCTCCTCTCCTTATATCGTTCAACAGATTCAATTGAAATCATATGTTTATATGTAAATTGTGATCTTTTTTTAAAAAAAGGAATTCATATGACAAAAGCCTTAATCCCTGCGATCAACCTTGTCCAAATATAATACCTACAATGTGGAAACAGGCCATTCGGCCCAGGAAGAATCCTTTAATCCTGCAACTGACATCACACCCAAACTCACACCTCTACCCAATTCCTGCAACTCTGCATTCCCCATGGGCAAAGAAGGTCACCAACGCATCTTTCGTCTGGGGAGGAAATCCAGGCAGATTCGGAGACGATGTGGAAACTCCAAACACACCATCGTCTAAAGTAGAAGTTACCCATTATTGAGCAGTTTGTCATACTGCACCACTCCAAAAGCCGTTTGGAAATTCCAGCTGGTCACCTCTACAGGGTAAAGTGAGGTCTGCAGATGCTGGAGGTCAGAGTTGAAAATGTGTTGCTGGAAAAACGCAGCAGGTCAGGCAGCATCCAGGGAACAGGAGAATCGACGTTTCGGGCATAAGCCCTGCTGAAGAAGGGCTTATGCCCGAAACGTCGATTCTCCTGTTCCCTGGATGCTGCCTGACCTGCTGCGCTTTTCCAGCAACACATTTTCACCTCTACAGGGTAGACGTCGTCTTACTTGCTCATTTCCTCCCCACGGATGTCTAATATATTTGTCAGACATTATTTCCCCTTGGGAACCTGTGCTGATGCTTCAAGTACTCGGTCAACCCATCCTTCCAATGACACTTGACAATGAATTTAATACAAAGCTGATTTATTTGATTTTTATCCAGAATATCAAAACTTTGCTTTCCGATCTGAATATGATGAACAACAAGGTTAAATCGCTGTTGAGATATGTAATCTCTGCACTGTCTCAGCAGGGTCGATGAGTGAGTGAATTGTTTCCCTGACTGGGATCCCTCTTTTGTCTCAGCAGGGTCGATGAATGAGCTAACTGTGTTTCTCACATGCAGCAAGTAAATGCTTTCTGCCCACTGCAAACTGGCTGGTGTACTGAGAGTTGAGATGAACGCTTGAAACTATTCCTAGAATAACGACACTTGAAACGTCTCGCACATTGTGAAAATGTCGAAGGGACATCAGTTCTACAGAGACTGTTAAGCACATCCCACAGACTATACATTTGATATGTCTCTCTTCAATGTGAAGACGTTCATGATAAACTGCCCCCTGGAACTTTTAGAGTGAATAATGTCTTTCCACAGTGTGAATACGTTGATGACACGTTCTTCTCCAGGAACTTGTGCAGCACTTCCTGCAGTCAGGGCAATTAGAAAGGCACGTTAATATTGTGAGAAATGTGATGAGCCATCCGGTCACTCGGACTTTTACAGCAGGTCCCATCGATTTGGACACAAAGATGTCTCTCCTCCCGGGTGAGCACGTAGATCAGACAGCACGTCTCCAGAATTCTTCAAGGTCTCTCATTCATGTGAGCATATTTCTCAGAGATGAAGCACACAGAGGTTTGATAACATTTTCCAAAGTCTGGCGAGATGAAAGGTTTCTAATTAGTATGAACGCTGTGCTGGACGTTTTAAAGCATTTTCCGCAGTCCAGACTTTGAAATGGTTTCTACTCATTTTGCGCGAGCAGGTGCTGCAGCAGGTCAGAGACTGAGTGAATCCCTTTCCACACTCTGAGCAGGTGAATCGCTTTTTCCTGGAATCTTTGTCTCCATGGGAATTCAGCTCAGACAAGGAAATGAATACACACATTTCAATAGACTTTCCTTAGTATGACTGCATTTGTGTTTTGTGAGCTCTGATGATGGGTAGAACCATTGTCCACACACACAATAAGAGAACGATTTCTCTCTCACTATAAACAGAGGTTTTTTTTTTCCTTTCATGTTCTCTATATGATCAAGTTCTACTTGTGATACAATGTGCGAGGTTATCAGATCACGGCAGAGAGATTAGTTTGAAAATCTTCCCCTTCTAATATCCTGCGAAATTGATATTATCCAAAAATGAGAGTGGGAAAGCAACTTCCACAAGACTCTGGATACTTTCTAAGATATGGTCTGAGGGTGAGGGATTTTCGACACTTAGGATGTGACCAGAGTTTCGTTAGAATCTTTCATGCACACAGCATCCACCACAGAGAACAGATAGATCTGCAGGTGGATATAAACACGATCACCTCCCTGTTCCTTCCAGGTCAAACGCTGTCCTGCCTTGTCTGACATGCAGTTCTGTTGGAGCAGACATTTCTTACAATTGCATCATGGCAAAGCTGAGGCCTCTGTCTTCAGTCCAGAAATCAAAATCCACTGTCTCGCTCCTGAGCCGAAAGTGTGCTGCTGGAAAAGCACAGCAGGGCAGGCAGCATTCAAGGAGTAGAAGAATCGACGTTTCGGGCAAGAGCCATCATCAGGAAATAAGCTTGTAAACCGAAGGGGTAGAGAGAAAAATTGGAGTGGATGGGGCTGGGACAATGTAGCTGAGAGTGTGATAGGTGGATGGAGGTGTGTGTAGTGTTGATTGGTCGCAGAGCAGTACGGAGCGGAAAGTTGGGGAGGAAGATTGATACATAGGACAGTTCATGAGAGCGATGGAATCCCAGGACCTGCATGAACTTGGCTGATTGGGAGGGAGAGTTGAAATGTTCGGCCACGGGTCAGTGATGTTGTTTGTTACGGGTGTCTGTGGGTGTTTTCTGAAGGGAACTGTAATTAGGTATCCTGTTTCCGCAATATAGGTAGACTGCACCAGGAGCAATGGATACATTCAATGACATGTGTGGAAGTGCAGGTAAAACTCTCATGGATGTGGAAGGCTCCTTTTGGGCATGCGACAGAGTGGAGGTGTGGGTGGAGGTTTTGCAAATCTCGTGTTGGAATGAGATTGGGGCGGGAGGGGAGGGTAGTTTGGTGAGGGGTGTGCACTTGACAAGGAAGTCGTAGAGGGAATGATCTTTATAGAAAGCGGATAGGGATGGGGAGGGAAACACATCTCAGCTGGTGGGGTTAATTTTCAGGTGGTGGAAATGTCGGTGAATGACATGATGTCTGCGGAGGTTGCTGGAATTTAAAGTGATGAAGAAGGGAGCTCTGTCCTTGTTGGAGGGATGGGTTTTGAGAGTGGAGTTGCGGCAATTGCATGACCTGGAAAGCATCATTGACCATGTGCGAGGAGAAAATGCCTCGCCACTGACTCAATCTTCTCTTTCGCAATTGTCTGAGTCTGAACGAAACACGTCATAACCATAGTGTCATCCTTCACCGCGTTCTGTGCTTTCAACCACATATCGCCATCGTCACCATCTTCACTTGCACCTCATTAACATCATTAACTCTTCCACGTCTCCGCTCTTCTGCAGCTCAAACTCTCAGCCATTCGTTTGGATTAAACGGTGGTAACACACTTCCATCCGCCCTCTCAAATTCCCCCTCTGCTCTGGCCTAACTTCCTCTGCCTCTATTCAAGGGTCGACTTGCGTTCTGTTCAGTGTTTCATTGTTCTTTACCTGAATAGTATTTTCCAAGGACAGAACACTCCACAAAATCATTTTCTTTTAAATAAATGCCGTTTCAATCAACTTTCTTTTGCAACTTTTAAATATATATGCGCACACGCATACATGCAAGTATGCCCACATATTTATATGCAGTATATATGTTCACATACACAAACACACATACACACACACATATATATATATATATGTATATGAGTGTGTGTATGTGGACAATATTAGGAATGGATTGCCGGACATTTGAAATTTCTTTCTGTAGAATATGAGTGGTAAGGGTCTTCAATAATGTCCCAGATATCCAAATCTGCGGGAAGTGCACCCAACTCCAGCTCCTCGGCAACTGCGTTCGGGAACTGTAGCTTGAGGTCAGGTCATTTGGAGTCTGAGTGGAATTGAGCGAAGTTATAGGGAGGCAGTAACACTTCAGGTACAAGAAATAGATAGATGGGATCCAATCTGGAGCCGAAACGCTAACAGGCAGACAGTGCAGGCATCTGAAGTGGCCGTGCCCCTCAGTAATATGTATACCATATTTGTTATTTTTGGGTGGGATGACTTCCGAGGGGAAAGCCATAGGGTATAGTTCTTTGGCACAGAGTTTGCACCTTTTTCTCAGAAGGATGCGGGGGACGAGCAGGAGAGAATTTGTTATTGGGGACTCCATATCGATGGGAACAGATTGAGATTCTGTGGATATAGGCCAGACTCGTGATTGATGTGTTGTCTCCCAGCTACCAGGGTTTGTGATATCTCGCATCGTGTTTTCAGGATCCTTAAGGGAGAGGGTGGACAACCCCAAGTCATTGCCCACATATGCACCAACATCGGTAACAAAAGTGATGTGGATGTATGGCAGAATTTCAGGGATCGAGGGTAACACCTTAAATCTAGAACAAAGAGAGTTGTTCTCTCTGATGTGTTGCCTATTCTACGTCGTAGTGAGGTGAAGTGCAGGGACAGAGCATTTGAAAATGTTGTTGCAAGAATGGTGCAGGAGGGAGAGATTCCGATACCTGGATAGTTGGGGGTTAAACTGGAGTCGATGAGAACCTTTACAAACAGGATGGTCTTCACCTGAACTAGAAGAGTTCCAATACCCTGAGGGGATAATTTGCCAAATCTCTTCATGAGGGTTTGAATGAATTTAGCCGCGGAGTGGGAAACTGAATTGTAGCTGCAGTTTGCAAGTGGTTGTGAGTGGTTTTGTCATAAATAGCGTTTCAGGTTTACAAGAGTGTACTGGCAAGGATGAAGGTGGCTTGAAGTGTGTTTGCTTCAACATCTGGGATAAGGTAAGTGCCATGGGTTGTTACCTGGGACTTCGATGTTGTGGCCATTTCAGAGACATGAACGGAGGACTGAAGAGAATGGTTGTTCCTGGTACCTCAGCTTCGATTTTTCAGTCAGAATAGGAGGATCGTTTCAGAGGGGGAGATGTGGCACTATTCGTCAAGGACAGTATTATGGTAGCAAAAAGGATATTGGTGAGGACACGACTGAATTTGCTGAGGTAGAATGGACTAAGAATAGAGTCAGGAATGGAGAGCTCACCACAAAAAATCTCTAGATTTATGGAGGAAAAGATTGCAAAGATGATTCTGGATAGGAACAAAAGTGACAGGGTCGTTGTTATGGGGAGCTTTAACATTCTAAATATTGATTGGAAATGTAATCGGTTCAGCAACTCGGATCGGTCAGTTTTTGTCCAATGTGTGCAGGAGCGTTTCCTGACGCAGCAAGTAGACAGGCCAACAAGACACAAAGCCACATTGGATTTGCTTATGGGTAATGAACTCAGCCAGCTGTTCTCTTTGGAGGTAAGTGAGCACTTTGTTGATAGTGACCACAATTCGGTTATGTTTATTTAGTGATGGATAGGAATAGATATATATTGCAGAGCAGGAGGTATCGCGGGGAGAAAGACCATTATGATGCGATTAGGCAAGAGTTAAGATGCACTGCATGTGGAAAGTAACTTCAAGGGTTGTGCACACCTGAAATATGGAGCTTGTTCAGGGAAAAGTTACTGCATGTCCTTGGTAATTATGTATGAGTCATGCAGGGAATATGAGGTCGACACAGAGAGCTGGGTTTACTGAAGAAGTTGAATCTCTTGAGAAGAAGGAGAAGGAGGCGTATGTAAACATGAGATATGAGGCTGAGGTAGGACGCTTGGGAATTAAAAGCTAACCAGGAAGGGCCTAAAGAGAGACCTACTTCGAGCGAAGAGGAGGCATGAGAAGTCTTTGTCTGGCAGAGATAATCCTGAAGCTTTCAATTGATAGTTCAAGAATAAAAGAATGTCTAGCATATGATTATGGCCTGTCAAGAACAGAAGAAAGAAGTTGTCAACGGTGTCCAAGGATAGCAGAGATGCTGAATGTTTTTTTTTATCATATCAAAAATGAAAAAGACAATGTTGTCGAAGAGAGTATTGAGATGCAACCTATTAGAATAAACGACACCGACATTCATAAAGAGGAGTTGTTAGCAATTCATGGAAGTCTAAAAATAGGTTTGTCCCCTGGACTTGATGGGATGTATCCGAGGATTCTCTGCGAATCGTGGGAGGAGATTGCAGAACTTATGACTATAAGCTTTATTTCGTCAGTGTTTATGTCATTAGTGCTAGAAGACCCGAGTTTAGCAAATATTGTCCCCTTCTTCGCGAAGGGGAGTAGAGACAATGCAGGTAATTATAGAACAGTGATCCTTAACTTTCTTGCAGCTAACGTTTTGGAACTTATTATGAGCGATAGGATTTATGATCATCGAAAAAGGAAGAAGTTGATTCGGGATAATGAGTACGATTTTATCAATAGCAGGTTGTGCCTCACAAACCTTATTGAGGTCTTTGAGAAGGTTAGCCAACAAGTGGATGAGAGTAAAGAGGTTGATGTGGTGGATATATTTTCAGTAAGGCACTGTCGGCTGTTGCATGAAATACAGAGTCATGGGATTGAGGATGGTTTAGCGGTATGGATCAGAAATTGGCTCGCTGAAAGAAGACAGAGTGTGGCAGTTCATAGGAAATAATAATCTTGGAGTTCAGTAACTGATTGTGTACTACAAGGTTCCTTTTTGTGTCCGCTGCTGTTTGCCATTTTTATAAATGACCTGGATTAGGGCATGGAATGATGGATCCATAAGTTTGCAGATGACATTAAGATCTACGATGTTGTCAATAGTGCCAATATCTGCTGACGGTTACAGAGCTGACCTCAGAAGTGGGAAATGGATTTTAATGTGGAAAAGTGTGAGGTAATTTACTTTGGAAGGAACAACAAGAATAAAGAGTTCTTGGCTAATTGTAATATTCTTGGAAGTGTAGATGTGCCGAGAGATCTCGGTGCCCATGTATATAAAACTCTGAAAGTTACCACCCACGTTGACAGGTTTGTTTGCAAGGAGTCCGGTGTGTTAGCTTTTCTTCGGAGAGTGATTCAGTTTCAGAGCGAAATTATCACTTCGCAGCTCCAGAAATTAACTGGTGTGGCCGCAGTCGTAGAGTTGTGTGCATTTCTGGTCGCCACATTATACGATGGATTTGAAAGCATTGGAAAGGGTGCAGAGGACATTTTCTAGGATGTTGCCTTCTCTAGAGAGATGGTCTTACGAGGAAAGGTTGAGGGACTTGAGGCGGTTTTTGATAGCGACAAGAAGTTTGAGGGGTGAATTTAGAGAGACATTGAAGATGATCAGAGGTTGCCATAAGATGGACAGTGCAGGCATTTTTCTTCAAATGGTAATTTTGGCACAAGGGCACATCGATGTAAATTGAGGGTGATAGATACCGAGGTAGGTTCCTTTATCAGTGAGTAGTAAGGGGGCTGAACGCCTTGCCTTCAACACTCGTAGACTCAACAACTTTCAGGTCAATGAAATGGTCATTGTATAAACTGGCGGATTATGATGGTAAAATACTAGTCAGATTGGTATCACAGTTCGGTGCAGCGTTAGGGTCAAAATGAACTTCATTGTGGTGTAATATTCGGTGTTTGAACTGTTCTTCAGCTTGAAGTTGCAATAATCTCTGGTCACTATCAGTAAAACCAACACCTGGTGAGAACCGAATGTGCAACCTTAGCACCTTATGCACTTCCAGTCTGTCGTGCAATTACATCAAACTGACGAATTGCACCACTGGAGCTGCCGTGTACTGATGACCAATGGCTACTGATCTTACCACTGGGCCCCTCAAACCAATTACTCCTTTTTTGCTCAAGATCTGAAATGAAACACAGCACAGAGGAGGTTATACTGATGATGGATCATCGATTATGGAGCATCAGGTTCAGCAAAATGACATAGTAAAATGTGGTGAAAATAGGCATTATTGAATTCTGTGTTCGTTTACCGTGGCTTCCTGCGTTGATCACAGGCAATGTTATGTCGCCACTGTACTGGGATTTTCCTTCTATCGGTATCAATTCGTCAGAGAATTCGATTCACTGGTACTTCACCAGCATCCTTTGGAATGCTCATACGGCACAATGACCCACACTGTACACAACGTCAACAATCCTCTGCATTACTACATCCAAGGGCACGTGGCATGGTTTTTTTATCAATAGTGAAAAAATAATCATGTCATGCAAGGGCAAATTGAATTTTTGTTTAATTAGTAAGTCGCAACAATCCAGAGTAAGTTTCAAAATGTCAGAAATTCACGTTGATTACCTTGGACAGAATTCGAGCCCAGCAAGTGGGAAATCTGTCCCTCAATCCCCAGCATCCATGTTATCGCTTGCTCCATGTGTCCACTTGGAAATCTATGTGAAGGGATGTTCAGCCTGACAGAGAACTTGTGAGAATCCTCCACTGTCTGATCTACAGCTGAAACAGGAGCTATCTATTCCAGCTTGGAGGGTAGCGAAATGGAGGTGAGACAGAAAATATTAATTGGTGTAGATTCACATTGTTCTCATTGTGATTGTATCAAACCTGAGCCAGAAAAGACTCAAGCAGAAAGGAGCAGAAGTAGGCCATTCGAAACATCGCTCCTGCCCCGCCACGCCATTCTGTACCATCATAGCTCACACAGCACTTTTATGTCTTTTTCCATCGTATCCATATCATCGTGTTGCAAAGTTGCTAACACATATTTATCGATCTCTACCATAAATAGACATCGAAGTTATTCATCGCTGAGAGGAAAATGTTGCATTTCGAGACAGTTGGATTTTTGCATGAATGTTATAGGTTTTGCAGATGAGCAGCCGAGCCTGGTCTGAACACCTAGGTAAAAACAATGACTGCAGATGCTGGAAACCAGATTCTGGATCAGTGGTGCTGGAAGAGCACAGCAATTCAGGCAGCATCCGAGGACAGGCAAAATCGACGTTTCGGGCAAAAGCCCTTATCAAACCATAAACTAAAACTCGACTCTGATGAGATTTGCATCCACAACTTTTGAATGGCAGTCTTAACAAAGGCATAGAAATTCAACGCGCTTTCCATTGCACCACAGAGTCGCGGCCTCACCCAGTTTTCAGCACAAAAGTTTGCCTTAGAACGATTTCGTTCGGGACACCCACCTCACGTCTGTCTGACCTCGTCACACTTTCCAGTATCTGGTCCTTATTCACGTGTGCTCTGGCTCTTCAAGTGTTCGGCGACATACTGCTGAAATGGCCTCATAACACTTAGCATTACCACACGTTCAAATAAGAAATTCCAGACGTACAACACTCTATGGGTAAAAGCGTTCTTCCTAAATCTCCTCTAAACCGCTTTTCTCCTGCTTTTCATCTATGTCACTGGTTATTATTCCTTCCCAAAAAGCCTTATTCCTGTCATAAATATCTATCTTCTTCAGAATATGTGCATGTTAATCAGTTTCTCACTCAGCCTTCTCTGTGCTTAGTTACACAGCCCCAGCTTAGCTCATCTACCTTCACAATGGAATGGTCCAGCCCTTGGCATTATATTCATCTCCTGTGAACTTCTCCTCCTGCAATCAGACGGTTCCTGCAGTCATGCGATTACAACTGAACAATAAATGTTCTTTGAAGAAATGCCAAAATGTCTGAACAGAATCAGCAGCTCTTGTCCCTCTATGATGAGAAAGGACAGTCAACGCTTCGAGTCCAATTATTCGTGTTCGGAACTGATGGGATGTGTGGGTGGGTGTAAAATGTGGAAGAGGGCGGGCAGGATCCAAAATGATTGAACTCGATGTTGGGTCCTGAAATCTGCATGGTCTTTCAGTAGAAAATGAGTTGCCGATCTTCCAGCTTGCGCTGTGCCTTGAAGAAGAACTGCAGCAGACCAGAGACTGGTATGATGGCTTGGGTACACAATGCAATGTTAAAGTGACAGGACACTGGAAGTCCGGGGTAATTTTTGTTGATTCTGGACAGAGCATTAGTGATCTCAGCTTTGTCACCGACTCTGTTTTCCTCTCTCCATTGTAGAGAGATCACATTCTCAGCAGGAACTAGTTTTCTAGATTGAATGAAGTGCAGACAAATCACTGGAAGATGTGCCTGGAAGTTTCCACAGTGAGGAGAGACATCGGAAACCAGCAGGAAATGTATCTTACAACATAGAACGTTACAGTGCAGTACAGGCACTTCGGCCCTCGATGTTGCACCGACCTGTGAAAATAATGTGATGTCCATTGCAATGGAAAATTAACATTTCTTTTGAAACCAATAAAAGCACAGGGAAACAAAAAAGTAAGGGCCTGACTTTGCAGAGGGCAAGTGTTGCAGACAGAAAGAAAATCTATGTATATTTAAACCGAAGTAATAGCAGACTTACAAGGCCAGCAAACTACCATATCAACAGCCAAGGAATTAGAAAAAAACAACTCCTTATCTGGAAAGGAACTCGAATGTTTCAGGCCACTGACCTTGAAGTGTTGATAAGAAGAAGCGAACTGTACTTTAAAGGGAATATGTGAAAGCTATCAGGCGCCCATTACATGAGGCGTCTTGCCAATGTATTATCTGGGACACAGAAAACCTGAATGTGATGGAACTCCACGCGCTGAAAGCTTTCTGGCCCAAGAGAAGGAAAAAAGGAAATTAAAGATGGAACAGCAAACACATAAAGCTCAGCTGACTATGATGCAAATGGTCGCCCAGCCGTTGGAAGGAGGTGCTGCGTGAAAAGAGGGGCTGGCAGAGGTAAATCTGATGGGTGCTTTGTTTGCAGAGCAATGGACCACTGAGTGAGGCAGTGCACGCCCAGACAGCCTTAATCGGCCCTGGATGCCGGGCAGCAGGGTGACTAATGGAGGAAGGCTGAGGTGGAGGTGGCCAGCCCCAAAGTTACAGGTAAGCCTCGTTGCTTTATGCTTGGCAACTAATACTCGCTTATGCTCATCTCTACCATTAACCTTATGGGCACTGAAACATGCCCCACCTCTATACTGAGCACTGAGTTTGCGAAGCGTGAACTATATTTTCAGTACAACGATGACGCATATAAGTCAATGCTTACATCTATGTTATATGTGGAAGGTGCACCTCTTACTTTTTTGGAAGATACAAGGGCAACATTTTCAGGTCATGAATCAAGGTAGTTCAGAGAGTCGACGCAAATAAAGATGAACGGAAGCTTCCTGAACTTAATGGGTGCGTCAGGAGTCGTGACACGAGAGAGATTTACCGCACCCCTATTGTGCGAAACCAGGAATGGGGAAACATTTCTGTTATCGGAATTCTGTTCTTTAAATCTGATGTCTCGGGATCTCATAGTGAGACTGGGGTCGGATTTTCGCAGTACCCGACGGGCTTGCAGGTAATACAAAAAGAAGATTTAACAGTGCAGGCTGGAAAATACGAATCACGACCCCTCATGCATGTCAGAGAGCAGTCGGTTCCGTGAGCGATTCACTCACCCAGGAAGCAAGTAGCCATGTTAATCCCATTAACACCGATTTTCTTGATGGAGATATGCTGCACTGCACAGCACACATACACCGCGATGGTCCTGACAAATCATAAGAGAAGGATTGGTTCAGGAGATTGGTTAAACCAGATCATTTGTTATTGCGCGAATTTTATTGGAATGATCACAGATGTGCTGTCACTTTAAACTTTTTTTCAGTATCTGTGACTGTAAGTAGACCCTGTTTTTTACCTCACGGATCATTGGCGAAGGCATCCAGCGACATGTATCAGAATTTGGGACCATGGGTACGACAGGCACAAAAAACGAGAGATTGTATCTTCAGGGTCGGTGTGGATATCTGCTTCAATGCAGTTAGAAGGACGTATAGGAAGATACTAAATCGGCGAACTCAGGCAGACAGGGCAGTCCAGGTAATCCCCACCAGGAGTGTCGTCTGGCGTTTACCTATGGTAGATGTTTCGGACCCAAGATTAAGAAGGGTCCCAACTGTTTCCAGGGCAAAAGGCAAACACGATGTGGGGCTCATACGAACCCTTAAGAATAACCCCTAAGTCTGAGTATCGTCCTTGCAAAGCAAAAGAGCCGTTAAAACCCGAACTGTGCAAGGAATTACCCCAGTCGTTGAATCTCTCTTATAGGCCAGAGTGATAATCCCCCGTGAATAATCACTGGTGAGAACACCCATTTTTTTCGTTCAAAAAGGCAAACATTCCAGGTGAATCGGGGGAATGGAGGTTTGTTCATGACCTGCAGGTTATTAAGAACGCTGTTGATCCGCACACCCCAAATGTTCCCAACCCCTACATTATATTGGCTCAAATTCCACCGGATGTAAATGGCTCTCTATTGTGGATTTAGCAAATGCCTTGTTTTGTGTACCGTTACACGTCGACAGTGAATTCTGCTTCACTTTTCCATTCAAAGGCAAATAGTATACTTTAACTTGACATTTTCAAGATTACTGTGAGTCCCCATCATAATTTAAGAGGCCCGACACAGGAGCCTGGAGACACTTGTTTTAACCGGGGTGGATGGGGGGGGGGGGGGGGGGGGGGTGCTGCGCTTCAGCAGTATGTAAGTGAATGCTTAATCGCAGCATCAACAGAGAAACAATGTGAGAAAGGTAGGCTTGCGATGCTCTGCCATCTAGTCTCGCAAAACTACAGCTTGTGGAACAACAGTTCAAGTTCTTAGGTTTGAAGCCCGAGACCAGACGTGTAGGATTCACCAATTTAGAATCTGCATACGGCGTTTTATTGTGGATAGGTCAGCATTCAGAAGCAAAGAGATAGGCCAATGTCTGGTATGTTGTAGCAACTATCCACGAGGTAGTCAAAGCGGGATCACTTCCTTCTCAACTGTCAGCGCAAGCAGCAGAGCTGATTGCCTTGATTGAGGCATGTAAATTGGCCGAAGGAAGAACAGTGAATATTTACATCGACAGCAGGTATGCATTCGGGGTTGTACGCAATTTTGGATCCTTGTGGAAATACAAGGGCTTCTTGACCTCCACTGGAAAGCCAATCACATAACATGGCCAGATCTCTGACCTCCTGAAAGCAGTCCGATTGCCTAAATCAATCACTGTGTGTCCATGTGACGCCCACAGGAAAAAAATATGATTCAATTTCTCAAGGCAATGAAAATGTAGACTCAGCGGCAAGGACGGCAGCCAATCAGCCGCAAAGTGATCAGTTTGACATGTGTATGTCAAATATTTGTAATCCAATGCAGACTTATGGGAGTTACAGTCGCAGGCCACATCGAAGGAGAAGAGTGAATGGACAAGGGCAGGGTGCAGAATGAGGGAATGGGTGTAGTGTGGCCCCAATGATAAACCCTGTCTGCCACGATCTTCATTCCCTTTCTATGCCAAAGTAACACACGGTAAGGACCATGTGTTAAAAGTGGGGATGTCCGACAATATTTCAGCACGCTGGTACAGAAAGGGATTTACTCATTACTCATTAAAAAAAGTGAATAATGTGTTTTCTGTGCCACTAATAATGTGGGAAGGGGAATACAAATGAATCAGCAGAACACCCCCAATCCCAAAGACCCTTTGAACATTTACAGATGGATTTTATTGAACTAACACCCAGCGAAGGCAAAAGGCATTGTCTGGTAATAGTTGATGTTTTCCCAACGGGTGGAAGTGCTCCCACGTCTAAACAGGATGCCAGTGCGGTAGCCAAGGCTTTGCTAACTGAAATAATGCCGAGATGGGGCATCCCTGAAAGGCTAAGCAGCGACAATGGAAAGCCATTTATAAATATTGCCCTACATCAGATCAGTGATTACTTGGAAATAAAGGTGAGGCAACATTATGCCTATCACCCAGCGAGCGGTGGGGCAGTGGAAAGAGAGAAAACTACCCTTAAAAATAAATTGCCGAAATGTTGTGAGGAACTAGAGGTGACATGGACAAAGGCATTTCCAATTGTGCTAATGTATATGAAGGAGAGGAAGAGTAAATCTTAGGACGTTTGAGATTTTGTTTGGAAGGTGGCCCAATACAGGAATTGGCCCAAGACCGATTGTAAGACAGGTAACAGACCACTGTGAGGACGAGATGTTATGTTACGGTATAAAACTCTCCACACTTCTGTCTCAAATACAGAATCAAAAGAAAGGCAACACTACCCCAATCTACAGAAGGGAAGATGCACAATCTAGAACCTGAAGACTGGATAGTGGTGAAAGACTTCAGGAGCAAAAGCATGAAGGCGAAGAGCTGGCTGGGATTGTTCCAAGGCTTCCCTACAACACAAACAGATGTTAAGATCGCCGAAAGAGCCACGTTGATACACGCCAGCCATTGCAAACGTGTAGCTGACATTGAGGAGACATTGGACAACACCGGATCCAAATAAGTGTAAGTAGTGATTAGAAGACTCATCGAAATATGGGGCTGCATTGCAGGACGAGTCGTGAAGGCAGGGGTGTCTGGAATACAACCGCAGTCGAAAATCTTAACCAAGGATGTTAAGTTGACATTTACATGCCACCCATGCCCGTTTGGTAACCAAGAAGACTATAAATAAGTCACTAAATATTTACGCAGAGATCCTTGTGTACCCAGTTACTGGCACTTAGTAGTATCCACCACGGCTACAGGTACACCTGACACGGGATATCGGTTTCCTGTTATCAAGGAAGGAGGTGCCATGGCAAGGGTAATAATAACCAAGATTCAGAAGAGCGATGACGAAGCCTGGTGGTGTGGAATAGATATACCCTTCTCCGATATCTATAGACAGATGAATATAGTGGTACAGCCTCGCACCCACCCCACCCGAGATGCAGTGCAGAAGGTCCTCCAAGAAATAGTAGCTCCGGGACTCGAAAAGATGAATGTCCAATAACCCGAAGTGCAGATGGGCGGAAAGGCCTTTTTCTAGCGGACAGAAATGGAAGAAATAAAGAAACTGATGTGCAGCTAAAATGATCACAAATGAAAAAAAATAAAAGTGGATTCATTAAGAAAACTTACAGCGCCATATTTCACTTTCCGTGGAAGTCTACTGCTAAGGACTCAGTGCTCTCACTGCTGTAGAAATGCGGGATTTCCTCTGAACGTTTATGTTGTTGGCAACCTTCCCAAAGCAGGGAATGTTGTATGGAACTGGCAATTAATCGGGTATTGTCACAAACAGGACTCAGACTCGCATAAAACAAAGAAGTACGAATCCTGGAAATCTGAACCAACAACAGGATTTGACAGAGAAACTCTGCAGGCCGGACAGCATCTGTGTAGACAAAGAGATTTAATGTTTCATATCACAGATTCAGGCTACTTATGCTTTTTATTGTTTTATTGCCTGGGTAATTGTCAATTAAACTTCGCAAAACAGCATACTTACCAGAATCTCTCATTAGCTGACAGACGTCATCTGTAAAAATGCAAAATTCCTTTATCGGCTGTAATGCTGTTGCTGTTGCCCTGAGTTGGTGAAAGGCTGGCCTTCATTACCTTTTTCTTCGCCTTTATGTCAATGAGCAGCCATAGTGAATGGAGAATTTCTGTTTGTCTCCCTTTGTGTCTCTGTACCATCTCACTCTCTTCACATTCTCCCGCTCTCTGTCCGTCAATATCCCTCATTTTTCATTTCTACTCTTGGAAAAGTGTTAAAATAGGAGGCTGTTCCGTGACTTTCTCCGCCCCCCACACCCCTCCCCCCCCCCCCCCCCCAACCCGGCCAGAGTGTGTAGAACTGGGCTCATAGTCTCCAAGTAATGTCTGTGTTACTTAGGTCTTAGATCAGATGACATTTGTTCACTCAAAACGTTATGAGCTTTTACAATTCTAAATAGTATTCATAATAGACCAGAAAAAAAAGCAGTTTCACTCCAATTATAGGATTGCTATGATGCCATTGCCGTTTGCCTAAAATCAATGAATGGTGACAACAGACAATGAGAGCAATTATCTCATTGGATGCGTTATTATTACAACATTGTCCTGCAAGTCTGCAGTGTCTCCTGCGTCTCTTCATTATTCCTAAAAAACTTGAAAAGACGGACGGAGAGTAATAGTAGAAGAGATAGACAAATCCTTGTCGAACAGAGGAAAAAGAACTCTGCGTTGAATTAGCAGGATAGAACATAGATTAATGCGTCCACATCAGGCGGTAGGGCTTGGTAGCAGGAAATAACAACGGACTGAGCTCAAACACAAGAAGCATGCTGAGCCGTCACTTTCGCGATGTTGGATAAACAATACGGCTTTTACAAAAAGTTTAAACAATGAACTTTCAATGCACAGAACATTTGACTGCATTTGACACCATTAACGCCTGGTTGTTACTATATGCTTTAACTGACGAAACCACAACACTATTCTTCAAATCAATAAGGGCATTTAATCAAGTATATGATCACAGTTAATCGGACCACCTTTCTGTAATAAAGCTGCTCCATGAGAATTTATATCAACGTCCGCTTGTGCAGGAAAGAAGTTCACAGCTGGTGACTCTCCACTGAAAATGGACAGGAAGAGGCAATCTCTTCTTGCTTTGATTTCAAACGGATGCCTTCACCTCTTTAACCTGACAGGATAAACTGTATGCGTTCATCATCCCTGGGCCGATTTACCATGTGAATATGCACAGAGGGAAACTCATACCAAGAGACCAGGGTAATTGTGGTGAATTTACCAGGAGTGGTGTGTGAGTCAGTGTTAACAGTGGGCAGTAAGGGCTAAACCATGAGCACTGACATTGATCCTTGTACCAACAGCTCCTCACTCACTTTCTGCCTCATTCATCTCAGTCATCATTGACTTTCAGTTTATCCTACTTTCCCTTCGAAACTTTACGCTTGTTCCGGACCACTTTCGGGTGTCCACTTGGAAACTGCAGCTTTTTCAAACGAAATTCTGGAGAATGAACGTCACTCTTTGGGATAGGCTTCACTGCCCAACCATAATTACTCAAGAGATTGAGATGGTAAGTTACTTTACTTCGTCCTCGAAGTGCTCAACACAATGATACAGCCATGATGTCGATAGGGAGGGAGTTCCAAGAATTAGACATAGCGACATTGAATGAACAGCGAGATAGTTTCAGCTCAGAAAGGCGAGATCCTTAGAGGGGATTTGCAGTGACAATTTATTCGTGTATGTGCTGCCATGGCAGCCAGAGGATGTGGTGGAGGCTCGTACAATTGCAACATTTAAGAGGCATTTGAAATGGTATATGCGTAGGAAGGGTTTGGAGGGATATGGGCCGTGTGCTGGCAAGAGGGACCAAATTGGGTTGGGATTTCCGGTCAGCATGGGCAGGTTTAAACGAAGGGTCTGTTTCCCTGCAGTACATCTCTATGACTCTATGATTCCAGTTGGATGCAATCAATCACTGGATTCCTTCTGGCAGAACTGGGTCTGTGCTCTCTGTGGAAGCAGAAAATGCTTTTCATTCAGATTAGCCACAAGAAGTGGAGAAATAAATCTTCATTTCCTGACTTGGAATTTTATCCAGGCCTGGGCGATTCAAACCCAGACTCTGAAGCAGGGACTCCACTGAAGTTGACAATAACCCTTTCGACCGAACCTGCACAAACTCTTGTGCCTATCGTTCTTTGTCCCCACATTTTGAAGCACCAGTCCTTGCCGTGGGTGGTGAAGGAGCTAACTACTGCCTTGCAGAAAAACCGTGGGGTCAGAGACCCGATCGATCTGTCATGCAGCGGGGATTGCATTGCTCAGAACAGACGTGTTTGCTGTGTGGGACTGAAATTGAGCTCGATCACACACAGATACGATGTAACAGCTGCCAGCAGATGTGGAGATGGTTGGGACGGTTTCATTCGCACTCTGGGAAAAAGACTGGATCCTAAATTCAGGGGAGCTAAGTGTCACAGATAGAAGGCTGAAAATTGGTTTGGGAACGATATGAGTCATGACTGAATGGCGGGCAGACCAGATGGGCTGAAAGCTCTAACTGTCCTCCGATGCCTTCTGGTCTCTGGCCATCCAGTATCTAAGGATATAGAAACAGAGTTAATCGTGCATTTCGAAGTCCTCCTCTCATAACTCGGTGAGGTGAGAGATGGAACAGATCTGCTATTAAATTTTGAGACTGGGAGAATGTTTGGAGACGGAGTAATAAAAGACAAACTGAGTATAAAGTTGAGAGTCAGGAGATATTCAATAAAAAAGGTAGACAGAGATGGACATGGAGAAATAAGTGTCAGTGGTCTTGAAGATTTAACTCGGTTTTCCATTCCAAGATTCTACCAGACCTGCTGAGATTTTCCCGCAATTTCTTTTGTTGGTACTGAAACAGAAGGGAGAAGTGTGATCCTGGACCAATCAGCTATGTCTGCTCTGTGGACGTTTGAATTCCCTGTTCGAACAAATCACTTCTGACCCACACGGAAACCTCACTATCCTGCATCACCCCCACCTCTGTTACTGACAATAAGCTGTTCATGACGTAAACCCATATGGGTACACAACAGCATCATGTACCGAGTGAATTGGGAAAATTTCAGGGAGAGTTCCATTCGGGTTCCATCAGAGCATTCTCATTCAGTTAATTGTATTGCAGCACCATTTGGCATGCAGCTGTCACTGTCATGTGGCCATTCGCATTCGACGTCTCTGGACATTTTGGTTGGGGCACGTTTGGAATGGTAACTCACGTTTTGGAAGGGACATCGTTTCTAGCATATTCGGCTGAACTGGTAACCTTGTCTCTTGCACCTGCAGTACAGTGGAGATAGTTTTCACTCAGAAACCAAGAGATGATCAAAAACGGAGGAAAAAATGTGTCAACAAAACCTGCCTCAGCGAGCGAATTCGCTCTTGCAACATTAATGGAGCGGCAAACCGATTAGCAAACAACAGCGCCCTGTGTGGGTCTCGACCCCACATCATTGAGATTAAAGGTCTCAAGCTCTACCGACTGAGCGAACCAGGACAGGATTGGTGTTGGTTAATTTATGATTTCATACGGAGTTTAATTCAGCTGATACGGCAATTTTCAAAAATCTCGTTCATTCCTCCCCATTTCAAATAACATTATTCAAGTCTTTCAAATCTCAGATCTATTCCTTCAGACCATTACAATCCATTTAAGCCTTGCCCCGGGATTTACGATTCTCTGCTAATATGTTCATATTTTGACCCTGATCCTTAGGTCGCCGAACTGATTCCCAGACACTCTGGCAGACTGCCAGTCAATCGGGAAAATACCTCAGGAAACCAAATCATTTCTGATTAGAGTGTAGGGAATCCCATCTGCTGAAGAGACAGAGTCCTCACAATTGAACACTTTCTTTGTTCTACCTGCCTACAAAGTTTACCACTTCTAATATTCGAGACAGTAATTCTGATTATAAAATGTTTTAAAAACAGGAACAATCTTCTGAAGCCATTTCCAATTTGAATTCGAATTTTTTACCCTTTCACATGGTAACAGCCGTTCCTGAGGAAGGAGTTTCAATTAGGTGTGTCCCAGGGCTGGGCAGGAAGCCGCTGATTGAAACTGCAGTGGCCCCTTTCTGGTGGCAGCAGGGGTTTGTAGAGAGTGGGGTCACATTCTGCTGCACGTGACCGTCTCACTCACTGTGGACTCAGGGTCAATTATGGATGAGTTCTCATGGTTGTATTGTCAGTATATGGTCGGTCACAATACTTGATGTGAAATATTTGAGGCTCTGTGCTCTTTTTGGGCTCGGACAACCAACATTTCAGCCAAATGCTCTGACCATTTGAGACACAGCAACTGGCAGCAAAATTGTGCGAATACACATCCAAACGCACAGTGCTCGAGAGGAAGTGGACAGCAGTCGTTCTCATTATTTTAAGAATCAGTTGCTCATGTTCCCGTGTTTATCGCAGAGAGGGTGAGAGACCCGAGGAGTAACAAACACACCCATAACGCAATATCAGGACCTGTGTAATTCTGTCATAAGAAGCTGCCTGCAGTTGTTCTATTGCAAAGTTTGGTTTCAAACCCACGACGCAATAGAGACTGGACCCGAAACACAGCACATTAAACCTCTCTGGATTAGTGGTGCTTGAAGAGCACAGCAGTTCAGGCAACATCCGACGAGCATTAAAATCGATGTTTCAGGCAAAAGCCCTTCATCAGGAATACAGGGTTCTTCAGCTCCACTAATCCTCAATCTGGTCTCCAGTATCTGCATTCATTGTTTTTACCTACATTAAACCACTCGGCGACGCTCCCTGACGATAACTAAGCGCCAAACCTGTCAAGACTAATGTTTCAGCATCGCTTCACTTCAGGCAATTTCCCCTGGCACTTTCTATGAATACCTTAGCATAATTAAAAAAATATTTACAACGATTTGAAAGGTTTGCACGGTGTGGACATTCGTGAGAAGCTGAATATTCTTCGACCGTTTTCCCAGGAGCTTCAGGCCTGAGGGATGTCCTTGGAAAAGTTTACAAGATCATGAGGTAGACGAGCAGAGAACATAGTCAATCTACACTTTTTCAGAAGTCACGTGAGTTTAAAGCGAGATAGCATAGGTTTAATGTGAGAGCAGTACAATTTGAAAGGGATGTGAGCGACAGTTGTTTTTAATACAGACATTTTTGTGCGTGTGGAATAAATTGCCACATTTAGTGGCAGATTTTGGTGCACTCACAACACTTCAAAGGCATCTAAATGGGTATGCAGACAGGAAGTGTTCGGAGAGATGAGGGACAAATATTGGCAAATATGTTTAGATTAGGTACGGTCATCTGTTCAGCAGGTGCAAGTTGGATAGGAAGGTTTTCTTCCGTGCTCGGCAATTCTGTGACACTCCAGTACCTGACAACAGTTTCAATAGACCACTTGCAAAAACGCATGCTGTTTGTTACTAAGTCAGCGTGTTTGAATTTTATTTTTTCTTGAGGCGTAATGTATTGAAATGCCACAGAGAGGAATGTTTTCCATGCATTTACAGACAATGACCATTCTCCTTGATACATTCCCAAGTTCTCCATCAAATAATTTCGTTGACTAAAAAAAACCTCACAAATCGTGTTATCCCCGCAACTCTCCAGAGAATCCAAAAACTGACAGCTCTTAACGTGGACAAGGTGAAAAACCCAAAAGGCAGAGTCATTATCAGACACACAAACTCATTACTTCTGTCTGTGAGGCAGTGCGAGACGTGTATGCCAAGAACTGTTCACACAAATAGCACCGAAACAATTCCAAACGGAGCTTGCCGACATTCTGGAGATTTAGTGCACTGCCAAATAACAGAAAGTGCTCAAGTAACATAAAACAAAACAGAAAAATGTACCATGCAAAGTGAATATTACCAATTATATTCTCGATTAAATTAGGTCAACAATGTGCTGGTGCCTCCATCTGATCGAGCGAGCCAATCTCCAGCCTTCCTCGCCAGGACAGTAATGAAGGAAATGAGAGAAATATAACAACGTTTCACGTTGCGATTGCCCACCTTTTAGCCACAACAACAAAAACGAGGGTGCAGATTCAGTGCAGGATCTGGCTTCACAACAGCGGTGAAATAACGACGTCCACTCACTTTCAGGGAAAGCTGTGAACAACCCACATTTTCCAGAATATGAATACACAGTTTAGTTGTTGTTTAGTTCCCATATTCTACCACTGCCCCGACATTCATACGAAAATGTACCTTTCAAAGAGAGCGTTTGTAGCTGTGGAACGACAGTGGCAGCTGTTTCCCCTCGCTCTTACTGCCGCCCTTGGTAGTCTAGGGGCTGGTATGTTCATCTTACACGCGGTAGTTGAGTGTGTAATTCCCTGTTGTGGAAAAGCAGAGTGTTTTGGAGCAGAAAGATGTGAAGCTCGGATGCTTCTGGAGTTCTTGTTGGAAAGTTCGGTGACGCTAGGAATGTGATTTGCAGACTTTTCCTTGCCTGTCTGGGCGACATTCCCAGCGCTGCAGAGGTTCCTGTGAAACGTTGCTCTCATGTTTTGGTACGAATTCATTTGGTTTCATTCCCGCTGCTTCCGTTTGTTGGGATTGCAGATTGGGTCCAACGGATGGAATCCATGGATGAGTGCCCTGCTTCTAGGAATTGTCTGGCTGTCCTCTGCTTGCCCTGTCCTATTATTGTTGTGCTATTCTAGTCGAATGTGTCGCTCTTGCCGTTTGTACATATTGCTACGAGGGACTGCTGGACTGACGCCCACACAAATTCTTTGCCAAGAACCAATATCCACACACTTTCATTCGCAAATGCATGGCACACAAAGTTCGCAACGAGGATATGCTTTGAGGTAATTTTTAAATCATGCTTCCCTGTATGAAAAACAAATTCTGGAAAACGATATCCAGACTCCTCCGAACACTCGGACTTATGACAGCACAGAAACCGAGAGCCTCACTCAGACAACAACTCACCAGAAAACAAGGCCCAATCCGCATCATGTGCAGGTCAAACGTGGTTGACGAGATTCCACGCAGGGACTGCACGAAACACGACATAGGAGAAAGAGGTTGACAACTAGAGAGCTGCATTCATAATTTCACCTGGACTGTAAACGCCTCGGACAGCTGTTCCTTGCAGTTATGCACAGAATATTGAATGTCTCTGATTCCAGGGCTTGGAACTCGGATGATATGACCGTCTGAAGCACTGGTTACTTCCTTGTGTGAGGTAACTCCTGATGGAACACATGTAACACTCTATTGCTCATTGAGAAATATATCCAAATTAGGAGCTCAGAGCTGCATTTCTGTTGTCTTTCTGGTGCTGTCCCTGACATGCCCTGTGGCACTGCACTTATTCTGTGATTCCTGAGGGTTTGACACATGCTTCCACGATCGTATTATGGGCAGTAATCTGCATTGTCGCTTCAATAACGGGTGTGTGAAGCGGAGGCCCACCATTCTCAATTCAATGCGCAACTGCAATACAGTAAAGGATCAATTAATATTGCAAGATGATACACAGAGGCCTGTGAAATATCGAAGTTTTAATGACATTTATGCAATGGTCAGAGATTACCTTGATTCAGTAAATAAGGACGTAAAGTCTGTTTGGCTGGAGTTGAGGAACAGTGAGGAATGAACTCACAAGCATGTGTAGTTTACAAGCCCAATCGCAGTAACCACAAAGCGAAATAAATCGTCCAAGGAAAAAACATTGTGTGTGAGTGACAAAAATGGCAATAGTCATGCGTGATCTTAACTTCCCATCTAAAACTTTCGGTTCCATTGTAAAAACGTTTGGAGAACAATAATCAAAAAAATCCCACATGTCCCATAAAACATCACGAGGGATATCTTGGTAATTGATTACGGGTGACTAAATTTTCCGATTTTCTTGGAAACCATCTCTTTAATTGTGAGCATCAGAAAAGGCTTTCTTTTGGCAGCAAGAAATAAATATGTGATTACTCTTTGTTCGTTTCATGTATAAGAACATTGAGACTCCTCTGTCCTGCACATCTTTTGCGTTTCTATCGATTTTAATAGTAGCGTGTCTTTTGATTCTTCCCAACAAAGTATATGAACTCGCATTCCCGACATGAAACTGCATCTGCCAAGAATACTCCAATTGTTGGAGGGAATTCTGAGGAACAGAATGTACATGTATTTGGAAAGACAAGGATTGATTCGGGACAGTCAACATGGGTTTGTGCGTGGGAAATCGTGTCTCACAAACTTGAATGATTTTTTTGAAGAAGTAACAAAGAAGATTGATGAGGGCAAAGCAGTAAATGTGATCTATATGGACTTCAGTAAGGCGTTCAACAATGTTCCCCATGGGAGACTGATTGGCAAGGTTTGACCTCATGTAACAGCAGTGGACCTAACACCGACCCTTGTGGTACGTCGCCAGTACCTGGACACCAAGAAGAGCATGTTCCATCAACTACAACACTGTTTTCTATTGGCAAGCCAATTACTGATCAAAGCTGCAATCTCTCCCACAATTCCATTCCACCGCATTTTATATAATAGCCTATTGTGGGGAACCTTATCGAACAACTTGCTGAAACCCATATCCACCACATCAACCGGTTTACTGTCATCTCCCTGTTTGGTCACTTTGTCAAAAAAGTCAATAAGATTCGTTAGGCAAGGCCTACTCATCACAAAACCGTGCTGACTGTCCCTGATCAGATTATTCTTTTCTAGATGGTCATAAATCCTATCTATAATAACCTTTTCCAACACGTTACTAACAACTGCAGTGAGACTCACTGGTCTGTAATTACCAGGGTTGTCTCTCCGACACTTTTTGAAACACGGGAACAACGTATGCTATGCTCCATTCCACAGGCATTGCACTATTCCTGTAGATAACGATGATTTGACGATCGATGCCAAAGGCTCATCAATCTCTTCCCTTGCTTCCCCGAGGATACTAGGACAGATCCCATCCAGCCCAGGGGACTTGTCTGTTATCACACTCTGCAGTATGTCTAGCACCTAATCCTTGTGAACCTCAATCTCTAGTACTCTGGACGCAAGTATCTCAGTATCTTCCTCGCCAACATTTTCATTTTCTATAGCGAACACTGTCGAAAAATATTTATTTAGCGCTTCCCCAATCTACTCTGACTCCATACACAACTTCCCATTATTATCCTTGATTGTCCCAAATTTAACTCTCGTCATTCTTTTAATCCTGACATACCCATGGAAAACCTTAGGGTTAACCCTGATCCTATCTGCCAACAACTTCACATGTCTCCTCCTGGCTCTTCTCAGCTCTCTGTTCAGATCTTTCCTGATATCGTTGGAACCCTCGAGCGCTCTAACTGAGTTTTCACATTTTGTCCTAACATAAGACTTCTTGTTCTTCTTGACCAGGGATTCCACTTCCTTAGTAAACCACGGCTCACGCGTTCTATATCTTCCTCCCTGCCTGACAGGTACATGCTTATCTAGGACACACAGGAGCTTTTCCTTGAATAAGCTCCACATTTTAATGTGCTCACCCCCTGCAGTTTCCTAGCCCATTCTACGCTTCCTAAATCTTACCTAATCTTCCTAAATCTTGGGACTTGTGCCTCACAACACACTTCACATTCAAAAATCAGATATACGAACAAATCAACGGAACACCCATGGGCTCACCGATCTCGGGACTCACAGCAGAAGCAGTAATGCAAAGGTTAGAACAGTCTTACCGCAAATTCAACCCAAGCACTGGTTCAGATACGTGGATGACACCTTTGTAATCATTAAAAACACGGAAATAGAGAAAACACACCGGATCATCAACTCCACACTCACAGGAATCCGATTCACCAGAGAGGAAGAAAAGGGCAACCAACTCCCATTCCTAGACGTGATGGTACAGAGAACACCTAACGGAGAATTCACCACAAAGGTACACAGGAAAGCCACACACTCAGAACAAGTCCTGAATTATGAGAGCAACCACCCCAACATACACAAATGAAGTTGCATCAAGACACTATTCAAAAGGGGCACAACACACTGCAGCACACCAGAACTGCAAAAAGAGGAAGAGGAACACCTATACAAGGTATTCGCCGAAAACGGATATCCTCGCAATTTTATCAACAGATGCCTAAGGGATAGACCACGGAATTAGGACATGCCACAACCCAAAGGACTAGCCACACTACCACACATCAAGAACATCTCCGAACTGACAGCCAGACGACTGCGACCACTAGGACTCTTGACAGCACACAAACCAACAGCCACACTCAGACAACAGCTTACCAGAACTAAGGAACCGATACCCAACAAGAGCAAAACTAATGTAGTATACAAAATCCCATGCAAGGACTGCACAAAACACGATATAGGACAAACAGGAAGACAGCTAACGATCCGCATCCACGAACATCAACTAGCCACGAAACGAAGCGACCAAGTATGCGTAGTCGCCACACACACAGACGACAAGCAACATGAATTCGAGTGGGACAACACTACTATTATAGGGCAAGCCAAACAAAGAACAGCCAGGGAATTCCCAGAAGCATGGCACTCATCCACAAACTCCATCAACAAACACATCGACTTGGACCCAATATACCAGCCACTGCAGCGGAGAGCTGAAACTGACAACAGGAAGCGGCAAGTACAGGCCACTATAAATGGCGCAGGAAACACCACAGAAGCGCTTCACAGGAGGCTACCAAGCACTGAGGATGTCACCTAGACAGGGGACGAAACGTTTGCAACAAAAACTTCCAGCTCAGCGAACAGAACCACATCATTGTCTTGAGTGTTCCAGAGTTTTTCATTGTCCCAGAGTCCAGATGAAGTTTGCATTCCTCACGTACGTGAGCGAGAATGATTTCAATGTGTCAGATCAGTTCCTGTCCCGAGAACATCAGAATCAATGTCCCGTCCTCTACTCGGTCCGACAGTGCACACTTTTTCATTCTCCTCTGATTCCATTTCCCAAAGAGTTTCTCAAGATTTACAAAGCTGGAGCTAAATTATATGGTTTGCTTCCTAAACATTTTTTCAACTGCCAACTGACAATATTTTCACAGTATCTCTTCACAATCCTCTGGCTTGCACCATGTCCAGGGATGAGAAGTCCCGTTTGGTGGAGAGATTCCCGAGACTGATGAGTTTCACTTTGGAACAAAAATGGTTAAGTGGCGATTTCCTGCGGTTGTTTCTAATGATGGAGAGGGAGCGGTGGGAAATGAGCAATTTGACGAGCAGTAGGAAGTGTTGCCACTGACCAGAGTCAGAGAACAGAGGACAGGGGTTAAAGGAATCTAATGAAAAGCAGCACTTCTGCTCAGGACGTTCAATAACAGCTGCAGAAACCCGATGTGTCGAGCAGTGTATCTGGAAAGAGAAACAGAGATAATGTTTTAAATATGGAACATTTCGGATGAAGAACTCGAGTTTCCCAAGTCTAATCAAATTACCGGCCTGGTTCACAAAATAGTTTTTCTGAACTTTGAGCGAAAATTGTTCCAGCAGGGAAGCATTCATAACGTAGACAGCAGGATTCGACCCGACGTGGGGTAAACCCCAACGGATTTCTAATCCACCGCCTTAACCACTCGGCCATGACTACAGACCGCCCAGGTGGGTTGAGCATTGACCAAATCAGCCGTGATCTCATTGAAAGCTACCGTTGACTTGAGCGAAATGCTTCTATCTCCTTTCACACCTTTGCTGTCATTTGTAAGGTGCGAGACACCAATGTAAAAGAAGAAAAGCACAAAGGTAGGAAAAGATATTTGCAGCCAAACTGAGTCAAAATTATTTATTGAAAGTAAAATCACACTTGGCAATTTGCCATATCTCTTTGCGAACATGACCAGCAGAAGTAAGCAAGGGAGCTATTGATCTGAGTATTCTCGGACCTGAAGCAAACAAGGTTTAGTGACATATTCATTTCTTTTTCTGGCGAACGAAATGATCTTTCCTGATGGTTACAATGAAAGAGATGATTCCCAATAAAAAACAGAGATTATTTCGCATGTAGATATATTTCAATGTGACCCGATTCATTTTCAGTCCCGAATTACCCCAGAGATGGAGGAGGTGAGTTACTTTTCTTCACTCTTCAACTCCTCAGCACTGAGGTACAAACATGAAACCGCTAGAGATGGAGTTCTTGAATTGGGAACCAGAGACACTGAAGAAACTAGGCAAAAGTGAGGACTGCAGATGCTGGAAACCTGACTTTAGATCAGAGTGATGCTGGAAAAGCACAGCAGGTCAGGCTGCATCCGAGGAGCAGGAGAGTCGACGTTTCTGTTGCCAGTCATGCTCCGCTGCACAAACAATTTTCGTTTTTGGCTCAGATTTCCAGCACCTGCAGCTATTTGTTTTACGTTAACCTTCATAATGTTTTGGACAAAACCAATGACCTGCCAGCATCGGAAAATCGCCAGAAGTACTGGGACACCGATATGTTTGCTGAACAATACAAACATTCCATGAGCTGGAATACGATCCGGGCCACGGTGCTGAGAATACCGAATCCTCACAAGTAAATAACAAGACAAGGCGATAGATACTATCGTATTTGGTGTAAATAAAACACCCTGTCTGAACATTTTCGTTGCAGATTTTTTTCAAATTGTCTTCGAAGATTTACAAAGTGGGAAAAGGCCATTCGGCCCGTGTGCAGTGCGACTAATCAGAGAGCCATCTATTCTAGTCGCAGTTTCGAACTTTGGCCCAAAGTCTCGTCTGTTCTAATGTTTCCAGGTCAAATGTCAATGAGGCTATCCTATGTTCTTACATGGCACAATAACGGGGCAGAAGTATGACACTTCTACAACGAATTGTAACTCTTTTGAGGAACTCCTGTTCATTTTCACCCACAGAGGGAGACACACCAGAAGACACCCCCAAACTGACGGCGGTGTCCGTTGTGGAGAGCTGGAATTTGAAATGGACAATAGGACAAATGCAAGCTTTACTTGCGAAAGCACAGAGGTAATGTGCCGAGAGAACTTTACAGGGGAGCGTCAACGTATACCACGGTTAAAGCAAAACATTCTCCCTCGAGCTAGGTAGGACTCGAAACTACAATCTTCTGATCCGAAGTCAGACACGTTATCCATTACGCCACTGGCCCAAGAGACGACCCTGCACTTGGCAGAATGTCGATATGTAATGCCATGGACTTTCACGGAATCAGAATTAAAAAGGTGAACAAGCACCGAAGATAATCACCAACATTGCTTCACTTCGAAGTTTCCAATTTGTGAAGCAATGCCTTTCACTGGCAAAGGAGAAACATTTGTCCTCAGCTGCCTGCTTCAGGGTCGCCTCCTTCTCTGCTGGAATTTTCCATCGTTTTATTCACAGTCACGACGCGATTTCATGATCCACTCCAGTGAAAAAGTGTCATGGTGTCGTCCAAACAAGACCCTGCAGAAACTCAGCGAGAAACCTCTGGTCATTTAGAGGTCTGGATGTGGAATTAGACGAAATGTCTGACACCTTTTATTGGCGCCACCACTTCACTGCAAATTAGCGGCTCAAAACGAGCCGTTGTTAGCATCAGCTTGATTTGTACCTTCCTGCAGTGCATTTGCTAAACAAAATCAGATCGCTCCCATCCGGCCCAGCTGACTTATCTATTTTCACACTCTGCAGTATTTCTAATATCTCTTCCTTGTGAACCTCAATCTCTTCTAGTCTAGACGCAAGTATCTCTGTACCTTCCTCCCCAACATTTTCATTTTCTATAGCGAACACTGTCGAAAAATATTTATTTAGTGCTTCCCCTATCTCCTCTGACTCCACACACAACTTCCCACTATTATCCTTGATTGTCCCAAATTTAACTCTCGTCATTCTTTTATTCCTGACATACCTATGGAAAGCCTTAGGGTTAACCCTGAACCTGTCTGCCAACAACTTCTCATGTCTCCTCCTGGCTCTTCTCAGCTCTCTTTTTAGGTCTCTCCTGATATCGTTGGAACCCTCGAGCACTCTAACTGAGTTTTCACATTTTCCTTAACATAAGACTTCTTGTTCTTCTTGAACAGGGATTCCACTTCCTTAGTAAACCACGGCTCACGCGTTCTATATCTTCCTCCCTGCCTGACAGGTACATACTTATCTAGGACACACAGGAGCTTTTCCTTGAATAAGCTCCACATTTTTAATGTGCTCACCCCCTGCAGTTTCCTACCCCATTCTACGCTTCCTAAATCTTACCTCAATGCAATGTAATTTCCCTTCCATGAGCTGAAACCCTTGCTCCGTGGACTACACCTATCCCTTTCCAACACGAAAGTAAACCTGAGAGAATTGTGATCGCTGTCTCCAAAGTGCTCACCTACTTCCGAATCTAAAACCTGGCCAGGCTCGTTACCCAGTACTAAATCGAAAGTGGCTTCGTCTCTTGAAGGCATGTCTACATACTGTGTCAGGAAGCCCTCCTGCACACAGTGGACTAAAACTGACCCTTCTATAGTACTCGTACTGTAGTGTTCCCAGTCAATATTTGGATACTGTCTTGAGTGTTCCAGAGTTTTTCATTGTCCCAGAGTCCAGATGCAGTTTGTATTCCTCACGTACGGGAACGAGAATTCTTTCAATCAGTTCCTGTCCCGACAACATCAGAGTCAATGTCGCGTCCTCTACTCGGTCCGATATTTAACGCTTCTTCATTCTCCTGTGATTCCATTTCCCAAAGAGTTTCTGAAGATTTCCAAAGCTGGAGTCTAAATTATATGGTTTGCTTCCTAAACATTTTTCCAACTGCCAACTGACAATATTTTCACAGTATCTCTTCACAATCCTCTGGCTTGCACCATGTCCATGGATGAGAATCCCGTTTGGTGGAGAGATTCCCGAGGTTGGTGAGTTTCACTTTGGAACAAAGATGGTTAAGTGGCAACTTCCTGCGGTTGTTTGTAATGATGGGAGAGGGAGCGGTGGGAAATGAGCAATTTGACGAGCAGTAGGAAGTGTTGCCACTGACCAGAGTCAGAGAACAGAGGACAGGGGTTAAAGGAATCTAATGAAAAGCAGCACTTCTGCTCAGGACGTTCAATAACAACTGGAGAAACCCGATGTGTTGAGCAGTGTATCTGGAAAGAGAAATAGAGATAACGCTTTAAATATGGAACATTTCTGATGAAAAACTCGAGCTTCCCAAGTCTAATCAAATTACTGGCCTCGTTTGCAAAATAGGTTTTCTGAATTTTGAGCAAAAATTGTTCCAGCAGGAAAGCATTCATAACGCAGTCAGTAGGATTCGAATCTACGTGGGGAAACCCCAATGGATTTTTAATCGATCGCCTTAACCACTCGGCCATGACTACAGACAGCTCAGCGGCCCTGAGCATTGACCAAATCAGCCGTGATCTCATTGAAAGCTCTCGCTGACTTGATGAGGGAAATGTTTCCATCTCCTTTCATACCTTTGCTGTCATTTGTAAGGTGCGAGACACCAATGTAAAAAAAGAAAAGCACAAAGGTAGGAAAAGATATTTGCAGCCAAACTGAGTCAAAATTATTTATTGACAGGAAAATCACACTTGGCAATTTGCTAGACCTCTTTGCGAACATGACCAGCAGAGGTAAGCAAGGGAGCTATTGATCTGAGTATTTTTGGACCTGAAGCAAACAAAGGTTAGTGACATATTCATTTCTTTTTTCTGGTAAACGAAAGGGTCTTTCCTGATGGTTACAATGAAAGAAATGGTTCCCAATAAAATACAGAGATTAAGTCGCATCTAGATATATTTCAATGTGACACGATTCACTTTCAGTCCCTAATTCCCCCAGAGATGGATGGGGTGAGTTACTTTCCTTCACTTCTCAACTCCTCAGCATTGATGTACAGACATGAAACCGCTAGAGATGGAGTTCTTGAATTGGGAACCAGCGACACCGAAGGAACTAGGCAAAAGTGAGCACTGCTGATGCTGGAAACCAGATTTTAGATCAGAGTGATGCTGGAAAAGCACAGCAGATCAGGCAGCATCCGAGGAGCAGGAAAGTGGACGTTTCTGTTGCCAGTCCTGCTGCGTTCCGCAAACAATTTTCGTTTTTGGCTCAGATTTCCAGCCTTCATAATGTTTTGGGGAAAAAAAAAATGACTTGCTCGCATCGGAAAATCGGCAGAATTACTGGTACACCGATATGTTTGCTGAACAATAAAACCATTCCACGATCTGGGTCACGGTGCTGAGAGCACCGAATCCTCACAAGTAAATAACAAGACAAGGCGATCGATACGATCGTATTTGGTGTAAATAAAACACCCTTTCTGAACATTTTCGTTGCAGATTATTTTCTACTTGTCTTCTAAGATTTACAAAGTGGGAAAAGGCCATTCCACCCATTGTGCATTGCGGCTAATCAGAGAGCCATCTATTCTAGTCGCAGTTTCCAACTTTGGCCCAAAGTTTGGTCATGGTGTCATGCAGAAACTCAGCGAGTTCACACAGACATTTTTGTGTGTGCAGGATGATTTGCCACATTTAAGGCAAATTCAATGGCATCCGAATGGGAATATAGACAGGAAGCGTTCGGAGAGATAAGGAACACATTTTGGCAAATATGGTTCAATTAATTTCGGTTATCTGTTCAGCAGGGACCGGTTCGATAGTAGGGTCTTTTTTCCGTGCTCGGCAACTTTGATGTGCTCCCGCAGCTGACACCAGTTTTAATGGACCATTTGCAAAAAATTGCACTCTGTTTGTTACGCAGTCAGCGCGTTTGCCTATATTTCTGGAGGGTGGATGGACGAGCTGACCCATCGATGAAGGTCTTTCCGGACTTTTGCTGTCAATGACCATTCGTTTAGCACCTTCCCAACTTTGCCATCAAAGGGTTTGGCTGAAGAATAATACCGCACGGATAATGTTACCCCCCTCAGCTCTCCAACGAATCCAGAAACTGACAGCTCCTCATGTGGAACAGAAGACACACCGAAGCATGCATGCTGCCTTTGCTGCAGTGCAAGCCGATTATGTCATGAACTGCTCAGAGAAACGGCAGCGAGGCAATTCAGGACATACTGGAGAATTAGTGCATTGCCAAGTCACAGGAAGTGCTCAACAAACATAAAACAAAACGGAACAGCAATAACCCATGACAAATGAAGTTTACCAATTCCACTCGTGATGAAATTAGGTCAACAATGCGCTGATGTTTCCATCTGATCGAGAGGACCAATCACCAGCCCCCTTCACCAGGACAGTAATGAAGGAAATGAGAGAAATACAAAAAAACATTTCTCATCGCGGTTGCCAACCTTTTCGCCACTGCAACAACAAAAACGACGAGCAGATACAATGCAGAATATGGTTTCATATCAGCAATGAAATAGTAATATCCATTCACTTTCAGTGAAAACGGTGAACAAAAGAAATTGTCTGAAATATGAATACCCAGTGCAGGCTACTTGGTTCCCAGATTATACTGCTGCACAGACTTTCATATTTAAAGGTAACTTTCAAAAAGAGTGTTTGTGGCTGTCCATATGACAATGGAAATTGTTGCCCTCGCTCTCACTGCCATTATTGATCGTGTTGGGTTTGGCATCCTCACCTTGCATGCGGAAGTTCAGTGTACAATTCTCTGCTGTGAAAAATCGGAGTGCTTTGGAGCAGAAAGATGCGAAGCTCGTGTGCTTCATGGAGATGTTGTTGGAATGTTTTGCGGTGCTGGGAAGTGGGATCCTCACAGTTCTAGGTAACATCCTCAGGGTTGCAGAGCCTGTTGTGAAGCCTACTGTCCTGTGGCGGTTGGAATTGATTTAGTTTCAGTGCCGCTTTGTCCAGTTGTTGGTGTTGCATATTGGATCCTGATCAATGTGTTTATTGATGGAATCCATGGATGGGCGCCCTGCTTCTAAAAATCTCTGGCTGCCTTCTGATTGCCATGTTCTATTACTGTTGTGCTGCTCTCGAGGATGCTCTCTGTCTGTACGTATAGCTACTCGGGACAGCTGGCCGTGGCAATTAGTGACGGCCACACAAATTCTTTGCCAAGAATATGTATCCCACAACTGCATTCCCAGATGTCTGGCACACTAAATTGTCAACTAAGATATGCCATAAAGCAATTGAAACACCATGCTTCCCTATAATAAAATAAATTTCTGGAAACTGATAGCCAGATTCCTCTGAACACACGGATTTAGGACAGCACATAAACCAAATCCTCGCTGAGGGAAAGCTCACCAGAAAACAATATCAAATGCCCATCTTCTGCAGGACAAATGTGGTTGTCAAGATTCCACGTAGGGACTGCACGAAACAGTATATCGGAGAAACAGTCGGACAACTAGCGAGCTGCAATCATGAACTTCAGCCAGCCCGTATACGCCACGGGCAGATGTTCTTGTAGTTGTATGTAGGGCATTGAGTGTTTCTGATTCAGGGGCTTGGATCGTCTGTAGCACTGGTTAATTCCTTGTGTTGTAACTACGGTGAGAACATATGTAAAACTCGATTGCTCATTGAGATGTACATCCAAAATATTAGCCGAGAGAAGGAATTTGGTGGTTTTTCTGGTGCTGTTCCTGTCATGCCCTATGGAACTGAACTTATTGTGTGCTTCCTGACGGTTCGGTGCATGCTTCCGTGATCGTATTTTGGGCAGAAACCTGCGTTTTAGCTTCAATAACGTGCGTTTGCAAATCTGGTACACCTCCCTGTATTTTGTTATCTCTTATTGTGTGCAATTGCAACACGGCAAATTATTAATTTACATTGGAAGGTGACAAACGGAGGCGTGTGAAATGCCAAGGTATTAGTGACATTTATCCAATGGTTGCATATTACTTTGATTCAGGAGATAAGGATGTAAAACATGTTTGTGGAGAAATGAGGACCAGTGAGGAAAGAAGTCATCCGCAGGTGCAGTTTACAAGTGCACTCGCAGTAACCACTACGTACAAGAAAAAAATACTACATGTGAGTGATAAAAGATGGCAATAGTTACGGGTGATCTTAGTTTCCCATCTCCCACTCACGGTTCAATGGTGAATAAAAAAGTTTGGATGACAATAATCAGTAAATCATATCTGTCCCAGAGAACAACGCGAGCCATATTTTGGTCATTGGTTAGTTTACAGCTGACTTAGTATCTGTCTTTTCTTGGAAACCATCTCCTTTGTTGTGACCATCAGGAAAGATATTACTTTTGACATAAAGAAAATGAAGATTATGTCACTAATCTTTGTTTGTTTCATGCCCAAGTACAATCAGACGACCTTGATCAACTCTGTTCGTCATGCTAGCAAAGAAATCTGGAAACATGCCAAGTGTGATTTTTCGCTCAATAACTAATTTTGATTCAGTTTGATTGAAACCACCTCTCCCTAAAGTTGTGCTTTTCTTCTTTTAAAATGGTGTCCGGTATCTTCCAAATGACGGCAAAGATATGAGAGCAGATGGAAGCAATTTAGCCGATCAAGTGTGCGACAACATTCAATGAGATCATGGCTGATTTGGTTAATTCTCAACCCCCGTTTTTATCCTCATCTCCGTAATGCTCCATGTCTGTCTATCACAGCCTTGAATACACCTCGCCTTCGCAGCCCTCTGTTGTTAGGAAACCCACAGATTTGCTACCCTCTGAAAGAGTGAATATCCTCCTTATCATTTTCTTAAATGTGTGATCCCTTCAGCTGTGAGAACGCACTCTCGTCCCAATTTCTCGGGGGTGTACATCAGAGCAGAATAAGCCCCTGAAGGTAGGTCGGCATTCTCCAGTGCCGCTCCGTATATTTGAAACATTTTCATATTTTGACCTCTGATTAAAAATAGCAGAACTAATTTGCACATCAGATTTGCCAGTGGTGAATTTTTTTCAAGAAGACTTCAATGAGCGTAATTCTACTGGCAGTGAATAGGGCCAGACAAATTAGATTACTTACAGTGGGGAAACAGGCCCTTCGGGCCAATAAGTCCACACCGCCGCGCCGACGCACAACCCACCCATACATTTACCCCTTACTTAACACTACGGTCAATTTAGCATGGCCAATTCGCCTGACCTGACCATCTTTGGACTGTGGGAGGAAACCGGAGCATCCGGAGGAAACACATGCAGAGCGTGCAAACTTCACACAGTCAGTCGCCTGAGGCGGGAATTGAATGCGGGTCTCTGGCGCTATCAGCCAGCAGTGTTAACCACTGTGTCACCGTGCCGCCCCAATGCAAGGCCATTTTTCTTTTGGGATCCAGTGCTGTGTTTATTCACCTCTCTGCGCATGAAAATAGATCCGACCCATCCACTTTATCTCTCGTCAATATGTGTGTAATTCAAATTGATGCGGCCATGACTACATGCACGCAATGCTGCCTTAGTATGTCTTATGTCATGGAAAGTTCCAACCTGAAACACCAGGATTTGGCTTTTCTTGGCACCCCAGCATCCTCCTCATTTCGAAAGCAAGAGAGTCTGACAGCGAATACTGGGGTACCAGGAAAAGCCAAATCCTGGTGTTTCAGGTTGGAACTTTCCGTTACACAAGACATACTAAGGCAGCATTGCACGCGTGTAGTCATGACCGCGTGATACACGTGATGGATTAGAATTCCTTTGGGGCTTCCGTCCACAGGTTCGAATTCTGCTGGCTCCGTTTTTGGAGATGTAATGCAGGACGAGTTTTCACTCACAGTTCAGAAATCTCGTCTCAACAAACAAGACCAGTTAGTTGATTAGACTTAGCAAACTCAAGTTATTAATCAAAAATGCAACACACTTAAAACATTATCTCCGTTTCTCTTTTCACAGTTACTGCCAAACCCATCGAGATATTGCAGTATTCTTTGAATGTACTGTGCAGAAGTGCTGCTTTTCAATAGATTCCTTTTACCCCAGTCCTCCGTTCACTAACTCTGGTTCGTGGCAACATTTCACCCCCGCTCGTCGAAGAACCAATCCCCACCATTAATGTTCCCATCATTATAAATAGCCGCAGGAAATTGCTGACAAACCATCTTTGCTCCAAAGCGAAACTCACCAACATCGGGAATCCCTCCACAAAACGGGACATCTCATCCCTGGACATGGTGAAATACAGGCGATTGTGAACAGAATTTGGGAAAATATTGTCAATTGTCAGGTGGAATAATGTTAAGAAGGCAAAGCACGTCACCCAGTCTCCAGCTTCGTGAATCTTCAGAAACTCTTTGGGAAAAGGACTCATAGGAGAATGAAGAAGAGTGAATTGTCAGACTGATAGGAATCAGTCAGGACAACTTCCCGTTCTTTAAGAGGATGGGACATTGATTCTGATGTTCTCAGGACAAGAACTGATTGGAGACATTGAAGTAATTCTCGGTCCTGTACATGAGGAATACAAACCTTATATGGACACTGGGACAATGAAAATACTCGATACCACACAAGATACAGAGAGGTTCGAAGAGAGATGTTCCCGATTGGAGCAGAGCTGGTTCCCAGTGACATGGGTGTGTCTGTCGTGGATGGGATCAGACTGTTCCCATGTCTCCATTATGAATGTCCAAGTCCTTATTTCGGAAAAGTAAAACTGATAGAGTACAGTTGTCGTTCTGGGAATGGCAGCCTGAATTTGGAGGTCAATCACAGACTGCTTTCGAGGATCGTCCAAGGTGTTAGGTTGGAAGTATCAGCTCACTCGATTGTTAACTGAAATGTTACTGGTTCAATAGCCCCAGAGCGACAGCGATTGATGTTCATAATGCATCTGTTTTCTGTGCAGCACCGTTTCGTGTTTCTAATGGCGTCAGGAAAATGTTTTCCAAACAGAAACCTTTGGTATGACGAACGATAAAAAAAGTTTCTGCATTGCTTTAATGGTTACTGTAAAGAAATGTGGATTCTGGGAATCTGAAGCAAAAACAGAAACTGCTGTCGAAACTAACCAGTTTGGCAGTGCCTGTGGGAGATTACCGAGTTCTGATGAAGTTTTGAAATATTTGTCTCTGATTCTCTCTGAATAGACGCCGTAAGATCTGCTGAGATTCTCCTGGTATTTCTGTTCGTGGTTTTAACTGAATGCCTATACCATTTATAAGGATGATACAACCAAACCCACCACAAACCAAAATTAAGAAATAACACCTCAGTATCTCACTCCACCGCAAGCCCAAGGATAACTACACGATACTGCACTTCTCCAGCTTCCACCCTAAATATATTAAAGAAGCCATACCGTAAGGTCAAGCGTTTCACCTGCACAGGAACCGCTCAGATGAGGAATAATGCGACAGACAGCTAAAGATTTTGAAGTATATCCTCATGATAATGGGTTACATGTTGAACTGATTGATCGCCAGTTCCGGTGTGCCACAGTGAAAATCTGCTGTGAACTCGTCAGAAGGCAGACAGAGGGTGCGACTAATAGAGTATCTTTCATCGTGAGTACTTTCCTGGAGTTCAGCACGTTCTTCACAGGATTCAGCATGTCACCGATGATGATGAGCATCTCACTAAGAACGTCCTCATGACTTCAATTCTCACCTTCAAACACCCAGCAAAATTATAACATACGACAGTTTACTGTAAACTACTCAGCCTTCACATAGCATTAACCACAGCACCATGCCTTCGCAACCTTTGCAAGACATGGACACTACCATCACCCGTTGGGACACCACCCACCACGTACACGACAGGTACTCATGTGACTCAAGCAATGTTGTTTGTCACATATGCATCAGGCAATGATACCACAAGATACCCAGTAATGATATATTGGCGTTACCATGCAGATGGTGTGCCAATGGATGAATGGTAACGGCATAAAAATTGCCAGACAGGATTATTCACACCCAGTCGGGGAAGAGTTCAGCAATCAAGAACATTTGGTTTTCAATCTTCGACTAAATGTCGGCCAAGGCGGCTTTCTTGATACACAACAACGCAAAATCGCCAAACAGAATTGGGTCGCCAACTGCCTTCGTTGTGGTGATGGCATCAACCATAATATTCGGTTCATGTCACACCACATGTGACCCACCACACTGTTCTGTATCTGTGACATCTTCCTTATTGTTCTGTTTTCTCACCATCACCGTGACAAGTTGTTATTGTCTCTCTACCTTAATCACTTTGTTCAATATTGGCTAACTGATAATTTGGGTCAGATTCGCAGCATGCGACTCTAGCCAAATAAAAATCAGAAGAACTGGGAATGCTGTAAACCAGGAGCAAGGACAAGGGTTACTGGGCGGGGTGGGGGAACGGGACTGGGGCATCGGGGAGAAGGGGGCAGGTGTTTCGCTGCTCTGGGGACACCTGTGGAGCAACATGAGAGTTAATATTTCGGAACTGGTGACCCTTCCTCTGGTGTTTTTGTTGTGGAACGGTTTTCCAGTTGCTTCTGTTTCTGTTCCATGTCATTCCAGTGCCTTGATTTGTCTCCAGTACGACTTTATTTTAACGGTTTGTAATTATCTCTCTGCCTCACTTTGTTGGATCATCGGTCATCCATTCTGTTGGCACGCAGTTGTTGACATATTACTCACACTGACTGACACTTTTGTTCACTTGCAGAGACTAAGTCTTTCACACTCCGCTCCCACAATTTGCCCGATATTTTGATCTGTGTGCCCTTGATCTCTCTTCCCTTAAATTGAGTGTTCTGTGTTATTCCCTCCCACTTCACCTAACGAAAGGGCTCTGGTCCGAAATCTTGTTATTTCAAATAAACAAGTGCATCTATAACCTGGTGTGATTTCTGAATTGGTCCATCGCAGTCCAAAACCGCAACCTCCACAGCAGGTAGACGGAAACACCATCACACGCACTTTCCCCTCCACACTATGTTCAAGCTCATTTACTCCTGTTGCCGCATGTAATTCTGAACTTGTTGTTGTTCGTGATGAAATCTTAAGGTTCAAGCGATTCTTTTGCAATGTATGTACTTTGGAATGTGGTTCAATGTCAAAGAAAAACATACTTCAAGGGACGATATATGCTTCAAAGCTTTGCCTGAGTTGTCTAAATGTCATTTATCCTGAACCCAGTGAGCTGACGGAAGAATAAACATGCTTTGCACTTCTACCACACGGTGCCAGGGACCCAGTTCAATTCCAGCCTGTGGCGACTGTCTGTATGGTGCTTGTACTCTTCCCATGTGTGCGTGAGTTTTCCTCCCACATTATGAAAGCTTTGCAGTTTCGGTGGATTGCCAAATGGAAAAATACCCAACTTGTCCAGGTATGTGGACGTCAGGTTATTTCGCTGTGAGAAACTGGAAGGGGATCGATGAGGAAGTGTTTTTTGTTGGGATAATCTTCACTGCTTTGGTGTGGACTTGATAGACCGAACGGCCTACTTCCACACAATTGGGATTTTACGAAAATTATTGCGATCGTGCGATTTTCCAGACAGTCCGAAAGATAAATAATGTTTCCAGGTGTCGTTTTGAATGTCTGCAAAAGATATTCAAATTCTCACACAGGAACTACACCTCGAAGTCTGCACTTACACAATTTAAATTTGTGCATTCAGTGTTCACGCTTTGGAAATCACAGCTTTTTACCATTAAGATCAAATCTTGTGTTTCTTAATCTATATCATAAACAGTCGAATTTGTCTCATTTATCTACATTTAATGCATGTACTTCAAACTGATTGGAATGGTAACTTCTCAGATTCAGTTTCATTTTGATCGTGGATAGGAAGCTGACAACCACTCTTCCCATCATCCCAAGTGGATTTGCAAGGCATCGATCACCAACGCTGAGCCGTGCTGCTTCCTGGGAGAGGGTGAAGCGCGGTGATGGCCTGTTCGGTGACATCATACATGTATTTGTCTCCAGTTAGTTTCTATGTGGTAGGACTGACAATGAGGGGAAGCTCGAAGGCAAGAGCTGATTCTGGGAGGGGAAGCCTCTTGAACAGTTTTTGGCAGTATCTGAGAGTCTTTCCAAACTTCAAACAGGCAAAGTCATTGAATAAAATCTCGGGGGTTGCCTTCTAACAGGAGAATGGTGTAACCGAAAATATATAACATAGCCTAAATGAAGATAAATTCCGCAGTCTTAGCAGGACGAATTGTAAGAAGAACATATTTGATTAAGGACTTCCTGCTGCAGCCTTTAAGTAGCGCAGCTTAGTCAGCTGCTCATAAATGATGATAAAACATCTATCCTCTAACTGATCACCTTCAGCCACGTGCTGGAGTATGTCTAGTCTACTTATGTCTACCTTTTGCTGCAAGATGGCTATGGAGACGTGTATGTCTTTGATATCAGGCTTATTCGGAAGAATGGCTCTACAAAGGTTTGAGGTTCGCTTTTGTGATTCGTTGGTTAGCACTGCTGCCTTACAGCATGAAGGACCTGGATTCGATTCCAGCCTCAGGCGACCGTATAGAGTTCACATATTCTCCCTGTGTCTGCATGGGTTTCTTCGGGTTGCTCCAGTTTCCTACTACAGTCCAAAGATATGCAGGTTAGATAAATTGGATATGCTAAATTGTACCTCGTTCTCCAGAATGTGTTAGTCAGGAGCAGTGCAAAGTGATAGGGAAGGGAAATTGCTGTGGGTGGAATACTCCTTAGAGTTTGCGTGTGAACTTGTTGGGCCTAATGACCTGTTTCCAAACTGTAGGGATGGTATGATTCTATTTCATAACGTCGATACTTTAACAGCGTAAGGCATGGTACAACTCACTAGATTGCTAGTAAAATGGTGAATGGTGGATTCACGCTGATTATCTGTGTCAAAGTTAACTGGCATGTGTTCATCTCAATTGGAATTGACGACTGTGCAAATTTAATTGAAAGAGAATCATGGCTGGAAAATACCTCCAGTGAAAATGCATTACCAAATTCAACATTTCTATTCATGGCAAGTTGCTGACTCAGCCTATCTCAAATGTCTGATTGCATGAATATGCTGCAAGAACACAGGGATACACATTTCCAAACTGTTCATCTTAACTCTGTAGCTTAAGCGTTACATTTTTGTGAAGGTTTTCTCACCTCCCAGTAAGTGTTGGCCTTCTAACAATTGAGTTTGACAACGTTTATTTGAACAGTTCATTAAACTATTTGGATGTTTTGAAGTGGGGGAGGAGAGCAACCCTCTGATCCACTGGGACAGTGAAGGACTGACTGAAGGAATACCTATCCTATTGTGATGTTTAGTACCTTGGAAGCGAACATGCAGATAATGATTTTCCCATTCGTTTACTTCCTTTGTCTTTAGGACGATAGTAGTACTAGAGTTTCGAACATCTGCAGGTTCTACGTGGACGCCCGCAAGCGATCGGGAGAAGGGAGTAGTGGGCAGGACGTTTGAGTAAAGTGAAAGGCAATCATGACTGGAGGGCGTGAGGCTGTAAGTGAGAGAGGAAGTGGTGATGAAAGGCTCACTGTTGGCATTAATGGGTCAGCCTATACTGGCCACTGTTTACACTGACTTACAGAACACTGCTGATCAATTCACCACAATGATACTGTTCTCTTGGCGTTGTATTCCCTCTGTGCATATTAACGTGGTTTATGGGCCCCGAGAGGATGAACGTATCTTCTTTATCCTGTCGGCTTAAACAGATGAATATATCTGTTTGAAATGAACGCAATACGAGATTGGCTCTTTCGGTGCATTTGCACTGGAGAATGTCCAGGTGTGAACGTTTCTTTTCTGTATCAGCGGAGGTTAGTTTAAATTCTTATGGAGCAACTTTCGTAAAGTAACAAATGTCCAAGTTACTGTGACTGAACAGCTAATTAAATACACATATGGATATGAACAGCATCATCTGCGCTGACACCGTTGATGAATTCGTTAAAGCGTCTGGTAAGAACGAGACTAGTATGGTGTCAAATCCTGGCGTTGCATGTCCTGTACATTGAAGGATCGTTGCTTAAACTTCTTTAAAATGCTGTATTGTTGATCCACCACACGGAAAGAACATTCTTCTTGTGTTTGAGCTCAGCGCATTTTTATTTCGTGTTACCACGTCTTGCCGCCTGCTGTGCCCCCATCTGTCAATACTAGATCCTGCTAATTCAACGGAAAGATTCTGTACTATGTTCCACAAGGACGTTTCAGTTAACGGTCGAATGCGCTGAAACTTCCAACCTAACAAATTCGACGATACTCTAAAGCAGTCCGTGACTGAATTCCAAATTCAATGTGCCATTCCCTGAACGACTATTGTCCTCTATCAGTCTTACTTTTCCAAATGAAAGACTGAACCATTCATTATGGAGACATTGAAACAGTCTGATACCCCCAAGACAGACACACCCATGTCACTGGGAACCAGCTCACCTCCATCAGGGATAATCTCCCTTTTTGCCTCTCAGTGCCTTGTGTGTTCCAGAGATTTTCATTGTCGCAGAGTCCAGATTAAGTTTCTATTCCCCATGCACAGGGGTGAGAATGTTTTCAATGCTTCAGACCAGTTCCTGTCCCGACAACATCAGAGTCAATATTCTGGCCTCTGCTCGGTCCGACAGTTCACCTTTCTGCATTCTCCTTTGATTCCACTTCCCAAAGAGTTTCTCAAGATTCCCAAAGCTGGTGCCTGGATTGGTTTGGCTCCTTAACATTTTTTCAACTGCCAATTGACAATACTTTCACAGTAAGCTTCGGAAACCTCTGGTCTGCACCATGTCCAGTGATGAGAAGTCCCGTTTGGTGGAGAGATTCACGAGGCTGGTGAGTTTCACTTTGGAACAAAGATGGTTTAGTGGAAATTTCCTGCGGTTGTTTGTAATGATGGGAGAGGGAGCGGTGGGGAATGATCACTTTGTTGAGCAGGAGGAAGTGTTGCCACTGATCCGAGTCTGAGAACAGAGGATAGGGATTAAAGTAATATAATGAAAAGCAGCATTTCTGTTCAGGACATTCAATAACAACTGCAGAAACCCGATGTGTCGAGCAGTGTATCTGGAAAGAGAAACAGAGATAATGTTTTAAATATGGCAAATTTCTGATGAAGAGCTCGAGTTCCAAAATCTAATTAAATTACCGGCCTGGTTTGCAAAATAGGTTTTTTGAACTTTGAGCAAAAATTCGCCCAGCAGCAAGTCATTCATAGTGGAGTCAGCTGGATTCGGAACTACGCGGGGTAACCTGAATGGATTTTTAACCTATCACCTTAACCACTCGGCCATGAGTACTGACGAAAAAGCAGAGTTGAGCATTAACCAAATCAGCCGTGATCTCATTGAAAGCTGTCGCTGACTTGATGGGCTAAATGCTTCCATCTCCTCTCCTAACTCTGCTGTCAATTGTAAGGTGCGAGACACCAATGTAAAAGAAGAAAAGCACAAAGTTAGGAAAAGGTATTTGCAGCCAAACTGAGTCAGAATTGTTGATTGAAAGGAAAATCACACTTGGCAATTTGCTAGATCTCTTTGCAAACATGACCAGCAGAGGTAATCAAGGGAGCTTTTGATCTGAGTGTTCTTGGACCTGAAGCACAACACAAATACATCTCTTGGGTACTATTTTGGACGTATTTCTCAATTAGCTATCATGTTTTACATATGTTCCATCGGGAGTTACCTCACACAAGGAAGTAACCAATGCTGCAGCCGGTCATATAATCCGAGTTCCAAGTCCCGGAGTCAGAGACACTCAGTGCCCTGTGTGTACCTGAAGGAACAGCTGTCATGGGGTTTACAGGGTAACAGAACTGCATGAATGCAGCTCGATGGTCGTCTGTCTCTTTTCCTCTATAGTTTTCTGTGCAGTCCCTGCGTGCAATCTTGTCAACTATGCTTGTCCGGCACAAGATGGGCATTGGTCACTTGTCTCTGAGAGAGGCTTGTGTTGGTTTATGTGTTGTCATAATTCCGAGTGGAAGGAGGAATCTGGTTGTCAGTTGCCAGAAACTTACTTTAATAAATGGAAGCGTGTTTTTTAACTTGCCGCGTGGCATATCCTCGTTGCGAAGTTCGTGCACTGCGAATCACGTTGCGGGACTATTCAATTTTGGCAAAGAATTTGTGTGGCAGTCACGAGTTGCCACGACCAGCTATCCCTAGTAGCAATACGGACAAATGGCAATAACTACAATTTCGATTAGAACAGCACAAGGTTAATGTGACAGGGCAAACAGAAGGCAGCCAGAAGATTTCTGGGTGTAAGGCAATCACCCAAGGTATCTTTTCATATGAAAGTCTGTGCATCAGTAGAATCTGCGACCAAAGTACTCGACGTTGGTTATTCATTTTCCAGACAACTTGTGTTGTTCCCCGTTTATTCTGAAAGTGCATAGACATAGTTATTTCACCGTTATTTCGAAAGAAGATCCTGCATTGAATCTGTTCGCCTTTTTTTGATGCTGTGGCGAAAAGGTGGGCAATCGTGATGTGAAACGTTGCTATACTTTCATTTCCTTCATTACTGTCCTGGTGAGGGAGAAAGGTGATTGGCTCCCTCGATCAGATGGAGGAACCGGCGCATTGATGGCCTAATCTAATCACTGATATAATTGGAAATGTTCACTTTTAATGGTTCGTTGTTGTTTTGTTTTGTTTATTTTTTAAAATACTTGTGCACTTACTGGGACTTGGCAATACACTAAATCTCCAGTAGGTTTGGAATTGCCTTGCTGTTATTTGTGCGAACAGTTCATGTCAGAGACGACTCACAGTGCCTCACAGACAGCACTTACGCTTCGGTGTGTCTGATCATGGTACTGCCTTTTCAGTTTTGATTCTGTTCCACTTGAAGAGCTGTCAGTTTTTGGATTCACTGGAGATCAAAGTGGGTAATGCGATATGTGAGGTATTTTTCTTCAGCCAAAATCTTTGATGGCGAACTTGGGAAAGTGTCAAGAAGAATGGTCATTGGCAGCAAATATCCGGAAAACCTTCATCTCTGGATCGGTTGGGCCCATCCACCCTCCAAACAAAATAGGCACACTCGCTGACTGAGAAACAAACATCATGCGTTTTTTGCAAATGGTATATTCAAACCGTTGCCGGTGACTGGAGCATCTCAGAGTTGTCGAGCATGAAAAGAAATCCCGCGATCCAATCTTGTCCTTGCTGAATAGATTTTCTAAATTAATCCATACGTAACTGCCAATATTTGTGCCGTATCTCTCTGAAGTCTTCCTGTCTACACACCCATTCAGATGCCTTTGAAATGTTGTGAGTGCACCAGACTCTGCCACTAAATGTGGCAATTCATTCCACACACACTCAAATTCTGTATGAAAAACAAGTGTTCCTCACATCCCTTTATTTTTTTCTTTTCTGACATTAAACGTTTGCTATGTGGATTTGAACTCGCATGTCTTGTGAAAAAGTGCACCCTGACGACTTACTTTCTCTGTCTTCCTCATGATTGTATAAGCGTCTGTGAGGCCATCTCTAAACCCTGAAGCTCCTGGGAATCTGACGAAGCCTATTCAGTTTCGTTCTCATATCCAAGCAGTGAAAATCTTGCAAATCCTTGTAAAGATTTTCTAAACTTACACTTGCAAGAAGTGTGTCCAGCTGCAGCACTTGTTTGACCGCGTGGCCACTCTGGAGCTGCGGGTGGACTCACTGTGGAGCATCAGCAACCTTGGAGAGTTATGTTGCCTCCCAGGTGCTCAGGCCAGGGATGTCGCCAATCGGCTGAAGAGCATTCGAAAAGGGGATCGTGCACAGCCAGTTGTCTTGGTGCATACAGGCACCAACGGAAAAAAAAACAAGATGAGGACCTGCAGGGAGAATTCAGGGAGCTAGAAGAGAAATTAAAGAGGTGGACCTCAAAGGTAGTAATCTCGGGATTACTGCCGGTGCCATGTGACTGCCAGCGTAGAAATGAATTAAAAAAAAGGCTCGATGAACACGTGAGTTGAGGAATGGTGCTGCAGGGCCGGTTTCAGATTTGTTGGATTTTGTGACCAGTTCTGGGGAATGTGGGAGTATAAGAAAATTGACGATCTACATCTGAACCAGACAGGAACGAATCTCCTTTCGGGAGTTTTTGCTACTGCTGTTGAGGAGGTTTTATACTAATGTGGCAGAGGGCTGGGAACCACACCATTAAGCAAGTCGGCAGTGAGGTGGAAACTGCAAACGCTAAAAATCTGGAAGATAGCATTAATAATGGGAAGAGTAGCCAGAGAGTGGATTAATGCAAAAGAACTGGTGGCCTGAAATGCATCTATATTAATGCATGGAGTATAGACAGATGAACTTAGATCTTAGGTTGGTGCCTGGGAATATGACGTTATTGCGATTACAGAGATTTAGTTGAAGGAAGGTCAGGGTTGGGAACCAAATGTTCTAAGATATAGACGCTTCAGACAGGACAGGGAGGGAAGTAAAAGGGGAAGGAATTTCGTTGCTGGCCAGGGATGATATCATGGCTGTGCGAAAGGTGGACATCATGTAGGGCTTGGGTCGTGAGACACCATGGATGGAGCAGTGAAATAAGAAGGGTGAGGTTAGATTTTGGGGCTGTATTACAGTGAGCGTGAGGTGTAAGAAAAAAATAGTTAAACAGATCATGGAAAGATGTCGAGGCAATAATTTAGTGTTGACTGGAGAGTTCCGTTTTCCCAACATTGACCGGGATACTCTTAGCGTCAGAGGTCTGGATGGGACATCATTTGTAAGAAGCCTCCAGGTGAGATTTCTGGAGCGGTATATCAATAGTCTGACGAAAGAACAGGCCATATTGGAACTGATATAGGGGAATAAGACAGGGCTGGTGATAGCAGTTGCCGTGGGTGATTTCTTTGGGAAGTGTCCAATATTCTGTAAGTTTTAGAATACTCATTGACAAAGATGAGAGAGGTTCTAAGGAAAGAGTATTAAAATGGGCCAAAGCTAATTATATCAAAATTATGCAGGAGGTCGGAAATGTGGATTGGACACATCTATGTGTTGGAAAGTCCACAGTTCATATGTGGCAGGCTTTGAAAGATAGGTTAAATATAATGCAGGATAGGCATGTCCCGTTGAAGGCAAAGGATTTGAAAGGCAATATTCGTGAACTGTTGATGACAGGACAATTGTACGAATCGCCAAGAAGAAAAGGGAAGCATACATAACGCCTCGGTAGTTAATAGCATAATGGTCCCTGGAGGAACATGAGAAGAATAGGACAAGTCTTAAAAGAGGAATCAAGGGGGTTAAAAAGGGTCATGAAACAAATTCACGCTAGCAGAATTAAGGAGAATCCTAAAGCCTCTTATTCATATATAAGAAGCAAGCGGGTAATTAGAGAAAGGATTGGTCCACTAATGGAAAATGAAGGAAGGCTGTATGTCGAATCTGAGAGAGTGGGTATGATTCTGAATGATTATTTTGCATCAGTGTTCACTGAGGAGAGGAATTTGATAAATGTTGAGTCTAGAGTAAGACATTTGATTAGTCTGGACCATGTTGACATAAGTAGGGAAGCTGTGTTGGGCAGGCTAGGGGTAATTAATGTGGACAAATCCCCAGGAACGGATGGGATCTATCCCTGGTTCCTGACTGAGGTGAGAGAGGAAATATCTGGGGCCCTGACAGATGTCTTCGCGGCATCCTTCAGCACAGGTGAGGTTCTGGCCGACCGGAACGTTGCTCATATTGTCCCCTGTACAAGAAGGATAGTAGGGATATTCCGGATAACTACAGGGCAATAGGCCTAACATTGGTGTTGGGAAATTTGCTGGAGAAGGTACTGAGGGATATGATCTATTCATATTTAGAAAAGAATGGGCATATCAGTGAGAGGCATAGAGATTTTCGGGAAAGTGCCCAAGTTGATAGATGAAGGAAAGGCTGTTGATGTCATATACATGCACTGCAGTAAGGAGTTAGATAAGGTTCCCCATGGTAACCAAATAGAGAACGTAAAGTAACATGGTGTGCAGGGTGTTCTAGACAGGTGGATAAAGAATTAGTTGAGCAATAGGAGACAGAGAGTGGCAGTTGAATGGAGTTTCTGGGAATAGAGAAAGATGACCAGTAGTGTTCCACAGGGGTCAGTGTTGTGGCCACTGTTGTTAGTGATATACATAAATGATCTGGAAGAGAGCACTGTTGGAATGATCAGAAAGTTTGTAGATGACACGAAGATTTCTGGACGAGCAGAAAGTATAAGTGACTGTTAAAGAATACAGGAGCATATAGATATACTGGAAAGTTGGGCGGAAAAGTGACATCTGGAGTTCAAAACAGACAATTGTGAGGTGACGCATTTCGGTCAGTCTAATTATAGATGGGGGTATTTCAATGAACGGAAGAGCTTTGGGAAAAAAAAAACTTGATGGGCAGAGAGACCTGTGAGTGCAGGTCCATTATACACTGAAGGTTGCTGCACAGGTGGATGAGTCGTCAAGCAGGCATATAGTATGCTTGGCTTCATTGGATGGGGTATTGAATAAAATGGCTGGCAAGTCAAGTTAAAATCGAACAATACATTGGTTAGAATACTGTGTAAATTCCTGGTCGCCACATTACCAAATGGATGTGGACGCTTTGGAGAGGGCGTGCAAAAGGTTTAAGCGGATGTTGCCTCGTATGGAAGGTGCAATCTAGGAAGAGAGGTTGAGTAGGTTAGGTTTGTTTTCATTAGAAAAAATGAGTTTGAGGGGGACCTTTTTGAGGCTTACAAAATCATGAAGGGTACAGACAGGGCAGATAGAGAAAAGTTTCATTTCCCAGGTTGAAGGATTAAATACCGAGAGGTCACGCTTTCAAGGTGAGAGGTGAAACGTTTAAGAAGGATACACGCAGCAACTACTTGACACAGCGGGTGTTGGGTGTCTAGAACGCGTTCCCAGCAGAGACGGGAGAGGTAATCACGGTAGATACATTTAAGATGCGTCTGGACAGATGCATGAGTAGATGGGGAGCAGAGGGATGCAGATGCTTAGCAATTGGGTGACAGATTTATACAGTAGATTTGGATCGGCTCAGGGCTGAATAGATGAAGGGCCTGTTCCTTGTCTGTACATTTTCTTTGGACTTTCTTCTTAAATTACGCCAATTGCATTACAAAATTTGCGAGGTCTAAGTGCCTGAAGTGAATCGATGCTGAAACACTAGTCATAACAAAACTGAGGGTTGGCTTGTGTGTGGTAGCGTGGTCGAGCGGTCTAATATGCTGGATTTTAAGCTTCAGTTTCTATCGAATCGTGGCTTCAAATACCAGCATCGTAAGTGAGCTGCTATGTGGAGATGTATGTGAGAGAACTGCGCATGTACGGATGCCTTTTTAATTTGAGTGTTTGCAGCTCCTCAGTGTGCTTACCCTCTCGGTGATAAAATCAGCGACCGTCTCTGAAAACAACGCAAGTTCCTGCTGTTCGACGTATCCTCATAACCCGTCGATAACTTTGCTTTTGGATATCTACGTTGCCAGTTTCTGTATCTCAAATGGTCAGTGCAGTTGGCTGAAATGTTGGTGGTTCGAGCCCACCCAGGGAATAAGCCTCAAATATTTCAGCACAAGCATTTACCCCGACCATGTATTGAAATTGTAACTGGGAAAACTCATCCATGATTCACCCCAAGTCCGCAGGGAGTGAGACGTTTACCCGCAGCAGAATACGACATCACTTTCTCCAAGCTCCCGATGCCAACAGAAAGCGGCCACTGCAGCTTCAATCAGCGACTTTCTGCCAAGCCATGGGAAGCAACTCATGGAAACTCCTTCCTTAGTAACAGCTCTTTCCGTGTGAAAGGAGCAAACCTTTCGCTTTAAATTGGAAAGGGCTTCAGGACATTGAAATGTTGCTCCAGTTCTTGGAACATGTTATAAATAAAACTCCTGACTTGTAAATAAGAAGTGGTAAAGGTTTTAGGTAGAATGAACAAAGAAAGTGTTGATTGAGACGACTCTGTCTCGTCAGCAGATGGGAAATGCCCAACACTGTAAACGGAAATGATTGGGTTTCCTTACGTAATTTTCCGACTGATTTACTGTCTGCCAGAGTGATTTGAAATCACATCAGCGACATAAAGGTGAGTGTAAAAATATGAAGATATTAAGGTTGAACCATAAATCCCGGGACAAGTGCGGAATAGATTGTAATGCTTTGAAGGAATAACTGAAGTGAAAGGTGTGAATGATATTTTTGTGATTAGGAGGAATGAACTGGACCCTAACAAATTATTGATGAATTATGCTCGCAATGTAATAGCAAACTAACCCACAGTGCACCGTGTTTACTTAGCTCAGTCGGTGCAGTGTGAGATGCTTAATCTGAGGATGGTGGGTGAAAGCCTCACAATGGGCGCTTTCACCGCTTAATACAATTCCGGCTCTTCGTTCCACGTGCAGTATTGCAACCCTTCGCAGGGGAATATCCTTGCTGCTTTCATTGACACATCTGTCCGCCTGCTTTTGATCACATGTCGGTTTCTGAGTGAACACTGTTTCCATTTTACTGAGGCGCCAGAGACAACTTTATAAGTGCAGCCGGAAATACAATGAATGATGACCGTTTCAAAACGTGAAGTTCCGAACCAACCGTGCACCACACAAAATGTTGAAAGGCACGGAGAGCGAATGGCCACTTGCTAGGGGTCTGACAGAGACGGATCAATGTCACATGGGCCCTGAACCAATTTTTAGTGGTTCAGATTGTTCTGATGGAAACCGAAGGGAACTCTCCCTCAACGTTTTGCAATTGTTCTTCTTGAGTTTAACGTAATGAACAGTATATTGTCAGTAACGAGGGTGGAGGTGCGGCAGGATTGTGAGGTTTCAGTGTGGGACATAGACACAGTATGTCAAATATCCCCAGAGCACGGGAGAGCTGGTTGGTCCAGGATCACTGCCATCTTCTGTTTCTAAACCAACAAATGAAATTACTGGAAAATCTCAGCAGGTCTGGTAGCATCTTGGAAATATAAATCGATTTAAGACTTCGGGACTAGTGACACTTCTTTTCCATGCCAATCTCCACCTGCTTTTGCACACTCTTCCTTTTCATTGAATGTCTCCTGACTTCCAACTTTATATTCAGCATCTCTTTTATTACTTCCTCTCCAACAATTTTCCCAGTCTCCAATTTTGTATCAGAACTGTTCCATCTTTCACATTGCCCAGGACTTCGAACTGAACAAATAACTCTGTTTCTATTTCCTTAGATAGCAGATGGCCAGAGACTGGAAGGCAATGTTGTTCCGAAAACTCATCCATGATTCACCCCGAGTCCACAGGGAGCAAGACCTTTACACGCATCAGAATACGACACCATGTTTCTCCAATCCCCCGATGCCAACTAAAAGCGGCCACTGCAGCTTCAATCAGTGCTTCCTGCCAAACCCTGGGACACAGCTCGTGGAAACTCCTTTCTCATTAACTGCTCTTCCCGTGGGAATGGAACAAAGCTTCCATTTTAAATTGGAAACGGCTTCAGGAGATTGGAAGGTTGTTCCTGTTCTTGGAACGTGTTATAAACAAAACTCCTGTCTTGAAAATAAGAAGTGGTAAACGTTTTAGGCAGGAAGAACAAAGAAAATGTTGATTGTGAGGACTCTGTATCGTCAGCAGATGGGAAATCCCCAATACTGTAAACAGAAATGATTGGGTTTCCTAAGGTAATTTTCCGAGTGATATACTGTCTGCCAGAGTGACTGGAAATCACTTCATATGAAAAGATTCGGGTTGAATCTTAAATGCCGGGACAAGTGTTAAATAGATTGTAATGTTTTCAAGAAATAACAAAAGTGAAAGACGTGAATTATGTTCATTGTGATTGGTAGGAATGAGCTGGATCTTTGCAAATTGCTGTGCCAGGTGAATTATGCTGGTGAATGAAATAGCAAACTACTTCATCGTGTCCCAAGCCTGTATATCTCAGTTCGGTGCAATGTGAGTTGTTTAATCAGAGAGCCGTGCGTCCAAGCCCCATAATAGTCGTTGTCACTGTTTAATAGAGTTCCAGCTCTTCGTTCCACATGCAGAATTGCAATCCAACGCTGATGGAGCATTGTTGTTGCTTTCGCTGACACATAGGTCCTCCTGCTTTGATCACATGTCAGTGTCTGAGTGAAAACTGTCTGCACTTTACTGGAAGCGCCAGAGACAACTGTATCAGTGCAGCTGAAAATACTATGAATGATGTCCATTTCAAAACGTGAGATTCCACTTCATCCGTGCACCAACCAAAGTGTTCAAAGACACAGAACGCGAATGGCCATTTGTTAGTGGTCTGACAGAGACGGCTTAATGTCTCATGCGTCCTGAACAAAAATTAACTGATTTAGAATGTGCTGATGGAACGGAACGGAGCTATCCCTAAACGTTATGCAATTGTTCTTATTGTGTGCTCATGTAAGTTTATATAATGAACAGTTTACTGTCAGTAACGAGGGTGGGGGTGGGGAAGGATTCTGAGGTTTCAGTGTGGGACAGACGTGATCTGATCGAACGAGCAAGTCAAATATGAGACAGCTGATTGGTCCAGGATCACTCCCATCTTCTGTTTCAGAATCAACAAATGAAATTGCTGGAAAACCTCAGCAGGTCCGGTCGCATCTTGAAAATGAAAACCGAATGAGATTTCGGGACTGGTGACATTTCTTTTTTCATCTTCATGTCCCTCTGCCTTTCTAAAAACTTCCTTTCTATTGAATATGTCCTGACTTCAAACTTTATATTCAGCTTCACTTTTTTGCTTCCTCTCCAAACATTTTCCCAGTCTCGGAAATTGTATCATGCTTTTTCTATCTCTCACTTTGCCCAGGACTTCCAACTGAACAAATAACTCTGTTTCTATTTCTTTAGATACCAGATGGCCAGAAATTGGAAGACATAGGAGCGGTTAGCGCTTTCAGAATATCTCGTCTGCTTCGCCATTCGATCTTGGCTAATATCGTTCTTAACCCCATTCTCCAGTCCTCTCCCTGAACACTTACTCCCCAGTCTTAGGATCCAGTCTTTTTCCCAGTGTGGGTCCTAATCCGTCCCAAAACCCTCCACATGTGTTGGCAGCTGTTACCCCGTGTCTACGTGTCATCAATCTCAGTTTCAGTGATTCTCGGCAAACACGAACAGTTCTGAGCAGCTCGATCGGAACTCTGGCCCCACTGTGATCCTGCGGGGGAGCAGTAATCATCTCCATCTCCTACGGAAATGATCGGCGCTTCAAAAAAAAACGGACAGAAAGAAAGATAATCTTGTGTTTCAAGATATGTGGAGGTAATTGCTTTCTGACCTGGTCAGTAAACCTTACTCTGTATATCCCCGCACATTCTAGCTGTTGTGGTGAAAGAGAATACAAGTCCAATTAATTGCCGTCTACGCTTTTATTCGATATGTGTCTTCCTTGTTCTGAATATGCAGGGATGTTTCCAGCACTGATGGTCACCATTTCGAAGAGTGCATGCCACAGACCCTGATCTTTTCTGGAGAGTAGCAGTATCGCTTTGTGCGAAAGTGGCCCAGTACAAAGCTTAGAAGAAACATTGTTGTTCCCTCTTTCCTGACGATAGTCTTTCATATCATGATCGATGGGGCTTTATTGTATTCTCATCAGCAAACCTTACTTTGAATTTACTCGCCCAATACTACTGTAGCGGTGAAAATAATATAATTCCGAATACCTACTGCGTGAAATTCATTTTCAAATTTCTATTCGCCGTGGTCCTTCATCTGTGGGGATGTCTATGTCACTGCTGGCCATCCTGTTTAAGAATGCCGTTACATATGTTCCTCTGTCTTGGCGCTGCAGGGAAAATTGTCTGCGCCTTTTCAGCCAATATTTCCTGGATATTTCAACATGGTATTCTTTATTTTTTCAATCATGTCCACTTTAAGGACACAGTTACCGGACACTGATCCTTTTTGTAACAACAGTAACGCATTTGCTTTACATGCGAAGGTGGCCTGGATCAGAAACAAGGAGAGCATTCATTTCCTTCTGTCACAGCGAACACTGGATTCATGATGTTAGTCTCTGTCAAATGCATCCGAAAATGTGCTCTGAAAGCTTCATTTGAACGCTGTCTGGCGTTTCTCAACGTGTGTCAACCAAAACCAGAAATCCTCAATCATAGTTTGGAGGAGTTCACATATTCGAGTTTCGAAGCAGCAGACACGGATACAGTTCATTCAGTCAACAACAGGAATGAAAAGATTTACAGGCACAGATGAACTGTCGACTCTTGTTCTCATACTGTTACTAATATTACCGTGTGGCCTGAAGTCTAAGCCATGTTGTAACAGAAAATGAGGAAATCACAGACAGGCTGCCGAATGACGCAGTATGTATTTTGTTTTCTTGTTCTCACACAGTTCCAGGAAAGTATGACAGCGAGGGAGAGGAATGCAAGTCAAGTGCAGCTCTGGTGAAACGCCTTCTGTCTGATTCAGTCATCAACAAGAGACGTGAATGCGACTAAAGCGGAAAACCTTTTCACAACTCGAACAAAACGCAATCAGGAACAGTGACCACCTCTTTGACATCTCAGATCGCCTTTGACCTTCCTTGAATATGTATAGAAACTAATTTTTGTACACCTCAAAGTGAGAACTGTTTGATTTCCCGACAATAAGTGAGTCACATGTCCTTGATTCCCACATAGGTTTCCAACTCAGCTTGCAGCCAGGTGGCAGTTGCTCATGGCTCTGCTGGATAATGCACTGGGTTTCGAATAATCTTACTACGTCGTCTGCCATTCTCGGATCCAGTGCTCAACCAGTTTTTCAGTTCATCCGAGATGCAGGAGAGTCGGCGTTTCTGGCAGGAGCAGAATTCATCATCTCCAGTGATAACTTTATCTGAGGAGAGAAAATGATCAAAGTTTCACACAGCGACTAATCGGAAATGCATTCTGTTTCAGCATGGTAGCAGGTATGGGCTAGCAAATTCAAAGCCAGATTTGCTGATGAGAACAACAAGCACGACCGCTCAGATAGAGCAATTCCTCCCCAGCGCTTATTCTGCAGAACTGGTGCAGTTGCTGTGAGTATGCTGCAGGGTATCATCAGGTACATGCACTTTGGTTTCCGGTTTGGCCTGTGTGCTCGCGTGGCTGAGCAACCTGAAACTCTGATTTCAGATTCCACTTATTCAGAAGGCTTGTGTTTGCATCCCTGCGCGGCCATGTGTGCTAATGGATTAAGCTGGCAACGTTTTGCAGGGATGAGTTTGTTAAAGTTGAACAGAAAAAAAAGCAGTCATTTCTTCTAACCCGGCTGTGATGTGGCACAGCAGAAAACAACCAACATGTCAGTGCCCATGTTTTCCCCTTCTGCTGTAGTTGTCACGTTCCCCTCCAGCTTGAAAGTCCACCAGCATAATATGCGACTGAAAAACAGGCTGCGCCAATCTTTCATATTCCAGACAATTTGCATTTTTCACCGTTTCTCTGAATTTAAATGGAGATATTTATATAACTGTTTATGTGAAATTAGGTTCTACATTGAATCTGCTCGCAGTTTTCTGTTGTTGTTGCGAAAAGGACGGAAATTGCGATATGAAACTTAGTTACTTTTCCCTAATTTCCTTAATTTCTGTCCTGATGAGAGAGGCTGGTGATTGGTCCTCTCGATCCGGTGGAGACATAAGCCCAATTGTCAACCTCATCTAATCGAGACTGTAATTGGTCATCTTCACTTTTCATGGTTCATTGTTAGTCAGTTCTGATTCATGTTACTTGAGCACTTTCCTGGAAGTATTGGTGCACTAAGGCGCCAGTTCGTTGAAAGCACCATTTGAAATTGCCTCGCTGCAATTTGTGTGAGCAGCTCATGACCCAGACGACTCGCTCTGCCTCACAGACAGCATTCATGAGTCCGTGTGGCTGAAAATAGGTTCTCTTTGTCAGTTCTGCTTCTGTTCATGAGTTGTCAGGTTTTGGTTTCGCTGGAGAGCCGCGTGGGCAACTTGATTTGTGAGGTATTTTCCGAAGCCAAAATCTCCACTGAGAAGTTGGGAATGTGTCAAGAAGAATGGTCATTGGCAGCCTAAGACCAGAAAAAATGATTCGTTGCTGGTTTTAACGGAAGCAGCCTGTGGGAGTTATCTCAAATGGGAGAGTACTCGCTTTGCATGCAAGAGATTGCGGGGATGCTAGCTTTTTAGGGCGGCACCGTGGCTCACAGCACAAGTGTTCCACGTTTGATTCCTGTGCGTAGTTTGCACATTCTCCCTGCGTCTGCGTGGGTTTCTTCCCACACTCCAAAGATGTGCAGGGCAGGTGAATTTGACATGCTAATTTGCTCATAATGATCGGTGCATTAGTTCGAGGGAAATGGGTCTGTTTGGGTTACTCTTTGGAGGGTCGGTGTGGACTAGGTGCGCTGAAGGGCCTGTTTCCATAATGTAGGGAATCTAATCTAACCATCTTCCAGAAAACTAGCCCATCGCACTGACCAAGTGATGAGTGCCTATTCAAACTGGTGATCGCCACTGCAGCATCTCAGAGGGGCTGAGCCCGTAAACAAAGGCTCTATTTGCCAAATTTTCATGTATATTCTTTTTCAACTTTCCTGTCTGTATACAGATCCATATGTCTTTGAAATGTTGAGAGTATACCAGACTCCACCACTAAATCTGACAATTCATTCCAAACACGCAAACCTTTCTATGTGAATAAAAAACAATGTCCTTCAGATCCCTTTTAAATTTTACCACTCTCACCTTAAAACATTGTTCCTTTGTTTTGAACTTGCCTGCCTTGGAAAGAAATAGTCATTGACCATTTACTCTACCGTCTCCTTCATATTGATATAAACCTCTGTAATCCCATCCCTCAGCCCTCAAGCTCCAGGGAGAATTTTCACATCCTATTCAGCTTTGCGCTACTGTCCAAACACTGTATGCCTTGCAACATCCTCATAAATTTTATCAAACTTAAAACAAGTTCGCCATTGAAAGTGCGTGTGGGTAAGTGCCTGAAGTGAGGCGATGCTGACACACTAATCATGAAAAACGTGGTTGCGGGGGTTTGTGTGGCATCGTGGCAGAGGTGTTCAAGGAGCTGTCTTTAAACTATAACCTCAATCTAGTCATTGATTTGAATTCCCACCACGACTAGAAGCACAGGTGAAGTCGAGAACTTTGTTTCTCATGAAAGACCTATAAACATTGAGATGTCAGGATTTGATCTCATATTAGGCTGTTTTTTGACAGGAACTTTCATTAACTAAGGCTGAGGGACTGCCCAAGCTCAACGATTCAAAACTATGCGTGCATTTACTTGACTATTCGAACACAGGAACTCGGACTCATTTTTGTGTGTTTCACAGTTACTCGGTGTAAATTTAAAACAGCCTCTGGTTATGCAGAAGAGTTGAAAGCTGGATATTCTCCACTGAAAATGCACAGGAAGAGGCAATCTCTTATTGCTTTTGTTGTAAACTGATAACTTAGACTGTTTAAACTGACAGGATAACGTGGATCCATCCATCCTCTTGGGCACCTTTAACCACGTTAATATCAGCAAAGGTAAATTCACACTAAGAGGAATGGATTCATTGTGGTGAATTGTTAAGGAGTGGTGTGTGAGTCAGAGTGAATAGTGGTCACTAAATACTGACACTGACATTGAACGTTGCAACACCAGCTTCTCACTCACTTGCTGACTCATGCCTCCCAGACATCATTGCCTTTCACATTTTCCTCTCGTCCGTTCCACTTCTCAACTTATTCCCGACAGCTTGCAAGTGTTCCCTTAGAACCTGCAGCTTTAGGAAACGTATTACTGGGATAAAGTCATTGCTCAATATGATGGGATGCACCGTCAACGCCTAATTACTCGAGAGATTGAGATTTTGAGTTACTCCGCATAACCCCGGATGTCCTCAGTAGCGGGGTACAGGCATGATGCCATGAGGCAAGGGTTTAGACATAGTGACATTGAAGGAACAGCGAAATATTTTCAACTGGGAAACGCGAGAACCTTGGAGGGGTAATTGCTGTGATAGCTTTCGCTTGAATTTGCTGCCATTGTCCTTCCAGACAGATGCTGATCGATCACTGAATTGTTCTGGCAGGATCCGCGTGTGTGTTCTGGGTGCAACCAGGATTTAGTTTTCATTCGGATAATTCACAAGAAGAGAATCAAATCTTCATTTCCTGACTGGGAATGAAGGCCTGTTCTGGGCAATGCAAAATTAGACTCGTATGCAGGGATGTCCATTGATACTGCAGTCGCCTTTGGGACGTGTACAAACTCTAGTGGCTTCTCTTCACGTCATAATCGTCTTCCCCAGCACTGTTTCTCTCTCCATGTTCCCAAGTCGGTTCATACTATCACCCTTGGTTTCAATGTGAAGAAAGCAATGCTGTGATAATCTGATGTTGTTCAGCAGATATACTGCAGCAAGTTAATAAAAGACTGATGCTAACACGAGCTTGTTTTGTATGCGCTGATGTTTTGGCAGCAAGAAAGGCATCGCTCAACTCGCCTCATTCCGGATGACGGGCTCGAAATGACCAGTGGTTTCTCGCTGAAATAGTTCAGGCTCTGGAATGTAAAAAACTTCAAATGTGAAAGTACAGTGAAAGGAAATGGTTCACAGAGTGGGGAATTCCAAGTGAAACAGTGATGGTGATTATGTTTGCTGATTTTTCACCTTGTGAATGCTCTTCCCCTGATGTGGACGTTTACATTACCTATAGACAAACTGTCACAGCCAAACCTGGTCTTTGGGTCAGTGACAGTATTGGTAACACTCCTGACGTCGAGTTAGGGGATTATCAGTTCGCATTTAAAATCACGAGGATGCAGCGTGCTAGTCCACTCCTGTTATCTGTCAGGAACGGAAGGGTTTGGGTTTTCGAATTTCCACTTTCTTTCGCCCACTTCAAATTCTAGCTCAGAGCAACGTCTCTCATTGTCTGTAGAACTGGCTTTGGTTTAACCAAAAGCTGCCTTTTGGCGGTTGAACTTGCATGTTGGAGCGGATAGCTGAAGTGAAGTACAAGGAGCTGATCAAATCCTGAGAACTCAGCCACTCTCGGGGAATGTGTCTGTGTGTCTCTTTCTGTGGGAGACACGACGTAGGTAATAACACAGTGTGACTATGTCAAACTTCAATCCCATTGTTGTGTCATCTAGGATCAAAGCGAGAACCTCACTGCCATTTGCACTGGAAACATCAGAACTCAGAAGGTTATGGACCAAAGCTGGAAACTGGGAATGGAATAGACGAATGTCTTGAAACCAGACTGCACCATGGACCAAATGGGCTTTTCCATTCTGCAAAACGTGAAGACGAGTAGAAAACAATCTGCAGTGAAACTGATCAGGAATGAAAGGGAAAAGCCATTTCATTGAGAATAAGTGCAAGAGCGTCTGTCTTCATTCAGTGTAATGTCGCAGTTAGGATTTGGAACTCGAACTGCTATGGCATTAGTTCTATTTTCGGACAGGGAATGAATGTTTTATTGTGCAAGTATATCGTGGTAGCAGTATTTCTGACCACTGGTCCGAACCTGGTAATGCTTGGTTTTGTGCCAGGTTATCAAAAATCAAAAAGATGCAGGTTTTGGAAAGCTGAACTAAAAATGAGAATTGATAGAGAAACCCGCTACACCTGGCAAAATTTGTTGAGCGAAGCACATTTTTTTTTAGATGGACAGGAAACAGGGTAGCTATAGATTTCTAGATTATACTGTTGAGAAAATGATAATCTTACCTGTCGAATCAGGATATTTATCAAAATCACTCTTGAGCTTACAAACGTCAAATTTACAATCTTAAAAGGACTTAATCAGCTGTCATGCTACTTTCATTTTCCTGAGTTGGTGGAAGGCTATGTTTTAATGGCTACATTTCCTTTTGCTTTCTGTTATTTAGCAGTCACGCCGAATGGAGAATTGTTTCTTTTAGTCTCTGGCTCAATATGTGTCTTTGTTTTTTCTATATTTGTCTCTGTATCCTCCTGGGCCTTTTTCACATTCTTCGATTCTCTGGCTGCCCATATCCCTCATTTCCCATTTCTGCTCTTGAAAAGCCTGACATTCAGAGACAGTTTGAGACTCGAACTGCTGAGAGGTTTTCTGACGCCTGGCTGGAGTCGGTCGAAGTAGTCTCACATTCTCTGGATAATGCGTCTGTCACTTCGAACTGAAGCAAGGAGGCATTTCTTCCTCAAAATCTAAAGACACTTTCGAAGTTAAAGTAGAATTCCTTATCCAACAGAAAAGAAAGTAATTGCATGATAGCTGAAGAAGAACAAGGATGCATTTACTGTTGGTGTACAACAAATGAATGGTGACAGCAGAGAATGAGGGTGATCATATCGTGGTGTCAGTGCCATTACCACAACATTCCCCGGGAATGCTGCAGTGTCTCCTGCCTCACCACTTAATTTCCACAAAACTGGGAATGAAGGAATGAGAATAAGAGGATGAGAAGCAGAAGTGCTTGTGGAACTGCGGGAAGAATCTCCAGGTTAAAATAGTAGTTAAAAGGAGCAACATACATTACTGGATTTAAACCTGGAAAATGAAGCCGGAACTCGAAATCAAAATATAAAGCAATTCAAACAGGACACTGAGTTTCTCGATCAGCAACACAATACTTGCGAGAAATAACGAGCTTTCAATACCATGAGCAGGTACCAGTGTGATGGGAGGTGCTTTCACCAGCTAAGCCACGGCGCCACGTTAAAAGCCAGATTTGTCGTCCATATGTGCAATGTCTGAACCACTTGATCACAGGATTTCGAAAACGCGTTTTCTGTATTAGCGTTACTCAGTATGAATGGCAATCAAACTCTGCTTGTGCAAAAGCAGACATTTCAATGCTGATCATGCCCCAATGAAAAGGCACAGAAAAAGACAGTATCCTCTTGCATTGGCATTCAACAGATATTTTCATCTGTTTAAACTGACAGAATAAAGAGGATGTACTCATCTCCTCTCGCGTCCCATTAACCACGTTAATACACAAGCAGGGATTTTCAAACCAAGATGAACAGGCTCATTGTTGTGTATTGACAGCAGTGGTGTGTGCGTCATTGCGAACAGTGAAAAATAAATGCTGAACCAATAGCACAAACACTGAGCCTTGCACCATCAGCTCCACACTCACATCTTGTGTCATGTCTCCTCGGCATCAGTGCATTTGACTTTAATTATTCGACCCTGCACCTCTCCTCAAATTATTCCCGACCGCTTGCAGTGTCGAATTAGTACATGCAATTATTAGAAATGCATTTCTGGGACACAGTTGTCTTTCAATGAGATAAGATTCACTGCCCATCCCTAATTATCCCAACGATGAGGGGACGAGTTACTTTTGTCAACTCCTCAAAGACCCCACTCCTGACGCCACTCTGTCAATGTAACTCACTAAGGGAAGAGCAACCTGACGCCACTCAGTCAGTGTTACTCACCCAGGGAAGGGCAGAGTGACCCCACACTCTCAGTGTAACTCAGCAGACTGATGCCACACTGTCAATATAAGTCATTCTCTGAAGAGCAGACTGACCCCAATCTATAAATGTAATTCCCTCAGGGAAGAGCAGACTGATCCCATTCTGTCTATGGCACTCATCCAATGAATGAACACTAAACCCACTCTACCAATGTAACTCGCCAGGGAAGAGCAGACGGAAGCCAAACTGTCAACATAAATTTTCGAGGGAAGAGAATACTGACCCCGCTCTTTCTATTTCACTCAGACAGGGAAGAGCAGACTGTCACCACTCTGTGAAAGAAATTCGCCCAGGGAAGGGCAGACTGACTCTACTGTATCTGCGTGACTGACACTTGTAAGAACAACTAACCCAACTCTGTCAAAGTATATCTCTCAGGGAAGAAGACCCTGACCCCTCTCTGTCCATGTAGCTCACCCAGCAAACAGCAGACTAACCCCACTCTGTCTATTTAAGTTCACAAAAATCCTCTGAAGTACGTCCTATCCAGACACTCCTATTACAGAGACATCACTGTCTCTGTAACCGTGTGCGTTCAATGGCGATTCCAAATAACCTGCAAATGTTTAGAATGTGGCAGCAAACCAGAACAACCACACAGAAATTGGTGAATGTGCAAACTTCCATCAGGCTGTCACCTAAGCCTGGAATGGAAACCAAACCCGACAGCAGTCGTGATTATAAAATGGCAGAACAGAAACCTCGCAAAAAGAATTGCGTCCCTGTGTGTTGCAACGATGCTGAGTATTAATTAAGCCCCCCCCTCACTGTAGTTCATTTCCATTTTCATCACTGCCAACATTCTTCAAAGCAAAGCACCCACTTGCTTTTTTCAGACTTCCTATATCCCGCTTTCATCCCGCTTTTTACCGAATCATATTTCTGACTTTACAATTACGTCATAATAGGTTGACAACTGCAGAATGAGCTTTGTTCCGTTCTCCACTGATGTTGATCGTAGTAATCCGGCATATTCGAGTAGGACTTGAGGCACTTGCGGGTGGTGTATTCGCGACATTTTGGCTTCTTTTTTTCATTTTCGGTCTACTATTTCGAGTTCATTGCGCAGACTTCTGAAGAAGACTTTTTGGAGTCGAAATGGTAACTGTGTTTTTTCTCGAAAGACAGACATAGCTTTATTTCTGTTCTCTTATAAATTGATCTTCTGATCTTTGCAAGTGAAATAGGGTGCATTACTATTGCTCGGTTTTAGTTTCAAAATCAAGAGAAACATGAAGGACAGAATATCAAAGAACACAAAGTTCTGAGTTGTTAAGATAATTTTTGCAGCAATGGTGGACATGAAGGTCAAATTAAGATAACGGTTCAAGAACATTTAGTCTGTGGAAGTGGTATGTGACTTTAGTTCCAAATATATGTTTCCATTCTTCCAGTACATCTTTTTGACTCCCAGAAAACATTGATTGTTTTCTGTATTCACTTTGTTTCGCGATATCTGTCTTCTGGTCGACCAGGGACAAGTTGAATTTGCGTCTGCATTGAATGAGATTTCGGTCTTTCTTTCGAGAAGCAAACCTGTGCATTATGCACCACATATCATGCTGATGGTTAAGAAGTTCAAAATGAATTACGGTTTATGGATCGTGAGCAAGAATGAATTGATCCACTTGCGAACAGATGTCACCACGCCCTATTCCGACATCGGGCCTGAACGGTCCATTGGCAGAGTCTGCAGACAGGAAATGTCTAAGTAACTAGTCCTTTGTTCAGTTTGATTTGATACCAATGGTAGTGCTGTTTTGGTGCAGAAACGTGTCAACATCTCTGACATTAGAGTCAAAATTTAAGTCACATCTACACCATGGAGTGTCTTCCCATATCGGAACATGCTGACATGAAAACATCCAGCTCTGATAGCAAACGTTTTTTCATTAAACAGGGGGAATGTTTAACTAAGCAATGCAGACAGCTAAGATGAATAATTGGCATTTGGTTCTTCAAGCTGAGCTCTCCACACCAACTGCTCCAACGAAGGCCGTGGATAAGATCCCGAAAGATTATTTTGGTCAATTTTTGCCTCAATGACAACCTATTGTTCTGAACAATGCTACACCACAAGCAGAGGGCTAAGTCTGATTTTCATCGTTAATTTTCAATTTCAGTTCTTAATGCACAATTTCTTATGAATGTGGACAGCAGAAGACCGTTAACATTCCATTTCTAATATTTCCAGAAAATTCTACTCCGCTGATATCGCCTTGCCTTATCACACCTCAAGCCAGGAACCCGGATCAGTCGAATTCCTTTCCACACATGGAGTTGCTTTTTCTAATTCATTGACTGCTGATGTAATAGATTATTGGCCTTGATAGTCAGCTGTAAATTAGGTTCAACTTTCTCAGGTGACTTTCAACTGATCCTAAAAAAAATCATCACCTGCAGGTAAATGTATTGCATTGCTTCTTGTTTTGCTTAATTCCACCCCCTCCCCCCCGAACATCCAAATTTCACGATAGTTCGACAGACGTGTTGAAAATGATTCGTGATGGAAGTTCGTGGCTTTTTATGTCTCGACATATAATTTATTCAATTAGATGACTGAGTCAGTCTTGAAATTACTTCGGATTCTTCACAGTTGAAAATTTACTTTCGATTGAATGCAAAGCTCAAGCTCCACAAAATCCAAATCCTGCAAAGGAATTCATGACTTTTGCAGGATTCTACGCTTTGAACATGATTCGACGCTGCGCAGGGAGACCGCATTGGATTTTAAATCCAACGCCTTAACTTCTCGGCCATCACAGCTGCAGCAAAATTGCCAATTTTCATAGTAAAACAACTGAATTCATGAAATACGTAATTTGTTGGAAGAACAAATTGTCAAGACCCAAAGATGTCGACAATCCTTTGCAGAGACCCAGACGAACGTTACCTTGGCAGATTGACAGGCGTTCACCGCAAACTAGATTCTGCCACAGCTGAAGTTGTGGGAATGATTCTTCGTCGAATTATAGAGTCACGGATGCACACCACATGAAGAGAGGATAATTGTCTCACTGCGTCCGATCGATTTTGACTCAATTGCTCATCATCTGGTGCCAAATTAGATATGCTGTTGTGTTTTAATATTCATCGAAATATGGTATTAGAAATATTGATGCTAAGTCCATAAACACTAGGTACATTCATAAAAAAAATATCGGAATTAGAAAGAATGCAGAGCTAATTTACAGGAATGGATCCAGCAACTAATCCGTAAGTTCTGACATCAGGTAATGAACTTGTGAGCACAAGAGAGGAAGATTAACCGAAGATTTGGAACTTGAAATCGTCTTGACGTAATTATTTGTAAAGCTTTTGCGGTTTTTCTAGATTCAACAGGTCCTTGAACAATACAACACGGAAAGTGGCCCTTCTTTCCAACTTGACCATGGTGGACAGTTATCCTAAATTAATAGGTCCCATTTGCCAACATTTGGCCCACATCCCTCTAAACCTTGTTACTCATATATCCATCCAGATGCCATTCAATGTTACAGTTGTACCAGTCTCCAACAATTTCTCTGGCAGCTCATTCTGGACGCGTCTGAAAAAGTTGCCCCTGACGTCCCTTTTAATCCTTACCCACTAATATTAAACCGGTGTTTTCTAAATTTTGACTTCCTCACCAGCCGGAAAACACCTTGACGAGTCAACCTATCCATGTCCCTCATGATTTAATAAATAGCAACGATTTGATTTTATCATACTTGTCAGGAGGGAAATGTGTGGAGATTATTTGTCGAAGGTTTGAAGTAGAAAGTCTGATGTACAGATGTTTAGAAATGCATCTTGGAGAAGTTTTTACTAAGTCATTGAAGTCTAGTAGCAGTTGTAGAAGTCTGTTGTGAAAGCTGCAGTAGGATTTCAGGGCACGAGAACGAAGCATTATTTCCAATGTATGGTGGCTCAGTTCGACCGCACTTGGACTACAGTATGAGGAATTAAAATCCTCAATTTAGGAAAGATACTAATGCCATATGAGGAATACCACGAATGGCGATTAGCCTTGATATCATGGATGAACGTTAGTCCTCTGAATTGAAATTGGGCAAATCCGGCCTTTTTTAACATTTCAAAACAAGAGAGGTAATCTCATTGAGAGTTGCAAAATATTTGAAGAGATAAACGTGTGGTGCAATTAAATTGTGTTCCCTCATTGGTGAATCTAGAAGCAGGAGAGGACAATTTTAAAATAAAGCACTGTGATTTATAACCAGGATGAGAACTATTGATTTTTGTCTTAGCCTTGAGAAGTCTCGTTATTCAGCACTACAGTGAGCCTTGGATATTTGGTCTTTGAATGCATCACTATCAGCCTGACCCATCGACACTTACTGCATCACTGTAGACCTGACCCCTCACACTTCCCGCTGTAATATCAGCGTGAACCCCTCAAACTTACTGCATCACTATCCATCTGGCGCCCTCACATTTACTGCGCCACTTTCATTTCGAGACCCTCATCTTGACTGCGTCACTATCAGCCTGACTGCCAAACACTTACTTTGTCACTATCAGTCACGCCCTTACACTTCCTATGTTACTATCACCCTGACTCCTTACACTTACTGTGTCACTATCAGCCTGACTCCATCACAGTTATTGTGTCAGTATCAGACTGACGCCTCACACCTATCTTGTCACTAAAACACTGCCCCGTCACATTGACTGTGTCACTATCAGCCTGACCCCCTCACACTTACTGCTTCACTATCGCAATGGCCCTCTCTCACTTACGACGTCATTTACACCCTGACACCCCAGACTTGCTGCGGAACAATCACACTGAGGGCCTTACACTTAGTGTCACTGTCATCCTGACCCCTTAAACTTACTGCGTTACTATTACACTGGCATCTCACACCCACTGTGTCACTATCATCCTGAAAGGCTTACACCTATTGCGTCACTATCACTTTGACCCCAACACACAAACTGCAACAATATCAGCCTGACCATCTCACACATACTGCGCCACCACCAGGCTGACTCCCTCACATATACTGCGTCACTATCAGACTTACCCACTCATGCTTACTGCGTCACTATCACCCTGACTCCCCACTCTTACTGCGTTAAGATCATTGCACCCCCATACACTTACAGCGTAACTATCGTCCTGACAACGTCACACTTACTGCGTCCAGTTCAGCCTGATCCCCTCAAACGTAATGCGTCACTATCAGCTTCAACACTCACATTTACTGCGTCACTTCTAATACTACCCCTGCACACTTACTACATCCCTATCCGCCTTAGTCCCTCGCATGTACTTCATCACTATCAGCCTGAGACACTCACACTTACAGCTTTACTACAACCTGGCCCTGTGAGTGCATCTACATCACTGTCACCCTGACCTCTTGCCCACACTGCGTCACTATAAGCCTGGCCCCTCAAATTTTCTGTGTCACTATCGCACTGACATCTCACACTCACTGCGTCACTATCACCCTGACCCCTCACCATTAGTGCATCACTACAACCTGACCCCCTGAAAGCATCTGCGTCACTGTCACCCTGACCCCACCACACTTGCCATGTCACCATCGCAATGACACATTAACACAGTCTGCTTCACTGTCATCATGACACCTCACACTCACTGCATCACTACCATCCTCCCCCTCATACTGACCTGTCACTATCATCCAGAGCCGCTCACACTTATTGCGTTCCTAACACTCTGCTCCCAACAGACTGACTGCGTCGCTATTAGCCTGACACTCGCACACTTCCCGCATCACTATCAGCCTGACCCCTCACAATTTCACCGCGTCTATCATTCTGACTCGTCACATTTCCTGCATCACTATCACCCTGTCACTTAACACTTACTGGCGAGTATTAGCCTGACGCCCTCAACGTACTGCATCAATTCAGCCTAAACACTCACACTTACTCCGTCACCATCACGCTGACCCCCTCACACTAACTGCGTCACTATCACCCTGTCCCCTCTCACTTCCTGCATTAGGATCACTCTGACTCACGCACACTTACTGCATCACTATCAGCCTGACCCCTCACACAAACTGTGACACTATCAGCCTGACCCCAACACACTTGCTGCGTCTCCATCAGCCTGACCCACTCACACCTACTGCTTCACTATCAGACTGACCCCTCACACTTACCGCATCCCTAACAGCCTGACATCTCACACTTACTGCGTCACTTTTCCCCTAACACCTCACTTTTATTGGCCACTATCAGCCTGATGCTCTCAACCTACTGTGTCACTACCAGCCTGAATGCACACACTTACTCATTCACTATCACCCTGACTGTCTCACACTCACTGCGTCAGTCTCTGCCTGACCCCATCACACTTACTGCGTCACTCTCACCCTATCCCCTTCCACTTTATACATCAGAATCAGCCTGACACAGTAACACTTACTGCATCACAAACAGCCTGATGTCCTTCCAATTACTGCGTCACTATCAGCCTGACCACTCACTCTTACTGCGTCACTGTCATACTGACCCCTCACACGAAGTGTTTCACTATCACCTTGAACACCTCACACTTAAAGCATCACTATCACTCTGACCCCCCTCACTGCGTAACTATCGGCCTGATCCACTCACACAGTCTGCGTCACTACCACGTTGATACCTCACCCTCATTGTGTCACTATCATCCTCACTCCATCACACTTATTGAGTCACTGTCAGCCCTGTAATGGAAAATTATCATTTATTGTGAAATCTGTGAAACCATGGTTGAAACAAAGAAGTATGGACCTAACTTTGCAAAAAGACAGAAAAAATGTAAAGTTCAACCTAATTTACAGCTGACTCTCAAGGCCAATAATCTATTATATCAGCAGTCAATGAATTAGAAAAAGCAACTCCATGTGTGGAAAGGAATTCGACTGATCCAGGTTCCTGACTTGAGGTGTGATAAGGCAAGGCAATATATAGTATAAAGGGAATATGTGAAAACCATCAGGCGTCCATTTCATGAGGCGTCTTGCAAATGTGTCGGGTCCACTCTGCAACTTTCAAAAATAAACTTTTTCTTTGCTCTTGGTAGCATTTGCGTCGAGTCGATTGAAATTCCAAGGCAGTAAACTAGGGGGCTCGCCTGGGACCCTGCGACTGGGTAAGATTTTGAAGATTCCCAGGAGGTGTACGCGCCACTGCCTTCAAGGTCTTTCACTTCATCTCCAGCGCTGAATTGGCCCCTTTGCGTGTGAGGTCTGGGAATAAGTGGATCGCCCCAGAGTCGCGTTCCGAATCGAATAGGGTCAGGGTAAGAGTTGTGGCTAAAGTAATCCGACATAGAGACTCGTTCGAAGAGAATAAATGAACCAGGAAGAGGGACCAGTGAACTCTCGCGCGGTATTCGAGTAAAGCTCAAGGGAAAGGATTGCCGTCTCTCGAGAGTTTAAGAGATAGCAAGATTAACGGTGGTTTGAGACTTGGAGCCACCATGGGCAGCGTTGGAGTCACCAAAGCTGTACCGGTTACGTGGGTTCTTGGTTTGTGAAAACCAAGGCAATGAGGCGATCGCGCCCAATGAGAGGGGACCTCCGGAGGTAAAAGCAAGTTATATTGGCAAAGAGAAGATTATGGTATCGTATGAGAGAGAGAGAGGGAGAGAGAGAGATAGACAGATATACAGACAGAGAGACAGACAGAGAGAGATGAACACTTTTCCAATATCCATGAAAATCGGCTCCAGCAAGAGCGAACAAAAAGAGGGTCGACAGACAACTCGGAATGGTCAAGAAAAAATACAATATATGCTAAATAATTATGGCCCAGTTTCTGTAAAGCAGTTAAAAATGTAAATCAAGGAATGTGTTTTTCTGGAGGAAGGAAGTTTTAGTGACATGCAGTTGCAAATGTTGAGGTCACCGTTGGAGGAGAGAGAGAGAAGGAGAAACGGAAGGGTAAAATAGAACCTGTGAATTGGAGTGCTAATAACATGTTGAAGGCTGAGCCTGATTTCAGGGAAAGAAAATCTCGAAAAAAAGATAGATCAAGTACAGGTACAAACACCAGCGCACATGCACAAACACACGGAAAACAACCTAATGAAGCTGTACAGTGTCTTAAGACTGGATCGGATCCTGACCTTAATGGGTGCCTTCGAAGAGCTACAGCCCCCCTCCGAGATCCACTTCGCGAAGATTCCAAGTCAACGGTCGCCGCCTCAGGTTCTGCTGAATCACCAATAGTATATCGTGCCCACAATCAATTGAAAAGAATCCCTAAAGAAGTCGAGACAATGTCCCAGTACCTTAAGCACCTCACGAAAGTCGATAACGTCTATTGTAGACTGATACCACCCAAGGACATAACGACGGCAGAGATCACACTGTATCAGGCACACCTGAGGAGCAGCTTCATCAATGGAATGAAGTACGAAACAACAAAATAGGTAACAATATACGTGTATTACCTGGGACATAGGGAAGCGCAATTAGATAGAACAATACGTGATACATGCTGAAAAATTGCTGGCTCAAGAGAACCATAACCGGAAATCAAAGATGGATCAGCAATCAATAAACCTCAGCTTATTATGATGCAAATGGTCGTTCAGTCGTTGGAGGGAGGAACTGCGGGAAAAGAGAGAGGCACAGGTGGAGTTCGCAAAAGAGGAAGGGATCACGGAGGTGCGCTTGCCGAGATAGATCTGGTTGGTGCTTTGTTTGCTGAGCAATGGACCACTGGTCTAGACAGTGCCCGTACAGACAGCCTCAATCGGTCCTGGAGGCTGGACAGCATGGTGACTGACAGGGGGCGACTGAGGTTGAGGTGGGCAGGCCACAAGGTACAGGTAAACCTCTTTCCTTTATACTTGGCAACGAAGAATCCCTTATGATAATCACTTCTACTAACCTAACGGGCACTGAGATGTGTCCCAACTCTATATTGAACATTGAGATTGTGAAGTGTGGACAATATGTTCAATATAACAATGATGCGTATATGTCGATGCCTACCTCTATGTTATATGTGGAAGGTACACCAGTTACCTGTTTGGTAGATACATGACCAGCACATTCACTCCTCAAATCAAGACAGTTCAGAGAGTTGACGCCAATAAAGATGAGTGGAATGTTCCTAATCTCAATGGAGGCATCAGGCGTCGTGATATGAGAGAGTTTCACCGCACCCATATTGTGTGAAATCAGTAATGTGTAAAAATTCTAATTCTCAATTTTGTTCGCGGAATTCTGTCCTTTTCATTCGATGGCTCGGAATCTCATAGTGAGACTGGGGTTGTATTTGCTCAGTACTCCGACGGGTTTGCAGGTAATTCAAAGGGAAGATTCACAAGTGTAAATTGCAAAATACAACCCACGACCCCTGGTGTATGTCTATGAGTGGCGATTAAGCCAGAGAGCAATGAATTCAGTGAGCAATTCACTCGCCCTGGAAGCAGGTAACCATGTTAATCCTATTAACACCGATTTTTTTTTTGCGGGAATATGCTGCACTGCACAGCACACGTACACCGCGATGGCCCTGAGGAACCATAAGAGAAGTATTGGTTCAGGAGATTGGTTAAACCAGGTCAGTTGTTATTGTGCGAATTTTATTGAAGGTTTGGCAGATGTGCAGTCAGTGTCAACTTATGTCAAGTACCTGTGACGGCAAGTAAACACTATATTTTTGATGTGGATGACTACACTCCTCGCATGTCACTGGCGAAGGTGTCCAGTGACTGGTGGCAAGATTTGTGGCCATGGGTACTAAAGGCATAAAGAACGAAATGTTGGGTATTCTAGGACGATGTGGGTATGTGGTTTAATGCAGATGTGCGGACATATAGGAAGAAATTACTTTGTCCAACTCAGGCAATAGAACAGTCGAGGTAACCCCCGCGAGCCCTGAAGAGCCTAGAAGGCTGTCCTGGCGTTTCCCTAAGACAAACTTCTCAGACCCATGTTTAATAACGGTCCCGACTGAATTAAACGTAAAAGGAAAACATGATTTGGGGCTTATACGAGGTTGTGAACCAATACGAGTAACCACGAAGTCAGAGTATCGTCCTTGCAGGGCACAATACAAGTTTAAACCCGAGGCCATGAACGTAGTTACTCCAGTCTTTCAATCCTTCCCAAAGGCTAGAGAGATAATCCCCTATGTAAACTCACCGGTGAGAATTCCCATTTTTCTGATCAAAAGGCAAAAATTCCAAGTGAACCGGAGGAATGCAGGTTTGTTCAAGACCTTCAGGCAGTCAATAACAGTGTTGTCCCGCGGCAATCAAATGTTCCCAAACCCTATACTGTATCAGTTTAATTTACACCGTACAGTAAATGGTTCCCTGCTGTGGATTTGCAAATATGTTCTTTAGTGTGACGGTGCATCCAGATAGTCAATTCTGGTTCGCTTTTTCTTTCAAAGGGAAATCTTATGAGTTCACACGACTTTGTCAATGTTACTGTGAGTCACCCACCATATATAATGAGGCTCCACGAAGGAGTCTGGAGACTCTTGTTTTAACCCCTGGGTCTGCGCTTCTGCAATCTGTAGACGATTGCTTAATAGTAGCACCGACAGAGGAACAATGTGAGAAGGATTCCTTTGCATTGCACGAGGGAAGGGCACAAAGCCAGTCTCGCAAAGCTTCGATTTATGCAATAACAGGTGAAGTTCTTCAGTCACTTAATATCTGAACAAGGGAAGGCCATTGGTGAAGACAGAATGCAAGTAATTCAGCAGATTCCAAGGCCTCACATGAAGAAACAATTGCTATCCTTTTTGGGCATAGGCTCCTACTGAAGAACGTTTATCCCACATTACACAAATCTTGAGGCGCCCTGAAGTGACATGGCCCATGGAAAAGGGTAGCAGAACCAAGGTCCGTTGCAATGGATCCCAGCGGCCGAGTTGAATTGAAAAACACGTTTCAAAGTACACCTACACTGGGGATTCCGAATCCAAACAAGCCTTCTGTCAAACGGTAGATGACAAGCATGGCTGCATGACATCTGTGTTGTTGCAGGATCATGGGGGAAAATTCAGGCTGGCAGCTTATTTTTCGGCTAAGCTAGACCTCGTAGCGGCAGGATTGCGTAAATGCCTGCGAGCTGTGGTTGCAGCTGAAAAGGCTGTTGCAGTGTCCAGGGATATAATCGGCTATGGCGACTTAACCAGACTGATCGCACATGCAGTATCCTTACTGCTTTCCGAGCAAAAGACAGCACATACGTCGGCGGCACGTTGACTCAGATACACTAGTGTGTTATTGGAGAAACCTAACATTGCAATAAAACGATGTAACGTCCTTAATGCTGCTAATCCTCTCACTAGAGAAGGAGACGGAGACCCACATGATTCTATCACTGTAATTAATGAAATGTGCTGCCTTGACAAGACTTGCAGAATTCACCACTTCAGAATCTAAATATGGAGTTTTTTTTGTGGATGGGTCAGCATTCAGGAGCAAGGGGATAGGCTAGAATTTTGTTAGGCCTGCTGTAGGAACTACCCATGAGGTATTCAAAGCGGTATCACTCGCTTCTCAACTATCAGCGCAAGCAGCGGAGCTGATTGCCTTGACTGAGGCATGTAAATTGGCTAAGGGAAACACAGCGAATATTTAACCGATAGCAGATACGCATTCGGAGTTGCACATAATGTTGGAACCCTGTGGAAATACAGGGACTTCTTGACCTTCACCGGAAAGCCCATCACATACAGTGATCAGATTTCTGACCTCTTGGAAGCGGTCGTATTGCCTAAATCAATCGCTGTGTGTAAAGATGATGCCCACACGCAAAAATAACGATTCCCTTTCTCAAGGAAATGCAAGGGCAGACTCAGCGGCAAGGACGGCAGCCCAGCAGCCGGTAAATGATCAGTTTAACATGGGAATGACAAACGTACAGGAGTCACAGTCGAAGTCCAGGCTTGAAGACACGTTTGAGTGGGAAAAAGCAGAGTGCAGTTTGAGGTATGGGGTACGGTGTGGCCCCAATGTTAAACCTTTTCTACCACGATCATTATTTCCATTCTATGCCAAACTGACACACGGTAAGGAACATGTGTCAAAAGAGGGGAGATATGACAGCATTTCAGCACAGTGGTACATTGAGGGATTTACTCATTACTTCCAGACATATTGTGAACCATGTATTATCTGTGCCACACTAATGTGGGGAGGGGAATACAGATGAGTCATGTAGCACTTCCGAAACCCCAAAAACAATTTGAACATTTACAACTGGATTTTACCAAACTAACACCCTGTGAAGGAAAAAGGTATTGTCTGGTAATAGTTGATCTGTTTTCCAAATGGGTGCAAGCGTTCCCCACGGCAAAACAGAATGCCAGTGCAGTAACCAAAGCTTTCCTAACTGAAATAATTCCGAGGGGCTGAGAGGCTTAGTAGCCCCAAGGTTTGTGAAGTTTTATAGCTCTGGTTGAGGTTTAGGGTGTAGGTTTGCTCGCTGAGCTGTACGTTTGTTATCCAGACGTTTCATTACCTGGCTAGGTAACATCATCATTGGCGACCTCCAAGAGAAGCGAAGATGTTGTCTCCTGCTTTTTATTTATATGTTTGTCCTGGATGGGGTTCCTGGGGTTCGTGCTGATGTCATTTCCTATTCGTTTTCTGAGGGGTTGACAGATGGTAATCGATCTATGTGTTTGTTTATGACGTTGTGATTGGAGTGTGAGGTCTCTCAGAATTCTCTGGTGTGTCTGCATATACAGCAAACCAACAAACACTGACCAAATACTTAACTACACCAGCAACACGCAAAAAGGAAGCTGTGTCAGAACACTATTCCAACGAACCACCACACATTTCAGCACAGACGAACTTCGGAAAACAGAGGAGAACCACCTATATAACGTATTCGAGAAGAATGGATACTTAAAAAAATACAGTCCACAGATTCCTCAGGAACAAACCACGACAAGTAGACCTAACACAGCCAGAAACCCTATCGACCTTTCCATACATCAATGAAGTCTCAGAAGTGGCAGCCAGACTACTAAGACCCGTCGGAATCCCACCAACACTCTCAAACAAAACTAACAAATTTAAAAGCCCCAGTACAACCCATGGACAAAACCAACGTCATATACAAAATTCCATGCAAGGACTGCCACAAACACTACATAGGACAAACAGGAAGAAAGTTAGCCACCAGGATACAGAACACCAGCTAGCCACAAAAAGACACGACCCTCTCTCCCTCGTAGCCCTTCACACGGATGAAAGAAAAACACCATTTCGTCTGGGACACACATCTATCCTGGGACAGGCTAAGCAAAGACATGCCAGAGAATTCTTTGAGACCTAGCACTCCAACTACAACGCCATAAAAATGACATATATCGAGATAGCATCTATCAACCCCTCAGAAAACGAACAGGAAATGGTATCACCACAAACCCCAGAAACCCCATCCTGGACAAACATATAACTAGAAAGCAGGAGACAACAGCTTCTATTCACTTGGAGTTCGTCACTGACGATGTTACCGAGAACAAAGAACACAGAAAAATACAGCGCAGAACAGGCCCTTTGGCCCTCGATGTTGCGCCGATCCAAGCCCACTTAACCTACACTAGCACACTAACCTCCATATGCCAGGTAATGACACGTCTGGATATCAAACCTACAGCTCAGCGAGCAAACCTACACTCTAGGCTTAGAAGTGACAGTGGGACACCATTTGTCCATAATGCCCTTCAGTAGATTAGTGAGTATTTGGGAATAAACATGAGATAACACTGTGCCTACCACCAAACGAGCGGTAGGGCAGCGGAAAGAGAAAATTCTACCTTAAAAAATAAATTGACAAAATGCTGTGAGGAACTAGGGATGACATAGACAAAGGCACTTCCAATTGTGCTAATGTGTATGAGATCTAGGACGAGAGGGAGAGCTAATCTTAGTCCGTTTGAGATTTTGTTTTGTACGCCGCCAAACACAGGAATTGTCCCGAGACGTAAGGGAAGCCAGAAAACAGGCCACTGTGAGGATGAGATGTTGTGTTACCGCATGAAACTCTCTACACTTCTGTCCCAAATACAGAATCAAGTGAAGACAGCACTACCCAATCAGCAGAAGGGAAGATGTACGATCAGTGGCGAAAGACGTCAGGAGGGAAAACAGGAAGGCGAAGAGGTGGCTAGGACCGTTTCAAGTACGCCTTACAGCACAGATAGCTGTTAAGATCGCCGGAACAGCTACGTGGATACACGCCAGCCATTACAAACTTGCAGCTGGGACTGAGGAGACATCGCACAACACGAAAACCAATTTAGAGCAAGTATGTATTAAAAGACTTAAGCAAATGTGGGGTTGCCCCAGTTCACACAGTTGGCAAGCGCCCTGGTAGGACTATTCATAAGGGCAGGGGTGTCTGGGATGCAGCAGCTGACGGTTATCTTAACTGACAGGACGAAGTGGATCTTTACATTCGACTCATAGCCGTTCGGTAACAAGGACGACTATAAATTCGATCTTTAAGATTTATGCAGGGATCCATGCTGCGCCGGTGACTGGCACTTAGTAGTAGCCACCACGGCAAAAGGGGCACCTGACATGGGAAATAAATATTCTATGATCAAAGTAAGACTCAGAAGAGCAATGAGGGAGTCTCGTGGTGTGGAATAGATAGATCCTTCTCCGACATCTGTAGACAGGTGAATATAGTGGTGCAGTCGCCCCAACCCCGCCCTCCGAGATGCAGTGCAGAATGTACTACAGACGATAGGAGCACTGGAGCATTGCAACCAATCAAACCAGATCATGGACCTAACCCCAAGCCGGGCAAAGGTCATAAATGACACACTGAAAACCGAAGGGAGACGGCAGTGGCTAGAGGGCGAATTTAAAGCAGGAGGGGAATTTGCCTGCTGGAGCTAAATGGCGTAAATGCGACGCCAGTAGGTTGGGAGCTGCGAAGGGCCATTGCTAGATGTGAAGGGAACAGAGCATGTCCTTGGTCATAAGACAAAACGAGAGATTAGACGTTGGCTACACTTCTTGGATATGTTTTCACACAGCCCAAAGGTAGTCTCCCCAGCAAATTACTGAGAGCCTGGCGAGAATTGCCAGCTGTCTGCTTCCACGGGAGGCGACTAGCCTGACACTGATACTGGGGGGCAATTTGGGCAAATCTCGTGTCACCACCCGAACTCCAGGCTAACTACATCCCCAAGCCTGACACGCTGCCGACCACAGCATTCCACATAGTGGATTGCAGGGGAGAAACGTGTATTTGCACCAATCGGGGGAGACTCATTTTGGGTATCTCCCAGTGTAGCTTGATGCTGTACTTGAACAATGTCTCCTGTACAGCAACATACGCAAATGATACGACCATAAATATTGCTTGTTCCTTTCTCAATGGTCAGACCATGAGCGGCACGGTGTCACAGTGGTTAGCATTGCTGCCTAACAGCGCCGGAGAACCCGGTTTAATTCCCGCCTCAGGCGACTGACAGTGTGCAGTTTGCACATTCTCCCTGTGTCTGCGTGAGTTTCCTCCCACAGTCACCAAGATGTGCAGGTCGGGTGAATGGGCCATGCTAAATTGCCCGTAGTGTTAGGTGTTAGGTAAATGTATGGGTGAGTTGCGCTTCGGCTGGTGTGTGTGGACTTGTTGGGCCGAAAAGCCTATTTCCACACTCTAAGTAATCTAATCTAATCAGGATGGCAGGTTTAATATGGGCAGGTGGCGAGAAAGGGTCCCACCACTCCCCCCGGGAGAAAGGGGTGCTACTACACTGCGATACTGTCCACCAATACAACAGTGTTCTCCCTAAAAGGCAGCAATTGCCGAACTCTAAGGGGCATCCCTCTGCATTGGAATGGGTACACAATCGCAGAACATCCTCGCATATGGTGTATTCGCAAATGAGACGGAGGAAGGCCTAGCACTCATTAACACTGAGTTAATGGTGGTTAGGAAGCAGTGACACAAAATCGATTAGTACTAGACATCCTGAAGGCCGAGAGAGGGTGCGTCTGCAAAATGTTAGGTACCTCATGCTGTACTAATGTTCCTGATGAGTCCCAAAATATTATTGGTTTAATAAAGGGTATGGAGGCAGCTATATGACCGCCTCCACGAGCAGATGACTCCTTATGGAGGATGGGGGTAATGGACCCATATCGTCCTACCAGTTGTATGACTGGTCTTACTCATACTGCTTTGAATAAGATACTAGTTGTGTACCTGCCTACACCACTTGCTTATGAATGCAGTCGGATACGAAATGTTAAACTATCCGTGGCCCCAAAGAAAAGAAGATCCAGTTGCTTGTCCGCACCCTACAGCGATGTTGACGAATGTGACTTGTGAAGATGGGCTGTGTATCGGGCAAAACAGGGTAGTGGAAAAACCACCACAAAGCTTTGTTAGAGTTAGGTGGTGTCTGAGGAAATGCCTGGTGTTCATAAATTATTTTTGATGTATAGCTATCTGGCTTTTTTTTTTTTGGTTGTGTCCTTGTTGTAAAATGACAAAAAATTGGAAAATGTAATGGAAAATTAACAAAATTAACTTTTACTGTTAAATCTGTCAGAGAATGTTTTGCAAAATTTAATACTTCGCTGAAATATGCAAATACTTTGCTGAATTCTGCGTCGAGGAGTCAACTTGTCTTTGTGGAACTTTGCAAACATTTCACCTGGCCTTGCGAGCAGCCGAGTTCAGAAAAAAGCTTCGGAAAACATAAAAACAATTATGTCCAAGGCGTGGGAATGAGAAAATATGAGCTCGAATGTTTCCCAACACTTGTCTTTGAGCATGTGATAAGAATAGTATAACACGAATATGCGAATTTTGTTCACAGCCCTTACATAAGGGACTTTTGCCAATTATATTGGCCGCCCTGCATGCAGAGGTTGAAAAATAAAGCCTTTCCTTTGCTCTTGCTAGCAGTTGATTCGAGTCGATTAAATTTCCACGACAGGCGTCAGGGTGACAGGGTGTCAGGCAGTGGGAGAATTGTTGGGTATCAGTAAATGGGAGAATTGTTGCACAGTGCCATTACATTAGCAAATTAGTACAAATTGCCTGTTCATTAAAGAATTTGAGCAGAACACCTCTAATTGGAAGAATAGGGGCAGGGAATCATTGAGAAGGAACAATTTTGCAAGCAGCAGTAAAGTCGAGATTCGAGTCCGCCCACCAAGAAATGGAATAAAAACTTTGGAGCAGGGAAGCCATACGTGGAGGAAGTGTATCAGGAAACAACGCAATGGGGCAATTGATGCATGGTTTCAATAATGGGAGAGTTGGTGCCGATGTCACGAAAGTAGAGAATTGGTGGAATACGTGGGAGAACTGGTTCTGAATAATATTAAATGTGGTGGAGGTGCAGTTGCTGACGAAAAGAAGATTCGTGCAGGATTCGAAAATGGTAGAATGGTGCACGGAAGTGAAGCTGTATTTGGGACAATTGTTGCACGAACCACAAAATGGAAAAATTGCACAGTGGAACTTTAACAGCGAATTGGGGTATGGCACCACTATCTCAGAGAGTCAGAGTGGCGTTCCCCAGACTGGGAGAAGTTGGTTTGGGTATCAATGAACATGAGAATTGTTTCAGGGCAACATTGAATTCGATAATTGGTGTAGGGTGCTTAAAACATGCAGAGTTGGAACAGAGCATATTTAAATGGGAGAACACGGGCAGGAAACAGTAAGTCGGAGAAATGTTGTAAAGTGCAGGAAAGTGGCCATTCGATGCAGGGCGACATTAATAAAAAAGCTTTGAGCAGTAAACCATTATGTGGAAGATGTATGTCAGGAAACAGCAAAATAGGAGAGTTGGGGCAAGGCAATACTCAGTGGGAGAGTTTCTTCAGTTCATGACGAAAGGGCGGATTAGTGCAGAATTGGCAATTTGAGAATTTGATGCAGTAAACGCCAAAATTGGAGAATTTCAGAAGTGGACCACAACATGGGAGAATCATTGCAGCTCCCTAGTTAATGGAAGAAGTGGTGCGGAGTGGACCTAAATTAGATATTTGATGCAAGTCACCATTAAAATTTAGAATTAGAGTAGGGCACTCCTAAATGCGAGATTTGAACTCGGGCATCAGAATATGAGAGAATCATAATGGGGTATGAGGAAATCGCAGAATTAGTATCGTTATATGAAAAAGCAGGAGAATTTAGTGTCGGAGTATGAGGAAATGGAAGAATAAGTATAGGGGTACGAGTAAATGGAGCTGCAACAAGATCTCACGGCTCTTAAACTCAATCCCCTTGTTAATGAAAGCCAAAACACCATATGCTTTCTTAACAACCCTGTCCACCTGGGTGGAAATTTTAAGGGATCTATGTACCTGCACACCAAGATCCCGCTGTTCCTCCACACTGCCAAGAATGCTGCCTTTAGTCCTGTACTCAACTTTCAAGTTCGATCTTCCAATATACATCACGTCGCATTTATCCAGTTTGAATTCCATCGACCACCTCTCAGCCCATCTCTGCATCCTGGCAATGTCATGCTGCAGAGCTGAAAATATGTTGCTGGAAAAGCGCAGCAGGTCAGGGAGCATCCAAGGAACAGGAGAATCGACGTTTCGGGCATAAGCCCTTCTTCAGCCCTTCAGCCCTTCTTTCGGTATTATGCCCTTCTTCCTGAAGAAGGGCTTATGCCCGAAACGTCGATTCTCCTGTTCCCTGGATGCTGCCTGACCTGCTGCGCTTTTCCAGCAACTCATTTTCAGCTCTGATCTCCAGCATCTGCAGACCTCACTTTCTCCTCAATGTCATGCTGCAGCCTGCAACAGTCCTGTATACTGTCAATGATACATTCAACCTTTGTGTCCTCTGCAAACTTGCTAACCCATTCTTCAATCTCCACATCCAAGTCATTAATAAAAATTCAAAGAGTAGAGGCCCAAGAACAGAGCCCGTGGAACACCATTCACCACTGACTTCCAGGCAGAATATTTTCCTTCCACTAACACTCGCTGTCTTCTGTCGACCAGCCATTTCTATATCCAGACAGCTAAATTTCCCTGTATCCCATTCCTCCTGACCTTCTGAACGAGTCTACCATGAGGAATTTATCAAATGCCTTGCTGAAGTCCAGATAAACAACATCCACCGTTCGACCGTCATCAACTTTTCTAGTAACATCCTCAAAGAACTCAATAAGATTCGTGAGGCATGACATGCCCCTCACAAAGCCGTGCTGACTGCATTTATTCAAGCCATGCTCTTCCAGATGGTCATAAATCCTATCCCGCAGAATCCTTTCCAACACCTTGCAGATGACAGACGTGAGACTAACTGGTCTGTAATTTCCGGGGATTTCCCTATTTCCTTTCTTGAAGAGAGGAATTACATTTGCCTCCCTCCAGTCCTCAGGTACGAATCCGGTGGAGAGCGAGGATGCAAAGATCTTCGGGAGCGGCGAAGCAATCACATTTCTCGCTTCCCATAGCAGCAGAGGACAAATCTGATCTGGTCCTGGCGACTTGTTAATATTAATGTTTGTCAAAATTTTCAACACATCAGCTTCCTCAATCTATCTGTTGCAGCATGCTTACCTGCTCCTCAATGGTTTCATTTACTACAAAGTCCTTTTCTTTCGTAAAGACAGAAGCAAAAAACTCATTTAGGGCTTCCTCTACCTCCTCAGTCTCTATACACAAGTTCCCTATGCTATCCCTGATCGGCCCTACTCTTTCTTTGATCATTCTCTTATTCCTCACATGTGTGCAAAATGCCTTTAGATCCCCCCAAGCCATTCCTGCCAAGCCTTTTTCCTGCCCCGTCCTGGCTCTCCTCAGACCATCTTTGAGCTCCTTCCTCGCCTGCCTGTAATCCTCTAGAGCTGAGCAAGATCCTTGCTTCCTTCACCTTACGTAAGTTGCCTTCTTTCTTTTGACGAGAAGCTCCTCCGCTCTCGTCATCCAAGGTTCCTTTATCTTATCCCGTCTCAAAGGAACACATTTGTGCATCACTCGCAACAACTGTTTCTTAAACAGACTCCACATGTCTATAGTGCCCTTTCCATGGAGCAATTGCTCCCAGTCCATGCTTCCCAACTCTCGTCTGAAAGCATCATAGTTTCCTTTTCCCCAACTAAATATCCTTCCATTGTGCCTGCTTCTCTCCTTCTCCATGGCTATGTAGAATATGAGGCAGTTGTGGTCACTATCACCAAAATGCTCCCCCACCGCAAGATCTGACACCTGCCCCAGCTCATTGCCGAGCACCAAATCCAAAATGGTCTCTCGCTTCGTCGGCCTGTCAACGTACTGAGTTAGGAAACCCTCCTGAGCACACCTTACAAAAACAGCTCCTTCCAAACCACCTGCTGGAAGGAGATTCTAATCAATATTGGGAAAGTTAGTCACCCATTACAGCTACCCAATTCCATTCACACTTTTCCAAAATCTGCTGACCGATGCTTTCTTCAATCTCCCTGCTTCTATTGGGGGGGCCTGTATTTAAACCCTAATGAGGTGATTGCTGCCTTACAGTTCCTAATTTCCACCCATACTAACAAAGTAGGCAGACCTTCCTCGATAATGTTAACTTCTGTAGCTGTGATACCCTCTCTGATTAGCAGTACTACACCCGCTCCTCTTTTCACCTCCTCCCTATTCTTTTTAAATGTTCTAAACCCTGGAACATCCAGCAACCATTCCTGCCCTGAGAAACCCATGTCTCTGTTATGGCCACAACATCATAGCTCTAAGCTCATCACTTTTATTTACATTTTCCCCAGTATTACCGAGCACAGTGACTCCGTTCTGGGGAGGGGGCGGGGATGGGGAATGGTGTCTCAGTGGTTAGCTTGGTTGTTTCACAGTACCAGGGACCCGGATTGGGGGACAGGAGGAAGGGGAGGGGCTGCAAGGTGTTTCAGTGGTTAGCACGGCTGATTGTCAGTACTAAGGACCCGGTTTTGGGGGGAGGGGGAGGGGGCATGGTGTCTCAGTGGTTAGCACGGCTGTCTCACAGTACCAGGGACCCGGTTGGAGGGATGGGGGTGGGAAATGGAGACATGGTGTCTCGGTGGTTAACACAGCTGTCTCAAAGTACCAGGGAATCGGTTTGTGGGGAGGGGAGGGGTGCATGGTGTCTCAGTGGTGAGCACGGCTGTCTCACAGTACCAGGAACCCGGTTTGAGGGGAGGGGAGGGGGGCATGGTGTCTCAGTGGTGAGCACGGCTGTCTCACAGTACAGGGACCTGGTTTTGGGGGAGGGGGGCATGGTGTCTCAGTGGTTAGCACGGCTGTCCCACAGTACCAGGGGCCCGGTTTGGGGGAGAGGGGGAGGGGGGTGCATGGTGTCTCAGTGGTTAGCACGGCTGTCTCAAAGTACCAGGGACCCGGTTTGGGGGAGGGGGAAGGGGGCTTGGTGTCTCAGTGCTTAGCACGGCTGTCTCACAGTACTAGGGACCCGGTTTGGGGAGGATGGGGAGGGGGGCATGGTGTCTCATTGGTGAGCACGGCTGTCTCACAGTACAGGGACCTGGTTTTGGGGGAGGGGGAGGGGGGTGCATCGTGTCTCAGTGGTTAGCACGGCTGTCTCACAGTACCAGGGACCCGGTTTGTGGGGAATGGGGAGGGGGCATTGTGTCTCAGTGGTTAACACGGCTGTCTCACACTACCTGGGACCCGGTGTGGGGGAGAGGGGGAGGGGGTCGTCGTGTCTCAGTGGTTAACACGGCTGTCCCACAGTACCAGGGACCCGGTTTGGGAGGGAGGGGGAGGGGGCGCATGATGTCTCAGTGGTTAGTACGGCTGTCTCACAGTCCCAGAGATCCGATTTGGGGGGGGGGGATGGGGAGAGGGGCATGGTGTCTCAGTGGTCAGTACGGCAGTCTCACAGTACCAGGAACCCGATTTCGGAGGGATGGGGAGGGGGGCATATTGTCTCAGTGGTTAGCACGGCTGTCTCACAGCACTAGGGACCCGGTTTAGGGTGGAGGGGGAGGGGGTGCATGGTGTCTCAGTGTTTAGTACGGCTGTCTCATAGTGCCAGAGACCCGGTTTGGGGGAGGGGAGAGAGGGGCAAGATGTCTCAGTGGTTAGCACGGCTGTCTCACAGTACCAGGGACCTGGCTTTGGGGGAGGGGGGGGGGGGGAGGGCATGGTGTCTCAGTGGTTAGCACGGCTGTCTCACAGTACCAGGGACCCGGTTTGTGGGGAGAGGGAGGGGGGCTGGTGTCTCACTGCCTTTGACATCTTCCAAAACCTTTCTCCAAACACCTTAAAATTATGCTCACCTCGTGACAATCATTCGTGGGAAAACGTCTCTGGCTATTTACTCTGTCTGTAACTCTCACCCAAGGAACAGGAGAATCGACGTTTCGGGCATAAGCCCTTCTTCAGGAATCCTGATGAAGGATGGTCCCTGATTCCTGAAGAAGGGCTTATGCCCGAAACGTCGATTCTCCTGTTCCCTGGATGCTGCCTGACCTGCTGCGCTTTTCCAGCAACACATTTTCAGCTCTGATCTCCATCTGCAGTCCTCACTTTCTCCTGTAACTCTCACCATCTTGTTCAGCTCTATCAAGTTACCTCTCATCCTTCTTTACTCCAATGAGAAAAGCCATTGCTCCCTCAACCTTTCTTCATAAGACAAGCCCTCTCGTCCAGGCAGCATTCTGGTAAATCTCCTCTGCACCCGCTCTAAATCTTCCAAATCCTTTCTTTACTGAGGCGACCTGAACATTTCAAATGTGGTCTCACCAGAGCTTCATAGACCTGCAGCATAATCTTGCGGCTCTTCAACTCAGTCCCCCTGTTAATGAAAACCAACACACCATATGCCTTCTTAACAACCCTATCAACTTAGGTGGCAACTGAGACACCTACAGACATGGACCGCAAGATCCGTTTGTTCCTCCACACTGCTACGAATCCTACATTTGACCCAGTAATCGGCATTCAAATTCGACTTCCACAATGAATCCCTTCACAAAATAGGAAATTGGAACAGAATTAGGCCATTTAGCCCCTTGGATCTACTGTGCCGTTTGATCACAGTTAAAATGTTTCTCAGCCACATTCTCCTGCCTTCACCAACTGACCATTGATTCCCTTATTCATGAAAAACATATGTATCTCTATCTTAAAGAAAACACAGTGTCTGTGTGCGGGCGTGTGCATGTGTTTGTGTGTAAATGTCCATATCTGTATGTATGTGTGTTGTGTGTTTAATATGTCTATGTATGTTTGTGTGCATCTCTGTGAAATGATGGCTCTGTGTTTTTGGGGGTAAATCCATTGAAATTGATATAAACAGTTAGTCCCCTCCTCCACCTCTACGTCTGTCCCTGTTGAGTTTATAGTCATACAATGCCACCCTCTGCTGGTCTCCCCATGCCACTGCACAAGTGTCAGTTTATTCTGTCAGAGGACATCAAATACTGTGCATCTCTCACATTGCAAGGCTGTTTGGTTTTGCAAATATCTTTGGATGCACAGAACAGTTTTATCTGATACCTAGATATATTACCACCACCACTGGGTCAGTTTCAGGACTTTTCCATCCTTTCTCACTTACACCTTGTGGGGTGAATTATAAAATATTTCAATATAAAGAACATGTAATAAATTCATCGCAACACCTTACAGATGATTTGGTCAGAATTGCTTGGATGCAGTTGCAGTAGAAATACTCATTAAGGTGTACACTCTGTGCAACGAATAATCTTCAAAGACAAATCACTTTCACATTGCAGAGAGAGCACAGATATTACTCAGGAGCATTCACCACTTTGAGTGTCCTCAGTACAATTATGATCCTCCCTATACCCAACTGTGTGTGTGTGCATGTGCAGATGTTGCTGTTAGTTCGGATGGTGCTATAATCTACCTCCCTGTCCCCACCTCCTAGACTGAATCCCTTATGGTTTTCTCTCTCCACTGCCATCAATGCAGTAGAGTGTGAAAGCCAGCAGAGGCGGACATTGCATCACTTTAAACACCACAGAGGCTGGCAGATCCGCTGTGCATACGGGTACGCACCGAGACACGCAGATACACAAAGATATACATATAGATACACAGGCACACATAGAGACTGGTGCAATCACACAGATACTAAAGCACAAGGAGAGAAATGCCAATACACTGATGCACGTGCCCACACAGATATACAGGCATCAGAACAGACACACCACAAACACTGGCACATTGATGTTTATACAGACATGCAGTATCTGCCTGTATTTATTTTTCGCGTTGTGACTTCCTCAATATTTCACTCGATCGTGTAGTGTGTTAGTGAGGCAAGGAATAAGGTGAGAGAAAGGTGAACACGTGGCTACAGGGATGATGTAGGAAGGAGGGTTTTGGATTCTTGGATAATTGGGGCTCTTTCTGGGGTAGGTGGGACCTCTATAAGCAGGATGGGCTTCATCTGAACCACAGGGGTACCAATATCTTGGGGATGGTGGAATTCGCTAAGGCTATTGGGGTGGGTTTAAAGTAATCCAGCAGGGGGGTGGGAACCAAAATTATAGTTAGAGTATAGAAAGGGTTGAGAGTAGGGAGGTCCAAAATCAAGTTTCAGGGACGCAAGATGGCACCGGCAAGCAAGAGGTTGGTTTGAAGTGTGTCTACTTCAACGCCAGGAGCATCCGGAATAAGGTGGGTGAACTTACAGTATGGATTTGTACCTGGGACTTCAATGTTGTGACCATTTTGGAGACAGGGTTAGAGCAGGGACAGGAATAGTTGTTGCAGGTTCCAGGATTTAGATATTTCAGTAAGAACAGTGAAGATGGTAAAAGAGGGGGAGGTGTTACATTGTTGGTCAAGGACAGTATTGCCGTTGCAGAAAGGATGTTTGAGGACTCGTCAACTGAGGTGGTATGGGCTGAAGTTAGAAACAGGAAAAGAGAGGTCAACCCGTTGGGAGTTTTCAATAGGCCTCTGAATAGTTCCAGAGATGTAGAGGAAAGCATAGCAAAGATGATTCTCGATAGGAGTGACAGAGACAGGGTAGATGTAATGGGGAAATTCAACTTTTGAAATATTGAACGGGAACACTATAGTACGAGTACTATAGAAGGGTCAGATTTTGTCCAATGTGTGCAGGAGGGCTTCGTGACACAGCATATAGACAGGCCAACAAGGGGCGAAGTCACATTAGTTTTGATACTGGGTAATGAGCCTGGTCAGGTGTTAGACTTGGAAGTAAGTGAGCACTTTCGTGATAGCAATCACAATTCTGTTATGTTTACTTTAGTGATAGAAAGGGATAGGTGTATACCACTGGGCAAGAGTTACAGCTGGGGGAAAGGCAATTACGATGCCATTAGGCAAGATTTAGGAAGCATATGATGGGGATGGAAACTGCAGGGGATGGGCACATTAGAATTGTGGAGCTTATTCAAGGAAAAGCTACTGTGTGTCCTAGATATGTATGTACTGTCAGGCAGGGAGGAAGCTGTAGAGTGCGGGAGCCGTGGTTTACGAATGAAGTGGAATCTCTGGTCAAGAGGAAGACAGCGACTTATGTTAGGATTGGATGTGAAGGCTCAGTTAGGGCGCTTTAAGGTTACAAGGTAGCAAGGAAAGACCTAAAGAGAGAGCTTTGGAATGTTTTGCCTGCAACAGGACTAGATTCGCCAACTTTAAGTACATTTACGTCGTCATTGGACAAGCATATGGACGTACATAAAATAGTGTAAGTTAGTTAGGCTTCAGATTGGTATGACAGGTCGGCGCAACATCGAGGGCCGAAGGGCCTGTACTGCGCTGCAGTGTGCTATGTTCGATGTTCCCCTACCTCCTCCAACTCCTGGCGCAAGTTCCCTCCACTATCCTGATGAGCCCTACCCTCACTAAAGCCATCATCTTGTTCCTCACAAAAGTATAGAACATCTTAAGTTTTACCTTAATCCTACTCACCAAGTCTTTTTCATGCCCGCTTCTCGCTCTCCTGAGATTATTCTTCATTTCCTTCCTGACTGCCGTGTAACCCTCTAGAGCCCTATCTGATCCTTGCCTACTTAACCCTAAGTCATTTTCCTCCTTTCTCTTGAGATATTCTACATTTATTGATACAATGGAGATATGGAGCTGCAAATGGATTGGAGCTGCACATCCTGTCACTTCCAGCATGGACTGCAGGTTTCCCCACGCTGGGCAGTGATCTAACACAGTGTTACTGAACAATGCACTGGGGCAGTGTACACAGCTCTACATGCTGGGAGGTTAACTGCTCCTGGTTTACAGGTCCATGCCCTGGGGTGGCGTACACTGCTCTACATGCTTGGAAGGTAAATGCCCCTGGTTTACATAACCATTCACTGCTGTTCACTGCATTGCTCCCAGTGCTGGAGAGGTAGTTCATGGACTGGTGTGGTCTGCACAGATTGCTGGGTTGTATTGAGCAGTACACTAGCCTGGTCTGAACACTGCTACATCCTGCACAGATATATCATCTGGATTATGGTGTCTGATTCTGTGACGTGGATTTCAGCTGATTTGTCAGCACATTTACTTTATATTCGTATTTTTATTAGTGGACCTAAGAAAGTACTACTCATCCAATTAATCCCATTTGTCTGAGAAGAGCCACGTTTACTGAACTTGTCAATCAAGTAATCATCCAATTATAACATGAATATCCGTCTCTCTGTACCTTGACCTGGCCGTTGGTGCTCATATCCCTGGAATCCCGGGGAAATCATTATGAAGCTCAGAAACAATGTGCAAAACGTATGGCTCATGGTCTCCTGTACATCCTGGCTGTGGTCCCATTTGGATCCCTAGTGTATCGAGAGCTGGCATTGCGAAGCTCAGAAACAATGAAATGGTATGTGTCAGACTGCTGTTCACTTCCCGGTGTGTTCCATGTGGTAGTCCATAGACAGGGAGGTGTGTGCTGGGCTGTTGTTAACTTCCCGGTGTGTCTCATGTGGTACTCCATGGACAGGGCTGTGTGTTTTACTGTTGCTCACTTCCCGGTGTGTCCATGTCGTACTCCATAGACAGGGAGGTGTGTGCTGAGCTGTTGTTCACTTCCTGGTGTGCCCCATGTGGTACTCCATAGACAGGGGTGTATGTGTTTGACTGTTGCTCACTTCCCGGTGTGTGCCATGTACTGCTCCATGGGCAGGGGAGTGTGTGTTTGGCTGCTGTTCACTTCCTGGTGTGCCCCATGTGGTGCTCCATGTTGGACAGGGGTTCTGGCTGCTTTAGACCCGCCTTTGAACCTTGGTCTGTGCGTGTCCACTGAACACATGTGCTTGTCCCTCTCAGATGATTGTGTGGCCAGTAACACGAGGAAACCTCTCGAGTATAATTGTAGCTGAGGGGCTTCTGATTGACTCCTGTTATTGAAAAGTTAGTGTAAGTGCTAGGGTTGGTTTGCTGTAGGTTGTGCTGTGACCCACCTCAGACATTCAGGGAGACCTGAGGATTTGGTGACCCAACTCGGGATGGAGCATAGGGACTGTAGTTACAACACCTGCGTCTGTAAGATGAATAACAAATGGAGCAGAGGCTGCACAGAGAGGAAGATCTGAAACCACGGAGTGAGTGTGCTTGGGGAAAGGGATCTGTTATATCACACCGGGTTTTCCAGGAACAGCTTCCCAAGTTACATTTAACTCAGGAGCAGAGTGTGAGGGGACCCTGATTGAACAAGGAGCTGGTCACAGAGCAGTGTCACCTCTTTCAACACGACCTGCAGCTTCACACCAGGGGGAGGACGTTGCTGCCAGGGTCACTGTTTCACTCAGCTTCTATGATCTGGAACTTTCCATGCAGGAGTGGGTGACAGCTCCCTCATCTCCCAGTATGCCGACGTCAACATCACCATTTGGAGTCGGAGGATATATATGGTGGTTGAGAGCAATGGGGTCCCTGGGAGCATCAGGAAGATGGAGCAACACTTCCTGTCTGATGGGGTCAGAATGAACCCTCCAGTACAAACACTGCATCACTAAGTCCTGTAGTATTTTTCCCTTTCAGTAACATACTACTTCCCATTCTTCCTAAAGAAAACGACAGACTATATATTATCTTTAATTCCATTTGCTAATCTTTTGTCCATTGACTTCACCTGTCCATATCCAATTACAGACTCTCCACATTCCCTTGATAATTTAGTTTCCTGTTTATCTTAGTTTAATTGGCATACATAGTTACAGTACATTTGTTCCACTCCTCCTGATCATTTATACAGATTGTAAAGAGTTGTGACCCAGCACTGTTAACTGTGTGACTCCACTTGTGACGTTCTGTCAAACTGACTTAGGCTGATTTATCCGGAGTGCCTACTTCCTGCTGATAACCGGTCCTCCCCCATTTATGTGTAACACATTCAAAGTGCTGAATAAGAACAAGGAGCATCAGTTCGGCAATCCAGCCCCTCAGGCCTCTTCCGACATTGAATACAATCATGGCTTATGTCATTGCGGCCTCAGTTCCACGTTCCTGTCCGCTCTCCATATTCCTTCACTTACTCAATATCCCAACACCTACTGCACTCTGGGCAGTGAATTACACAGATTACCAACCCTGTGACAGAAGTATGTTCTCCTCACCCCTGTTTCAATTCTCCCCCACCTCATCCTAAAACTATGGTTTTAGGATAGTTTGAGATTGTCCCATATGAGGAAATATCAACTTCACATCTACACTGTAAATCACCTTTAACATCGTCCAGACCTCTGACACCTCCTCTCATTTTTCTATACTGCAGGCAGTGTTGGCCCGAACTGCTCAATCTCTCTTCAGAGGACAATCTCCTCATCTCTGGAGTCAATCGAGTAAACCACAATCTGAACTGCCTCCATGGCAAATACATCCCTCCTACAGTCAGGACCCCAAGACTGCACACAGTACTCAGTTGCGATCTCACACCTCCCTCCCTTTGTAATCCATTGTTTTAGAAATAAATGCCAAAGTTGCACTTGCCTTTCTCATTATCTGCTGTACCTACATCGGAGTATTCTGTAGCATGGACGCGGGCAAACAGATCCCTCTGCACCTAATCATTCTGAAGTCTCTCTCCATTTGGACAATAATTTGCCTTTCTGCTACACTGATCCGAATGGGTACACTCATACTTTTCGTTGTTCAGTTTCTTCTGTCAATGTTGCCCCAACCTAACCTCATATTCCTGGCTCAGTTGCTCAAAATTCATCATGACCTCCCTGTCAAAAAATTCTCCCAAACAGGAAACTAATCTGGACTCCCAGAGCCTAAAGCCAGAATCCATCAGTCCCGGCTGGAATCCTACAAATACTACAATGAGAGTGAAAGGAGAAGTTTTTGTTTTGAAAAGTGCCCTCAACTTGTCCCATCATTCTCCATTGTTTTACTGTGTTAAGGACTATCGGTTTCTGCAATTCTCCATAACAGTCCTCATCTTGTCCATGAACAACAGATTAATGAGGGGACAATTTGCCGAGAAGGCCTCGATGTCCAGCCAAATTGACGATGGGTCCTGACAAGCCCAATGAGCCACATCGGAAAGCAAGGAACTTGGTTGGTATTTCTGAAAAGTATGGAAAATCGACGCGCCCCCATTCGCTGTGGCTGCAATTTGTCCAGGTTAATAGGAGGCCATCTGTGAAGCCAGATGAAAGATCAAAGCCAACTGTTAAGCCTCCGTAGCGCCTGCCTGGGCAACGTCAAAGGGAGCATTGGCATGGGGTATCATAAACAAGAAAGGACATTCATTTTAACCAGAGCTAACCCAAACAGGATATTGGAAGATTCTGTCTTATCTTCTCTAGCAACTGCACGAAGTTAGCTTTATGTAATTGATCGAAGGCTTGGATGATAAAAATACCTAAACTTCATTGTGACCATCTGGAAGGGAATCAGATTCCACCCCAAGGTCGGATACTCTAATAAGATCCCCAACAGGGATGGCCTCCGATTTCATAAAATTGATTTTATACCCTGAGAAAGATCCAAATAAATTAATCATTCATATTAAACAAGACACATATATCATTGGGTTAGTTAGAAAGAGAGGAACAACATCTGCTTAAAGTGTGATCTTATGCCTTCCTGATCCTACCTCCATGGCAGTGATATTGGCGTCCCTCCGGATGGCTTCTGCCAACGGCTCAATCATTAATGTAAATGGTAACAGTGAAAGGAGGCAACTTTGTTGGCTACCGCTGTCAATGCTAAAATTGTCAGACCTTATACCATTAGTGAAATCAGCTGCTTTCGGGTCACTATAAAACACTGCCACCCACCTGACGAAGACCCCTCCAATACCAAACCATTCAAGGACATAAAGGTTGCACATCTACTCCCTCCGGTCAAGTGCTTTCTCAGCATCCAAGGAGACTACCGAGCCTGGAATCGAACCTTGCTGGCACACTAGAACCATATTTAGCACTCTTCTAATATTATCAGAGGATCTACGGCTGCTAATAAAAATGGTCATCTTTCACAATGGAGAAAGTGAGGACTGCAGATGCTAGAGATCAGAGCTGTAAATGTGTTGCTGGAAAAGCGCAGCATGTCAGCCAGCATCCAAGGAGCGGAAGAATCGACGTTTCAGGCATGAGCCCCTCTTCCTGGAGGTCCTTTCACAATGGACATTCAAAGCCAGCATTTTTGACAAAATGTTAACGTCCACGTTTAATAATGATATAGGCATATACAAAGTGCAATCCTCTGGGACTTTCCCTCTCTTGAGAATAAGATATATATTTTCTTCTCTCAGAGAGGATGGGAGGCAGTCCTGACTGTACAAATAATTGTACATAACCAACATTGGCTCAGCCAGCATGATTATGAACTCCTTCAAAATCTCACTCCGAAAATACATCTGGGCCGGGGGCTTTACCACTCTGGAGCTGCCTCACTGTCTCCTGCATCTCTCGGATTGTCAGATGGGAAATGTAAAGAGACGCCTGCTCTGAACTTACATCTGGGAGGTCCAAGGTCTTAATAAAGGACTCCATCGTCGCCAATCAGTCCTCCCAGCCCGCTGACTGGAACAACCCAGAGTAGAACTTCCTGAACTCTGCATTAATCTTTTTTGGGATTGTGGGTGATAATAGCAGCAATCTTCTATCTGGCCAAGTACGCCTAATATCTACCTGGTTATAACCATGCTCGAATAACTTCTGTTTCGCAAAGGAAATCTCTACCTTTGCTGTCTGGGCGAGTGCAGCATCCAGAGCAATCCAGAGGGCTGTAATCTGCTGCAATAAGTTACAGACGGTCTGACAAAATGTGCTGTCTCAGCTCTCTTCAGCCGCGCCTCAAGCAAACGCTGCTGCTCTCTCTTCTGCCGCTTCTGAGTCGCCAAGTAAGAAATAATCAAATCCCTTGTATTAGCTTTGGCAGTCTCCCATAGCACCATCGGAGTACTGGTCGTACACAAGTTCATGTTCCCAAAAAATTAAATTCCCGCAAAAAATACTCAATGAATTTGCTATCCTTCAGGAGGAAAGGATCTACGTGCCAGTGCCGTGAGCCTGTCCCATCACCACCATCCTTGACCTCCATGTACACTGCCACATGATCAGAAATGGCTACGTTCCCAATTACATAGAAACAAAGACACATAGAAAAATACAGCGCAGTACAGGCCCTTTGGCCCTCGATGTTGCGCCGATCCAAGCCCACCTAACCTACACTAGCCCACTATCCTCCAAATGCCTATCCAATGCCCGTTTAAATGCCCATAAAGAGGGAGAGTCCATCACTGCTACTGGCAGGGCATTCCATGAACTCACGACTCGCTGAGTAAAGAATCTACCCCTAACATCTGTTCTATAACTACCACCCCTTAATTTAAAGCTATGCCCCCTCGTAATAGCTGACTCCATACGTGGAAAAAAGGTTCTCATGATCAACCCTATCTAAACCCCTAATCATCTTGTACACCTCTATCAAGTCACCCCTAAACCTTCTTTTCTCCAATGAAAACAGCCCCAAGTGCTTCAGCCTTTCCTCATACGATCTTTCTCCCATACCAGGCAACATCCTGGTAAACCTCCTCTGCACCCGTTCCAGTGCCTCCACATCCTTCCTATAGTATGGCGACCAAAACTGCACACAGTACTCCAGATGCGGCCGCACCAGAGTCTTTTCAACGGCAACATGACCTCAGGGCTCCGGAACTCAATTCCTCAACCAATAAAAGCCAGTACGCCATAAGCCTTCTTCACCGCACTATTTACCTGGGTGGCAACTTTCAGAGATCTGTGTACATGGACACCAAGATCCCTCCACTCATCCACACTACCAAGTATCTGAGCATGAGCCCAGTACCCCATCTTTTTGTTACTCTTACAAAAGTGAATCACCTCACACTTACCTACATTGAACTCCATAATTCTACAGGACATTACCGAATTTAAAAAGACCAATGTGGCGTACAAATATGTCAATCCTAGTATAGCATTTATGTGGGTTAGAAAAAAAGGTGAAGTCCCTATCTTCAGGGTGAAGACATCTCACACATCCACCAAGCCAGCTACCTCTTCAGTTCCACCAGCTGCCTGGGTGGCGGGGCAATACCCGCAAAACCCCTCGCCATCCTATCAACCTCGGGTCTATACGTCAATTGAAGTCTCCCCTTAATTGTATGACGTGCCCCAAGGATCATCGACCTTCTGAGCGCATCTAATTGAAATTTGAGGGGGTGTGCTGGGGGCAATATTATTCAAGGTCCAGTATTCCTCTCGATGTATTAAAGCTTTAAGGATCAGAGACCACCCACATTCATTATTAATTTGGTCAAACAACTGATGTGGATGGTTCTTATGAATGAGTATAGCTACTCCTCAACTTGTTGAATTAAAGGATGAGAAAACACCCGTCTGAACCTTCCCTGCTGTAGGTGTAAATGCTCCTTATCGGTTAGATGTATTTCCTGCAGCAAGGCTACATCAACCAATTCCTTTTTTTCTTTATTTTTTTCTCTTAATCGGTGAATGGCTCCCTTTAGCATTCCAGGTACACCATTTAAACGAGCGGTTATCCATAACCATCCGAAGCAGCCCATGACCCACTAGGAGAAGAACCCCATTTATAGCGCAGTGAAAGCTGTAAACAGTTCGTATAAACTTGAAAATGCAACGACAAAACCAACCAAATCAAAACTTCTAACAACTACTTCTTCCATGAATCAACATAGAACACAAGTACGCAGAGACTTTCCCCCTTTCCCACAGGGGACGCTCATACTATCCATTAATCCCCCATGGCTCCTCCTAGCTGATGCCGCTCCCAACCCAGAGAAAACAAAGTTAAAAACGTTACACAGGTCTTACAACAAGAAAATTAAAAGTGGGCATTCAATCCTGTCCCATCCATACTTTCACCGGAGGCAGTCCGGGTGAAACAAAATGTAACTACCCCTATCTCCCCCAACTCCCTTTTCCATTCCGTACTAAGAAAGGGAAACTAAAGGCAAATGATAGAAAAAAAAAACAAAGGATGATGGGAGGGGAGGAAGAAATACGGAGAGTGAAAAAGGAAAAATGGGACCTCCACATACTAAAAAAAACCCCAAAACGAGGTAAACCAGGCAAAGCCCAGAGAAAACAAAGGGAACACAATTGTCCATATTATTTGAACCAGCCAATCTATTTAAATGTGTACAGGAAGTCCTTTGCGTTTTCTAGTGAGGCAAAATTAAACACAGACCCGCAATGACTGAAACGTAATATTGCTGGATATCTTACCAAGTACAGAATATTCATGTCCCTCAGTCTCTCTTTTGCCTTTTCAAAGGCTTGCCTCTTGCGAATCACAGCCGTAGAAAGATCTTGGAAAAAAGATAATTCGTGATCCTTTGTAGATCAGAACCTATGGATCCTTCCGCAGAGCTCGAGAAGCTTCCAGCACCTGTTTTTCTCTATCGTGCTGGAGTTGCACAAGGACCAGGCGAGGCACTGGTCCGATCCAGGCCTGCACACTGCGACCCAATGTGTCCGCTTGTCCCGCACTCAGTCTGCCCTGACATGCAGCTTCAAAAATTGTGTGAACCATTGTTCCAAGAAGCTGACGAGCTGGCTTTCTTGTTCCCGTTCCGGCAGCCCAACCAGGCTGATGTTCTTCTGAGGGCTCTGATTTTCGAGGTCCTCGACCTGCCCTACTAAGGCCTGTACCTAACATTCCAGGGCTGAGATACGACCCACTGAGGATTCTGCCATGTTTTCCAAAGCAAAGATTCCCTCTCCCACTTCCATGATGTGTGGCCCGAGACGCTGTATCTCCTGGTCATGCTTCTGCAGCTTGGCTGAGATCAGTTCCAACATGGTTCAGGTCTCCTCCATTGCTGAATCAATCTTCTCTCGCAGGCTCCTGCAATCCTCGACTAGGATCTCCTCCACAAATAAGATCCCTGGGGTGTTCGGGGAGGCCGACATCACAGCCACGGGCGTATCCATTGCTGCAGTGCCCTGCTGGCTGTGATCCTCGTTGTCATTTTCCCTTAGATATTTTCCTTACTCACTTAAAATGGCATAAAGCAATGCTGGGGATCAAAAGCGACCGACGTTTACCACAATAGGGAAGAAACAGAGGATGAACGCATCACTTTGTCTGGGTTCTGGTGCAGAGCTCAGCAGGGCAGCCCTACTGGATCGCTGCCATCATGGATCTCCCCCGAATAATCACTGTTAACAAACTTTTTGAAATGGTTTGAAGATGTTTCTTGCGAGATGGAGACAATGGAGAACATTGGATGTAATATAGTTGGATATTCAGGTGGATGTTTAAGAGTTCAGAACGTGAATAGTAAATAAAATTAAACCAACGCTGTTCAGGAGGGACATTTGGACATGGAAAGGTAAAAGTGAAGTTGGACTTCATTTAACGGAAATTGGAATATCGATGTAAAAGCGTTCTGCACAGGCTGCATACAGTGCGGATGAGATTATACCTGTGTTTTGTACTGTTTCAAAGAATGAGAGGTGATCTCAGGGGATCTTAGAAGATTCACGCACAGCAGACTGACTAATACAGCGGCATGGAGAAGTGCAGCAGGCAAGATTAGGGGGAATCCCAAGATATTCTACAAAAACATCAATCAGAACAGAATACCCAAGGAAAAATTAGGACCCATTTCGAAACCAAGCTGTGTGAAGCTGATGAACATTGAAAGATTGTGACACGAGAGCTTTACATCTGTTTTATGTGGGAGAAGGATGAGGCAGGTACAGAATTTAAGAAGATGTATTGTGAAGCTCTCGAACAGATTGATATAAGATGCAAGTTGGGATTGATGGTTTTGAATGATGTAAAGTCCAGATGAGTTAGAAGAAATTATCTGACCTAAATGTTTCAGTCATATCTGACTACAAAGGAGATGCCAGAGGACTAGAGAACAGCTATGTGTTCCCATGTTACGGGAAAGGTGGTGGATATAGACCAGTGTCTGGTGGTGAACCACAGCGAGCAGTGTAGTGTATCTTATTTGTGGCATTCATAAATGATGTGGAGGGGAGAATGGGGGGTGGAGGGTGGCGAGTGTAGTAAGTAATTTTGTGTTTGATACAAAGGTTTGCCAGGTGGTTGGCAGTGAGAAAGAAGGCTTTATTTTACAGGAAGATACAAATGGAATGGTCAGTTGGGCAGATCAATGGCAGATGGAATGCAAACCTGATAAATATGAGGTGATGCAGTGTGGAAGAAGGAACTACATAGGGGAGTACTCAATGAATGGCAGCACACTAGGAAGCTCAGAGAGTGTTTCTCCACATATCCCTGAATGTGACTGCACAGTGTAATAGCTAGTTAAGAAAGCACACGGGACTGTAGGCAGAGAGTTTATTCATCGAGGCGAAATAATATGAGCTAAACATACCATTGGTTAGGCCATAGATAGAATACTGTGTGCACTTTACAGGAAGGGTTTTGGTTTCGTAGTAACACCAGAAGCTATTGGGGTCTCAACAGAGTTGGAAGCTTCAGTGAAAGTCTCCTGGCTGCAACTCTCTCTGAATTTTCACTTGGTTTTTCTGTCCTCGATTGGAGAACTGCATCTGAGAATCTGTGTCTGAACTTCCCCTTTTGCCAAGTATGTGATTGTGGGATATTACTGTATGAGAACTTTTAATTAATAATGATAATCTATCTATCATTGTGATAAGATTTCCAAAAGACTTATTTTTTCTGAATTCCTGTTTGCCTGAATTTTAACTGCAATGTTTAAATGAATTGTGTTTTTCTTCACGTCTTGTAGTTTGATCAGTCACATAACATCTGGAACAGACACTTTACATTTCCTTTAAAATAAGAAAACATTAGAGTCTAGACCACCGCCTTCAAATATTTTTGAGGAGCTCTGGTGTGGTACGAAACACGTGACTCCTTCCCTTCCTGTATAATTGGTTGGAGGCACTAAATGGGCTATCTCTACTTTTCTCCAATAATTTCATAGAGCTGAATAACTTCCTCATATCCCTGTGAAACTAGCGTGATGCGCTGAATACTCTCCTCCTTTTAACTGTGGAAATGTGCAGTGTCCAGCAGCACTGTTGCATTAATGTTACTGATACTTCCAACAGCACAAGCCTGAATGTTGTCCTGGTCTTGCTGCACATGGACACAGACTAGATAAGGAGCTGAAGGGGAACATTTTTCCTGAATATTGTGTGATCTTCAGTGAAGACCCACAATTCTAAACTTATGGTGTGGGCAAGACAGTTGTGAAGCAGCTGAAGATGTTTGTGCTGTGGAACTACCTTGAGGATCTTTTGCAGATATGTCCAGGACTACATGGATTTTTGTATACAAACCACAGTGATTGTGCGTTATGCTTTAAATCATTCGAACTAGGGAAGTTTACAACTCATTCGCATTAAGTGCAATCCTGCTCAGGCTCCTTGAGACCGTCCTTAGTTAAATGATGCCTTGATGTCAGGGCCGGTCACTCTTCCCTGAACCCTTGTATTCACATCTTTTGCTCATATCAAAAGGTCACAGTGTGGGGGCTGGGAGTGCTTTTTGACCAGTCAGAGTTGAGGGTTATGGAGAATTGGACATGAAAGAGGATATTAGACCTTATGATCTTATTGTGGGTGAAGACCTGCTTGCGGGGGGGGGTGGTGGGGTGGGGGGTGGGGGTGGATGGCATTTGGATGAATGACATATCGCTGTTTGTGGCGTTCTCACATTCTATTATTGGAAAGTAGAGGCTGTTATTTTCCTGGAAGCTCTGTTATTGAATATTACCAGATTGTCTGGACCATTTCTGGGTGAGGAATGGGGGTTGTATTCACAGTGAAACTGGATCTACAACTTGACTAACAAACGAAACACAGGTTGCAGAAAGGGGAAGCTCAGTTAGGAGTGATGAGGACCCTCTTTCATACCCCTGCCTGGGTTTTCCAATTACACTTTCCAAACCAGCCCAAACTGGGTTTGACAGTTTTGAGGGGCCGAATGGTCTCCTCTGTTTCTGTGATAAGAGTAAGCAGCCTCTAATTGCTCCTGTGTAGCAGGTTTGATGGGCTGAATGGAAGTCAGAAACATGGGACTGAGGAGCAGGAGTAGGTCATTAGACACTTTGAGCCTTCTCTACCAGGGACTAAGATTGTGGCTGATCCGGTTGTGGTCTCAGCTCCACTTTCATGTCTGTGTGCCATTTTGCAAGAATCACTTCTCTGTCCAATACTTCACTAACTCAGCGTTGAATACATATAAACAAAGAGACATCTCAAACTTGTGGGGAAGAGAATTCCCACTTGAAATGCTTGTTTAGACTTTCTGCTCATCCCTCTTATAGAGTCATAAAGCATGCAAATGTGTAAGTGCTGACCAGATATCCCATTATGATCGAGTCTGATTTGAGAGTATTTGGCTCATATTCATCTCAACCTCCTTATTCAGATACCCATCAAGATGCCAGACTCCACCACTTCCTCTGGGAGATAATTCAATATGGACACCTCCCTCTGGATGAAAACATTGTGTCTACGTTTCTCTAAAATATTCCCCCTCGTCCCTTAAAACAGGCCTCCAGTCTAAAAAGCAATCCTCTACAAACATCTGTTCCTCCCTTCAATCTAATTTTGTATTCAATTGGCTTGGGTGCGCTGGTTCCCATGTGACCTAACCTTACTAACTTTCCTAATATGCAGAGTCTTGTCGAACAACTTGTTCCAGTCTAAATGGAAAACATCTACAACACAGCTTTCATCAATTTGCTAAGTCATCTCTTTAACAAACTCAGTCAAATTAGTGTGACATGATTTCTCATGCAAAAATCCACGGTGACTATCCCCAATCAACCCTTGCCTTTGAAAATGCATGCACTTGACTAACCCTCAGAATCCCCTCAAACAACTCACCCACCACTGATGTCAGCTCACTGGTTCAGAGTTCCTTGGGTTGTTGGGTAAATGTTGTATTTTCTACTGCCATTCCTCCATTGGTCACAGCAAATTATCGGTGTAACCAGGTTGATGATATGGCCGATGATATAGGTCTCAAATTAGGTCAGGATCATCCGCGGAAGAGGTCAGGTTGATTTCCTTCGTTTGTTAAAATAACAAATTCATGACGAAAATAAACTATGATGGAAAGGTGAATGTCAAACAGAATAGAAATTACAAAAATGTACATTGATATTTCCATTTCTAAAAATACTGAGAAGCACAAACATAAGCAGACACACCCAAACACACATCCAGACATGTACTCACAGATATACTCAAACACACAAAAACACAGACACAAAAACACGGACACACACAGAGACACATGCACATACAAGTATACGCACAAACACAGACAACTGCATGAACCGTAGACCGTAAAACATTAGAGCAGAATACAAGGACATTTGGCCCACCCAGTCGACTGAGCTATTGATCATGGCTGACATGCATTTCAAAGCTTAAAAATGTGTTGCTGGAAAAGCGCAGCAGGTCAGGCAGCATCAAATGAGAAGGAGATTCGACGTTTCAACATAAGCCCTTCTTCTGGAATGCACGAAACATCGAATCTCCTTCTCCTTTGATTTTGCCTGACCTGCTGCGCTTTTCCAGCAACACATTTTGAAGCTCTGATCCCCAGCATCTGCAGTCCTCACTTTCTCCTGACATGCTTTTCAAGCCAATTCTCCTGCCTTCTCACAACAAGCCTTGATCCCATCTTTAAGCATAACTTATCTAGTTATATCCTTATGACGATAATGTGTCTGTGTGCATGTGTTGTCTCTGTGTGTGTCCCAGTGTCCTGCCCTGTGCTCGATGTTGGAGAATGCTGTTTTAGCAGTTTTGAGGCACATCTTTGTAACTTGCTCTGTGCCTATCCATTGAATGCCTGTGTTAATCACTCTCTGCAACTCATGTGCTCAGTAACATGAGGAATCCCCACAACTATTAGTGATTCAGACCAGGCTTCTCACTTGCATTTGACTGACATTTGACTTAAATCTAGTGTTTGTACGTTCGTGGAAATGCTGGGGATGGTTTCCTGCAGGCTGTGTTTTAGGCTGCTGTGGAAATTCAGGAAGACCAGAGAATTTGGTGACCCAACGCTGGATGAAACATGGTGACTGTAGTTACAGCATCTGGATCTGTAACATGAACAACAAATGGAGCAGAGGCTGCAGAGAGGGGAATCTCTATTAAATGGAATGAGGGAATTACAATCAGATCAGCCGTGGTTTTGAAGAATGTTGGAGCAGGATTGAATGACTCGCTCATGCAACTTATTCAGATATTTCTGTTAGTAACAAGCCAATTTCCCTTTTCTCCCAGTGTCCCAGACTGGTGGGCAGTGAGTCACCTCCTCCTGTTCCTGGGGAACAAAAATCTGGGGCCTCACTAGCCTCCAGATTTCCCTGTATCCCAGTCTCGAGAAGTTGAATGACTGCCTCCTGTTCCTGTGTCCCAGTCTCGAACAGTTGAAAGACTGTCTCTTATCCCTGTGCCCCAGTCTCGAGCAATTGATTGACTACCTCTTGTTTCTCCCTGTTCCTGAGCAGCAGTTTCAATGCTCTGAATTATGTCACAAGGTTAAGAAAGGACTTGATAACAGGGAATTTCAAACTTGGAGCAGCATTACACAAAGGTATCTAGAAACGTCTCCACTAAACATTTTATGCAGCTCGTCTGTTATTTTATTCCTGTCTCCTTTTATAAACAGGGTGAAACATATACAATAGTGCAGTGTTCCGACAATACTCCCACATATAGAGGAGACAGATTCAAAAGTTTGAAAGATTTATGGTCTATCCCTCAGCAACCTTCATCCATTCCATCCAAACCGTGTAAATGTTCCCTTTCATTGTGTTATGTAAAATGATGTAAGGAACTGGTTAACTGAACCTGTTTGTTTGGTGACTGTGACTAATGTCAGTCTCCATGGATTCTAATTGTCCCAGTAGAGGGTTTCCATCTTTTAATGATAAACGGGCTCCATTCAATATGTTATCCCATGGTATGGGCGGGACCATCACCGATATCACTAACAGGGATCGGCTGCTCCAAAGACAGAGGAAGAGATTAGAAACTGACTGGAAAGTTACAACAATGGATCAGAATCTGAGGACAATAGACTGGAATGTTCCACCAACGGATCAGAGTCTGAGAACATTTGCCTGGAAAGTTCCAACAATAGACAGGAGTTTATCCATTTATGTTTGGATTTTTTTCTACATATTCTTGGTGGCCGTTATATTTGCGGATCAAATATGCACTTCACATTATTCAATGTTTTTATTATCCTATCCTGGCTATTGTTGGTGTCCCTGGTAAGTTTCACTGTCGATATTTTATTTGCATTAACCATGTGCGACTGTATTACTGTTCTTTTCATTTACTCTACTCTGTAAGTATTCACGCTCCAAACCACAACAAACAACAGTGAACTTGTTCATTCTTTCTCTCCTTCGTTAGTTCTGGCACTGAGCCTTGTTGGTTGACCTACTCACGTTCGGGTATGAACCAGGATTCATTGCATCACTGCCCTTGCTATTTAAATATTGAGAGCTTGGAGGTCACTTTCTTGTGTTCTGGATGCAAACTCCATTTCCTTCCTCTGACTCCATCTCATCCCTGGCCAATAACTGAGGCTGAAACAGACAAGTCACAACTACGGTGATCCCTTTGGCCACAAGCTGATTACTGACACTATATCCTGACCATTCCTAATTTTAACTATTGACAACTGCAGATTATACTTCACTGGTTCATCCCATCTGCTGTTTGAACCTTCATCTATGAAAGACAGTCTTAATAAAGCCAATAATCTGCTGCTCCTTAACCAAATCTGAGTTGGTATTCCATGACTTGTATCTAAACACAGTCCAAAATACCATCACTCGTTTACTGATTGCTTTATATTGTTGTTCGGTCTGGCAATGCCTTTACTTTAATATTCAAAAGCACATCGTCACCTCTATCTATGACACGGTCCTCAGTCACCCTCTGTTAATGACAGAAATCCCTGTCAGTTGTTCACATTTGAACAGATTTCCTCTATGTCTATTTTCTCTCAAATAATACTTTTCATATCTACTAACACACACACACACACACACAAACACACACACACACACACACACACACACACACACATACACACACACACACATACACACACATACACACACACATACACACACACACACACACACATACACACACACACACTCTCTTGCCTTATATTTCGGCAGTGGAGACACAGAGCCATACATTTGTGGGAGCCCATCTACCGTCACTCACTGCATGGGTTACAAACTTTCCCGTGCAAGACATTTTTGTAGGGCAAGTATATTAGCAATCTACTGGCAAAGGTTTGCAATGGTCCCCATGCTGGGCAGGTAGTCCCGTTTATAGAGTAGTCCACTAGTATGGTGTGCATAGCTCTCCATTCTGGCTGGTCCCTTGTCCCAGTTTTTGGTGTCTGGGATGGTTCTGTGAGGCAGATTCACAATTTGATGTAACTAACCATTTCAACTGATCTGGCAATAATTTTATTGAATGCTCTCATTTATGTGATGGGACACACCATTGCCTCACTTCTCCAGTTACTCCCACTCCCCTGTCTCCTTATCCATATTTTCACAACATGTTATCAGTTAATTAATTATTTGTTTTCCCTGGTGTTGTTTTTTGGCTCCCGAGTGTATCGAGTGCTGGTATTGTGAAGCTCAGAAACAAGGCAATGGTATGTGGCAGGCTGTTGCTCCAAGTTGGAAAGGGGGTCCAGGAGCTTTGAGACACGTCTTTGAAACTTGGTCTGTGCATGTCCACTGAAAGCCTGTGTTTGTTCCTCTCAGATGATTGTGCGGTCGATAACATAAGGAAACCCATCGAGAATTATTGTCAAGGCACAGGTCTCTAACTTGGAGTTGAGAGGGTTCTGACTGACTCCTGTTATGGAAAGCTTAGTGGAGGTGATGGGAATGGTTTGCTGGAAGTTGTGTTGTGAGCTGCAAAATACATTCAGGGACACCTGAGGATTTGCTGAACCAACTCTGGATGGAGCATGGAGATTGTAGTTACAGCATCTGGGTCTGTAACATGAACAACAAATGGAACAGAGGCTGCAGAGATGGGAAGCTCTGAAACCGCACAGTGTGTGTGGGGAAAGGGATCTGCCAAATCTGCCCGTGTTTTAACAAGGAGACACACATCATTTCCCTGTCCCCTATAAATAGTCCCATGCAAATTCACCCTCTCCTCCCCGCATACAAACACACTTCCCCTCGCTCACATGCACACACACACTCTCCCCTCTCTCACACACACGCATACCCTCTCTCTCCCTCCCAAAGACACAAAGACACACATACTCCCCCTCACTCTCTCACAAACACAATCTCTCTCTCTCCCTCCCTCAGACACTCCACCTTGTTTTCAAACACCCATGCACGTGCGCGCAAACACACACACACTCATCTAATCTGTAAGATGGATTTTCATTTGCCGGTTTGTATTTCCAGATGCATTATACTTTCTCAAAAATATTTACAATTTGTAGAGAGTCAGTCAATGAGAAATTTTATGAGCTCCTACTTTGGAAATAAACCCAAACTAATTCCAGGTGAAGACACATACAGACTCCAAACAAGATCGCTTGCCTAAAATACGTTGTCTAACAGGAGGGATCACCTCCTTTACATCGATAATACCTGAAGGTATCTCCAGGTAGGAGTTGAAAGGAACTCTTGGATTTGCATATTCATCAATCAATACTTGCATCTCCATTCTAACCAATTAAAGATTTAGCAGCTATCTCAGATGTGTTCAATTCATGTGCATGTGTTGTACAACCCTTTCATCTTTTTCTTATAAATTTTGTGCATAAGGACTTCTCTCTCTAACACCTGACGAAGGAGCAGGACAATGAAAGCTTGTGTTTTCAAATAAACCCGTCAGACTATAACCTGATGCCATGTAATTATTGACCTTACTCAACCCAGTCCACAGCTAGCACCTCCATATCATGTTTTTTATTGGTTAGCCAATTTTCTCTCCAAGCAAATAAATTGTTCTAACCCCGTGTGCTCTTGTCTTGCATATTGATCTTTAGTCAAGCATGATATGCATTGCCTTGTTGAAGTCCAGATATAATACATCTTTCAGATCCCCGTTATTCAACTTGTTTATCTTACTTTTTAAAAAATAGAAAATCATTCAAACATGATTTATCCTTAATAAAATCATGTTGACTTTAATGGATTGTGGTTTGACTGTCAAAGTCTCCTGTTGTTCATTCCTTAATAACATATTCGAACAATTTGTCTTCAGTCCCAATCGTTTGCTCATACCTTTGCATTCCCGAGTGAAGTTGGTTATTCTAAGTTCTTCCCTTTCCATAACCTCGACAGTCCATTTTAGTTCCCGTGAAATAGACACGAGGCTGTAAAAGATCTGCTCCAATTGCTGTGTAAGGGGCATGGGTGGCTGATTGGACTCATTCTGTTCCTGCATGACACACACGATGGGCTGAATGTCCTCCTGATGTTCCTACACTATAGTCCCGATGGCTAGCATGTCCTGCAGCTTTCTCTGACCAAGCCGCTCACGATCTCAATGTCCTCCTCCTGTTGCTTAATGAAACGTTTTGGGGCTTATGGAATCTCCCTACTGTTTTGCCATATTTCGAATATTGAATTGTGCAGGCAAGTTGCGTTGCCCACAGTGGGTAGCTCAGTGGTTAGCACTGCTGCCTCCCAGCACCAGAGATCTGGGTTCAGTTTCAGTCTGGGGTCACTGTTTGTGTGGAGTTTGCACATTCTCCCTGTGCCTGCAAACAATAGCACAGGCTACATAAATCTCTAATTCATTATAAATAAATATTGTAATGAATTAGTAGTGTAAATGTCACACTTTAACACTCCAGTCACTGACGACAACCCTGATCTTCACCAGAAAGCGCGCAAGCTGACTGACCACGTGATGCCGATGTGGAATTCCAGTTCTCTCCAAGATGTTCCTCTCCCGGTTTGAAATTAAGTTCGTTCTAAATGTAAACTACAAATCCCACATTCAGGCTCCGTTTCAAGGCTTGCAGAGCGGATTACATTCCTGCTTTAGCTGAATACACTGAGGGTGCATTTGGCAGACTGAGGGATCCTGAGGCAGGGATTTACTGTTCAGCTGGTGCCAGAGACGGACTCCCATAACAGTGAACGGGAGCTCGCTTTATAAAGAAAGGGGCCCAATTCACTAATTGTGTTGCAGCGAATTTGCGTTTAATAAACCCACCTTGTTGGATAACTGCCTGTATATCGAATGGAGGATCAAAATTGATGGTCCAAAGCGAATACAGTAGTTCCTATTTTATATGTTCCGATGTTCAAACATACTAAAGGATATGAATACTGTGTGGGGAAAACTGAATTGAGGAGATTTTCACCATGAACTAGAATGGAGGATGCTCAGTGAGTTGAATGACCTACTCATTTCCCGATGTTTCAGTGAATTCTGTGGGAAAGCTCTGTAAATGTTGCCACCTGCTCTCAGATGTTAGGAAGGAAATCTCTGCAAGGTCAACACGGTAGTATTTCCCGTTCCAGTAGTGAGGATGGAGTCGGGTGATCTGTTTTATCCTTTAAGACCCCAGAACAGTTTGATACAATAGAGTATTTTGCTTGGCCGTTTCCGAGACCATTGAAGAGTTTATCACATGTCTGTGTCTCTGGAGTCACGTTTAGGCCAGACCAGGAAAGTACAGGAGATTCACTTCCTGAAACTACATTGAGGAAGGAAATTGGTTTTTACAAACGACATTGGCTTCAAAGTCACTGTTAATGACTCCAGGTTTTACATCTCGATATTTTATTAATTATAACGTCCACCAGCTGCAAGACCATTAGCCTGGTCTGGATAAGTAATCCAGTGACTTTCCCACAACAGCACCATCTCCACATGGGGAGCTATCTGAAACCACACTGAGCAGATTATTTCTGAGCTGTTTGACAGCTCTGACAAAAAGAACTCCCACCAATGTGACTATCGGGACGGGACTCAGTGCGTGGTAAATGGTCAGACTGTAGATATTCCCTTGTTATGGGATTGGACATAGCTGAGTAAATTTTCACATTGCCAGGGAGATGTCAGAGTTGGAGCTGGAATGAAACAGCTTCCCCAGGCACACGGCTTGTTGTGCAGCACAATGCTTCAGTCCTATTGCAGGAATGGGGTCAGGATCGATTGACTTTGTCGTATCAACTGTGTTCAGCTGTTTCTCCATGTCACATACAGCAATCAGATCGCTTAAAGCCTGAGATATGTGATTCTGCGGGCAGCATGGCGACGGTGAGGTGGATCATCAACTCAACACTTCTGGCTGAGGGCGGTGCAGATAATACAACCATGTATTTTACACTGATGTACAGGGCTGTCCCGTTATTTCGGATGGCGATATTTATGGAGTCCTCTCCTCCAGTGAGTTGTTTAATAGTCCATCGACATTTATGTCTGGATGTGGCAGCACTGCAGAACTTCGATCTGATCTGTTAGTCTTGGGATCATTTCGCCCTCTGTATCAGATGTTAGTCCTGCTGTTTCGAATGTAACCAGTCAAGTGCGGTAGCTTTAATGGATTGTCATCAGGTTTAGGTACACATGGTTCCGACCCTATCATGTTCACCTGCACTCGTCGCGGAACCATAGACCAGCTTGATGTTAATGGTAGGCTGAAGGATTATCCTGGGGAAAATATTACGGATTGTAGCTGAATACAATTCTGCTGCTGCTGTGATTCTACCGCACACATGAATGTGCACTTTGAGCTCCAATATGTTCAATTCAATTCTACTGACTGACCCCAGTTCACACCAAGACCCATTCATCCATCAGCCCTGTACCCAGTGTCTTAAACTGGTTTCTGATGTGGTAACACTTCCATTTTCCAATTCTCATTCTGCTGAGGGTCTCTCCCTGGTGTCACGCCTCCAATTTGTTACTTTACTCAAAACCCTTAACATATGCATCTGAATCTTTTCCATTCTCCCAATGCCATCTTCTGGGTTTCATATGAATGTTTTCCCCTCTGTTTCTCTCCGTAATCATGATTAAGATCATGATCAGTGTCAGTGATGCCAGCCTTATGTAGTTTCAGATCCAGCAATTTGTGCACCTTGCAATATCGGTCACTTCGCAGTGCACAGCTTTCTGTGTTAGGCAAAGCGTTTGAGCAGCTTGAACACACATCTATGGAACTTGTTCAAAAACAGAAATTGCTGACGAACCTCAGCAGGTCTGGCAGCATCTCGTGGAGTGAAAGCAGAGTTAATCTTTCAGGGCGAGTGACCCTTCTACGAAGCTCACATTTTCTCCAGGATTTTTTGCATTTTCAGTTCCAATATCCATAGTTATTGTTTAATTGAAATTTTTTTCTGAGTCTATTCATTTCTAAAGAAACTCAACAGGTCTGGCATCATCTGCAGAGACAGAGAAACAGAGTTAGCGTTTCAAGTCCAGTATGACACTTCTTCAGAACTGAAAAGGATTGGAAAATGAGCTTTATAATCCCTTGACAGATGTGTGGAGTGGGTTGACGGGTAATAGAGGGTGTGGCAAAAGATAAACAGGCTTTTAGTAGTGGTGAACGAGAAGACCATGTGAAGTAGCCTAATAATTAAAATGTGAATGGGGAAAAGGGGTTCTCTCTATTGAGTGAACGATAAAGAAGATATAATCATACAAGGTCGGAGGGAGGCCAGGAAGGAGAATGTATGGAAACTGCAGAACAGTTATAATGGGGTCAGACTGTGAAGTTATGAAATTGTACATTAACGTCGACAGGATGCAACTACGAAAGTGTAAAGTGAGTTTTTACTCGAGCTTGGGTTGTGCTTCCATGGAACATTGCAGCAGCCCAGGGCCGAAATGTTAGCATGAGAGCAAGGAAGATTATTGAATTGGGAAGCAATGAAAAGGTCAAGGTTATTTCTACAGACAGAGTGGGAGTGTTCCTCAAAGCAATCTCTGTTTGGTCTCGCCATTATAGAGAGACTGCATTGTGAGCAGCAATGATAGGAGACCAGATTGAAAGTTTACAAGTGAAATGCTGCTTCACCTGGAAGGTATGTTTGGTTCCTTGGACAGTGAGGAGAGAAGAGGCGAATGAGCAAATGTTGCAGCTTCTGCAATTGCATGGGAAGTTGTCATGGGGGAGTGGGAAGTGTTCTGGGTGACGGAGGGGACAGAGAGGGAACGGTTCCTGCGAAATACTGACAGTGGGCGGGAGGGGAAGATGTGTTTGAAGGTGCTGTCCTGCTGGAGATGGTGGAAATGGCGTAAGATCATTATGTGAATGTGGATTCTCGTGCAGGAAGAAGTATGGACAAGGAGGAATCTATCATTATTCTGGGACAGAGGGGGCGGATTGAGGGCAACACCGTGGGGGATGGGGCAGTGACAGCTGAAGGCCCTGTCCACCAGAGTTAGGGGATTTCTGGTTTGAAGGAAAATGAGGGCACTTAGACGCAGCTCACAGGAATGTGGCATCATCAAACAGAAATAACAGAGGTGGAGAAACTTAGAGAATGGAGTCAACCTCCGCTGATCATGTGTTCAGCCACATGCAGAAGTTCCCCCTGAATGATTGAAAAGAACCAGGCATCTAAATTGAGGCTTTCTGTCTCACATCTGGTCTGAAGCGGAATGTGAATACAGACCCAGAGGAAGGTCAGTGAGTATACATGAGCAGACATTCAAGCAGATATCCCAAACCGCTCAGTAATTATTGTTTCTGTTCAAAAGAAGAACTCGATAAGCAGGTGAACCACCCATGGTTGAAAAAAAAGCTCTCAAGAATACGATTGATGTGCATTAGTGGAGGGCCAGATTTATAATGTTTATTTCAGGGACCATATGCTGATGTTAGGCATGAATTTCAGCTGTGCTCCCTGATTTACCCCGCACAAAACACTGCCATTGCTGCTCCATCCTCTTCCCTGATCGTCTCCCCTTCCTGATTCCAGGTTTTTCCTCTCAAATTACAGAGTGCATTCTCTCACATTATGGTCCCTACCCATTTCACCTGAAACTCTTTGATCAAGCCTACCTATTCTGCAGTAGCATCAAGCTGCGTTTTGTGATGCCACTTTGCTCTGGTCTCAGTGTGGCTCGGCCTCACCATTCATGCTGTTTTACACCTCCCACTCACATCTCATTCTGAAAAGTTTCCTTCTTGGCGTAAACCTTAATGAAAACACCTCTCCCCCTTTGCACTGAATTCACATTGTGATCCAAATTTCAAAAAGTATACTAGCCTTCATCTCACTCTGCTAAAGGTAGACGCTGACCGTGTGGTACAAGAATTCCCCTTCTTATATGGTTCAGGACGGAGATTCGCTTTCACTGTAGAGATTTTCACACGATTTGGAAAAACAATTCAGGTGTTTGACCTCTTCTTGGTACTCGTATGAGCTTCCTCCTGCCTTAACATGGAGTATTGTAACATGGAGAAAAACAACTCACATTATGAAGCTTGGGCTTTGTGTTATTAACCTGTCATTTGAATACTGTTTCGAATTTGTAGTGCTTATCTTTAAATGCTTGTTCGTGAAGCTGGTGTCAGATAGCGTGCAGGAGGTTGAGGGGTGACATTGTAGAAGTTTATAAAATCATGAGAGGCTGAATTGAGTGACCAGCCAAGGTTTGCTTTCCATGGGATGGGGGAGTTCAACCACAGAAGGCATAGGTTTTAGGTGAAAGAGGGAAGATTTGAAATGAACGAGGGGTCAATGTTTTCACACAGTGGGTGATGTGTGTATATGGAATAAGCTGTCAGAGGAAGAGTGGGAGGTGTAAGTACAGCTGCAACATTTAAAACTCATTAGGACAAACATACGAATGGGAAACGCTTAGAGGCATATGCACAAAATGCAATCGGATTGGACTAGTTTAGTTTGGAAAACCTGGTCAGCATGGACAAGTTGGACCAAAGGGTCTGTTTGTGCGCGATATGACTGTATGAATCTAGAAACCGAGGAAAAGGGGAGAAAAGACATGATGTAGCAAATTGGCAAGAAATACAAAAACAAGCAGCACGAGCTTTTGCGCACATATAAAAAAAATTCAAGGTGAGTGTGTGAACTTAGGTAGAAATTAAAGCAGGAAAGTATATTGCGCTTAATTGGAGGATGTGACTGAAGAATTGGCTACAGGGAACAGACAGATAATTTTCACCCATGTTTTGCATCATTCCTCACAGGGGAAGGTACGGTAAGTATTTGAATGATGTAAACAAAATGGTAATAGGAGGGAAATTCTTGAACCGTCTCTAACAAAAGGAACAAGGGTTTTTCTAACAGATAAGAGTAAGAGTAGACAGGCCAACAGTAATTCACAGCTGGTTTTAAAAGAATTGGTCAGTCTTGGGGTCATGGTGCCCTCTCTACAAGATGTTAGTTCTGCTGTTTGTTAATGTAAGCAGTAAGTGCGGTAGCTTGAATGGGTTGTCATCAGGTTTAGGTACACACGGTCCTGACTGTGGCAGGTTCACCCACATTCATCACTGAGCCGGAGATCGGCTTCATGGTAATGGTAGACTGAGAGATTATATGGTGGTTGAATATAATTCTACTACCGCTGCTGTTACTACAGCTGCTATGATTTGCAGCATCACATGAATGCCCAGTTTGAGCTGCAATATCTGCAATACAATTCTGCTGCCTGTCCTCAATTCGCACAGGGACCCGTTCACCCTTCTCCCCTGTACACACTATCCCGGATTCTGATGTGGGAACGCTTCCATATTTTTTAAGTTCTCATCCTGTTTGGGTATCTTCATGATGCCATGCCTCCAATTTGTCGCATTCCTCAAATGCATTTAACGTTTTCACCTGAATATTTTCTCCTCCAGTAAAGTCATCTGCTATTTAAAGCGAATGTGTTTCCCTCTGTTTCTCTCCATGACTATGGTTAAGAGCTCTGTCGTGTCGGTAATGACAGCCTTATGTAGTTTCAGAACAAATGAATTTGTATACCTTGCATTATCATTCACTTCCCGGTATATGGCGCTCCATGTTGGACAGGGCGTGTGAGCAGCTTTGACACACATGTTTGAAACTTATTCAAAAACAGAAATTGCTGAAGACACTAACAGATCTGACAGCATCTGTGGAGTGAAAGCAGAGGTAATCTTTCGGGTTCTGTGACTGTTCCTCAAAGCACCCAGTGAGCTATATTGAAAATGTATTCTGTAACTTTTCATTTTTGAAGGAACTCAGTGGGTCTGGCAACATCTGCAGAGACAGAGAAACAATGTTAATGTTTCAAGTCCAGTGTAAATCTTCTTCAGACGTGTAAAGGATTGGAAAGTGAGCGCTTTAGTATCTTGGCAAAGGTGGGAAAGAGTGTTTGGAAGCCCAGTGTGAAAGACAAATGGGCTTTAAATTGAGGTGAAAGAGACACAGATATATAATAGGTGTAAATTAATGTGTAAATATTAGAAATTGATTTTTTCTGTTGAATGCAACATAAACAAGACACGACCTTAGGGAGCCCAGGAGGGAGCGTGTACGGAAAATGGAGAACAGCCATAATGGGTTCAGGCTGTGAATTTACGGAATTGAATATTAACTCCTACAGACTGTAACGTACCAATGTGTAAAGTGAGGTGTTACTCGAGCTTGGGTTGTGCTTCATTGGAACATTGCAGCAGCCTGCATTTTCTTAGAATTCCTACAGTGTGGAAACAGGCCCTTCAGCCCACCAGGTTTATACTGACACTCCAAAGAATATGCGAACCAATCCCATTCTCTACCCTAATACTATACATAGACCCTTGACCATTGCACCTAACCTCAACATCCCTGTACACAATCGGCAATTCAGCATGGCCAGTTCACCTAACCTGCACAACTTTGACCTGTTGCAGGAGACTGGAACACCCAGAGGAAATCTAACCCACTTCCATGATGCTGTGAGGCAGCAGTTCAAACCACTGAGCCACCGTGCCATCCAGGACCGAAATATTATAAGGCCACAACTCTATACGAACACAAATGAAGCTATTCGGACCATCAAGTCTGCTCCGCCATTCGATCACGACTGACAGGTTTTCAGACCCATTTTCCTGCTTCCTCTCAGTAACCTTTGTTCCCCTTGTCAATCAAAACTTATCTGTGTCTGTTTTAAATATAGTAAATAGAACATAGAACGTAGGACATAGAACAGTACAGCACAGTACAGGCCCTTTGGGCCACGATGTTGTCCCAAGATTTAATCCTCATGTAAAACGTAGTAATTTAACCTCCGCACCCCTCAACTCACTGCTATCCATGTGCATGATCAACAGTCGCTTCAATGTCCCCAATGACTTTGCTTCCACCATCAGAGCTGGCAATGCATTCCATGTATTCACAACTCTCTGCGTAAAGAACCTACCTCTGACGTCTCACTTTTACCTTCCTCCTAGTATCTTCAAACTATGACTTCTCGAACTAGTAAATCCTACCCTAGGGAAAAGTCTCTGGGTATTGACTCTATCTATTCCTCTCATTATTTTGTACACCTCGATCATGTCTCCTTTCTCCTCCTTGTGTCCAGAGAGAAAGGTCCAAGCTCTTTCAACCTTTCTTCATAAAGCAAACCCTCCAATCCAGGCAGCATCCTGGCAAACTTTCTTTGCACCCTCTGCAAAGCCTCTGTGTCTTTCCTATAGTAGAGCGTCCACAACTGGACACAATATTCCAAGTGTGGTCTCACCAGGAACTTTGTAGAGCTGCAGCAAAACCTCACTGCTCTTAAACCCGATCATCCTATCAATGAAAGCCAAAACACCATATGCTTTCTTGACACTCTATCCACTTGGGCGGCAACTTTGAGGGATCTATGCAATTGCGCACCCTGATCCTTCTGTTCTTCAACACTGCCAAGGTTCCTGTATTTATTGCTATATTCAGGAATCGAATTTGACCTTCCAAAATGCATCACTTCGCATTTACCCAGGTCGAACTCCACCTGCCGTTTCTCAGCCCAGCTCTCCATCCTGTGTGTGTTGCGCTGCAGCCTACAGAAGCCCTCTATACTATCCACGACACCTCCAACCTTTTTGTCATGAGCAAATTTACTAACCCACCCCATAACCTCCTCATCCAAGTCATTTATAAAAACTACAAAGAGCAGAGGCCCAAACACAGCCCTGTGGGATCCCTCTCAACACTATCCTTCAAGCAGAATACTTGCCATCTACAACCAATGTCTTCTGCCAACCAGCCAATTCTGAGTCCAGATAACTAAATCTCTCTGCATCCCATACTTCCTGACATTATGAATGACCCTTCCATGGGAACCCTATCAAATACCTTGCTGAACTCCACATGCACCACATCCACTGCTCGAACGCCGTCGACCTGTCTTGACACCTTCTCAAAGAAATCAATAAGATTTGTAGAGCAAAGATATGCTTTGCTAAATAGTCATAAATCCTATCCCTCAGAATTTTTTTCCAAACTTTGCTGACCACAGATGTAAGACTGACTGGTCTCTAATTGCCAGGGATTTCCCTATTACCCTACTTGAAATGAGGAACAACATTCGCCTCATTCTAATCCTCCGGTACAACTCCTGTGAAGATGAGGAGGCAAATATCCTCGCCAGCGGCTTAGCAACCTCCTTTCTCCCCGGAGCAGTCTAGGATGAATCTGGTCTGGCCCTGGGGACTTATACATCTTAATGTTTTCCAAAATTGCTAGCACATCAACTTCATCAATCTTGATCTGGTAAAGACTGATCTGGTCCAGCTCCTCTAAGTTTTCATTTACAACAAGTTCCCTTTGCTTGGTGAAAATCGAAGCAAAAAACTCATTTAGGGCTACCCCTATCTGCTCAGACGCCACGCATAAGTTCCTACGCTATCCCTGATCGGCTCTACATTCTCCCTGATTATTCTCTTATTCATCACGTATGAGAAAATGCATTTGGATTCTCCCGAATCCTTCTTGCCAAGACTTTTTCGTGTCCCATCATGGCTCGCCTCAGTCCATTTCTGATCTACTTTCTAACAAGCCTGTAATCCTCTAAAGCTGTGCTAGATCCTTGCTTCCTCCACCTTACGTAAGCTGCCTGCTTTCCTTTGACGAGACGTTGCCCTGTTCTCGTCATCCAAGGTTCCTTTTCTTACCCCTTCTTACCTGTCTCAGAGGAACACATTTGTGTATCACTCGCAACAACTGCTCCTTAAACAGTCTCCATATGTCTGCTGTGTCCTTTCTATGGAACAATTGCTCCCAGTCTGTACTTCCCAACTCCTGTCTGATAGCATCATAATTTCCTTTTCCTCAATTAAATATCTTCCCTCGGAAACTGCTCCTTTCACTCTCACAGACTATGCTACTTCTGAGGCATTTATGATCATTTTCACCAAAGTGCTCTCCCACCGTGAGTTCTGACACCTGTCCTGGCTCGTTGCCGAGCACCAAATCCAAAATAGCTCTCCCCTCGTCGGTCTGTCTACATACTGAGTAAGGAAACCGACTTGAACACACCTGACAAAAACGGCTTCATCCACACCATCTGCACTTAGGAGGTTCCAGTCGATATTGGAAAAGTTGAAATCACCCATAACTATAATCCTGCTACTTTTGCATTTTTCCAGAATCTGCCCGCCTATCAGATCTTCAATCTCTCTAATGTTATTAGGTGGTCTGTAGAAAATCTCCAAATGCGGTGACTGTTCCCTTGCTGTTCCTAACTTCCACCCATACTGACTCAGTCGACAAACCTTCCTCAACAACCTTCATTTCTGTAGCTGTGATGCACTCTCTGATGAGCAATTCTACACCCCCTCCTCATTTTCCACCCACCCTGTTCTTTTTTAGATTAGATTACTTACAGTGTGGAAACAGGCCCTTCGGCCCAACAAGTCCACACTAAACCTCCATAGAGCAACCCACCCAAAACCATTCCCCTACATTTACCCCTTCATCTAATACTACGGGCAATTTAGCATGGCCAGTTCACCTATTCGGCACGATTTTGGATTATGGGAAGGAACCGAAGCAAACCCACGGGGATAATTTGCAAACTCCGCACAGACAGTTCCCTGACGTGGGAATTGAACCCGGGTCTCTGGCGCTGTGAGGCTGCAGTGCTAACCATTGTGCCACCGTGCTGCCCCGAAACATTTTTAAACGTTCTAAACCCTGGAACATCAAGAAACTATCCCTGCCCCTGTGAAACCTACGTTTCGTAATGGCCATGACATCGTAGCTCCAAGTACTGATCCATGCTTTAAGTTCGTCACTCTTAATTCGGACATTCCTTGCATTAAAGCAGACGCACTTTAACTGATCCCTTTGTTTCATCGCGTGAGAAACCTTCCTGATAGATTCAATATATCCTGTCACTGTCCCGTCTGCAACTAACCCCCTCTCAGACATGTGGTCTGATTCCTACCCCCCTGCCAAACTAGTTTAAACCCGCCAGAATCACACGAGCAAACCTCCCAAACAGGACATTTGTGCCCCTCCAGTTCAGGTGCAACCCGTCCTTCATGTACAGGTCCCACCTTACCCAGAAGGTATCCAGATGGTCTAGGTATCTGAAGCCCTCCCTCCTGCACCAGCCTCGCAGCCACGTGTAAAGCTGCATTCGTTGACTGTTCCTCATCTCACTAGCTCGTGCCACTGGTAGCAAACCTGAGATCACTTCTCTACTCGTCCTGCTCTTCAGCTTCCAAACACTCTCTGGCTAAAGACGTTTCATTTTATCTCCGTTCTAATGGGTATTCCCTTTTGTCTAAGCCTGTGTCCTCCTGCCAGTGCATAAGTCCTCCCAATTTTGTCTGTATCCAGGTCATTCGGTATTCTGTAAGTTTCAATTGGATCCCCCCTCATCCTTCTAATCTCCATCGAGTATAAACCCAGAGTTCTCCAATGTTCCTCATGTGTTAAGCTTTTCATTTCTGATGAACCTTCTCTTGACACACACCAAGGCTAATACATCCTTCCTGAGGTAGGAGGCACAAAATACTGGAAATGTGGTCTGTCCAGAGCCTTAGAAAGCTTCAGAATCCCCACCATTATATCCTACTCCTCTCGAGTCGAATGACAACATTGTATCTGTCTTCTTAACTACGAACTCAACCTGCAACTTTATCTAAGGCGAATCCTGCGCTTGGAATCCCAAGTCACTTTGTTACTCAGATTTCTGAATTTTTTTCCATTTAGTAAATAGTCCATGCCTGTATTCTTCATATCAAAGCTCCTGACCTCACACTCTCCCACATTGTATTCCATCTGCTACAACTTTTTTTAATCTCCTAAACTGTCGAAATCTTTCTGCAGGCTCCCTGCCTCCTCAATACTCCATGCCCCTCCAACTATCTTTGCATCATCTGCAAACGTAGTCAGAATGCCTTCTGTCCCACCACTCAGATCATTAACCTATAAAATGAAATGTTGTGGTCACAACATTGACTCTTGTGTAACAGTGCTAATCCTGAGAGGGACAAGTTTATCCTCACTATGCGTCCTGCCATACAGCCAACCTTTTATCCATGCTAGTACCTGGCCTCTGACACCATGGGTCCTTATCTTACCCTGCAGTGTCCTGTGCGGTACCATATAGAGGCTTCTGGAAGTTCAGATAGGTAACTTTCTCTGGTTCACCGCGTCGTTACCTCCTCAAAAAATTCTCATTATCCTGAGAGCAATGCAGGTTATTGAAGTGGGGAGCAATCAGAAGGAAAGGGTCATTCCTACAGACAAAGTGGAGATGTTCCTCAAAGCAGTTTCTGTTTGGCTCACTAATGTAAAGGGGACTGCATTGTGAGCAGCAATGACAGGAGACTGGATTGAAAGCGTACAACTGAAATGCTGCTTCAGCTGAAAGGTGTGTTTAGGGCCTTGGACAGTGAGGAGCGAAGAGGTGAATGGGCAAATGTTGCAGCTGCTGCATTTACATGGGAATGTGCCAGGTGGTTGTGGGGAACTGTTCGGGGTGATGGAGCGTGCCACAGAAGTGCATAATCCCTGTGAAATACTGAAAGTAGACGGGAGTGGAAATATGTTTGATGGTGCTGTCCTGCTGGAGGTGGTGGAAGTGGCGGAGGATGATTTTGTGAATGCAGATTCTAGTGCAGTAGGAAGTGAGGGCAAGGGGAGATCTATCTTTGTTCTGGGAAGGAGGGGACGGAGTGAGGGCAGAAGTGAAGGAGACGGGACAGTCACAGCTGAAGGCTCAGTCCATCAGAGTGAGGGGATTTCTCGTTTGAGAGAAAAGGATGCCATGTAGGAAGCTTCCCACTGGAATGTGACATCATTGAACAGAAATCAGAGAGCCAGAAAAACTCAGAAAATGGAGTCATTCTCCATGTGTTCAGCCACATGCGTAGGTTCCCCCTTGAATGTCTGAAAAGAGCGAGGCTTTTCAAATGCAGATGTATGTAATATATCTGGTCAAATACGGAGTGTGAAAATAGACACAGGTGAAGGTCAGCAGATGTTTGGGGGTGGGGGAACATCTAAGCAGGTACTGCTTAATAACGCTCAGCTATTATTGACTCTGGTCAAAAAGAAGATGACATGAAGATATGAAGATGAACCAACTATGATGCCCAAAGGCTGTGAAGGAAACTAATCAATCACAAACTAAAAAAAATCAGATTGGTGCGCTCTAGCGCCGGCCACATTTGGGAAGTTTACCTTTGGAACCAGAAGCAGATTTTATAAAACAAAATACAAAGAAAATATTCCAAAACTGGCAAGAAATATGAAAAAAATCTAACCACAAGAGTTTTCCCATATCGAATAAAAAGCGTTCATGATGTGCGTGTGACCCTTGGAAGAAAAGCAGGAAAGAATACGTGGAACACCTGGAGGATGTGACTGGGGAACTGGTTTCAGGGGACAGGCAGAGAATTTAAAACAGTATTTTACATCGTTCATCACAGGGGAAGGCACGAAGAGTTTCTATATTATAAACAAAATTGTAGTCAGATGAAGGTTTTGCACTGTCTCTAACAAAACGAAGAAGGAATTTCTCAAACAGAAAAGACCAAAGGTAAACAGCTCATCAGTAATTCATAGCTTGTTTTAATAGAAGTGGTTGCAGAGTGACTGGAGGCACTGTGTGAAATATTCCATAACGCTCGGGATTACAGGAGTGTTCCAGTGAAACTGGAGAAACTCCAATGCGGCGCCTGTCTTCAAGAAGAGAGTGAGTCTTCAAGTGTTTAAGTGCTTCCTTTATCTGAATTGTGGAGCATATTTGAGAGGCTTAATGGCCTGATGATGCACTTTCATCCTGAGTGATTTTTAAAAAAAGTTAAACTCTGCTCCTTCCTCTGATGCGTTACATACTGGGTGATGAACATTTTGCTAAAGCTGGATTGTTTTTAACATTATCTGGAACATTGTACAAACGATATCATCCAGAGAATTCTAGAAACTGTACTCATAAGAACGTTTTACAACCATATGGGGGCATTGCTTAAGTGAGAGAGAGTGAGAGAGAAGGTGCTGCATTGTAGTGGTGAGAGTGATGGAGCCTTATTCTGGGGAAGGCGCTAACAGATATACAGTGAGTGTGAGAGAGTAGAGAGAATACGGTAACCCTTATCCTGACAGAGCGGGGAAGGCGCTTTTCCAGTATTGCTGGACTTTTCTTTGGACCACAGATATTGTTATAGGCTGGGTGGTGTGCTCAGACCATGCTCGGTGGGTCTGGTGGTGCGGCTCCCTCTGGGAAGAGCTGAAAATGTGTTGCTGGAAAAGCGCAGCAGGTCAGGCAGCATCCAGGGAGCAGGAGAATCGTCGTTTCGGGCATAAGCCCTTCTTCAGGCTTATGCCCGAAACGTCGATTCTCCTGTTCCCTGGATGCTGCCTGACCTGCTGCGCTTTTGCAGCAACACATTTTCAGCTCTGATCTCCAGCATTTTCAGTGCTTACTTTTTCCCTCTATGAAGAGAATTGTTCCCCTCTGTACTAGACTATTTACCAGGATCTCCGTGTCCTATCGATAAGCTGTGGTGTAATTTCCCCTTATCTGTCTTGCTCGGTAAACTATGCAGGGCAACTCCAAACTGAGAAAGCTCAACGGTGTGCCCATTGGCCTTTTAATGATGACAGCAGTACCAGGGATCACTGAATATCCAGGGGCATCCGGGAGATGGTGTGTACCCCCAGCCATGTTGCGTGGGAGAATCGAGCTGGCATTGAATGAGAGGGACACCATGGAGTGGGGTGGATAGTTAATGAGGGGAATTCGATAAGATAACACCAGGAAACTAGCTCTGCCTCGTGCAGACATTCCTTCTGTCACATTCAATGAAAATGGCGCTGACACAAATTATTGTTCGATTCAGCCAAATGAGTCGAAGAATCTGCTGATTCCACTCCCAGTTACAACGCTGCAGGACAAATGTTTATCCAAAACACTCCATCATCTTAACTAACACCCAATATCCTGCTCACCCACCATTCCTGTAAACAGTGGCCTATATTGCAAGCTGCTATCAAAATGTTTTCATGTCACAATTTTTAAACCTACCATCGGATCCTTCTCTGAAATTCTCTCTCAATCTCCTCCTCTCTTTTAATCAGGTTCCTCCCATTTGATTAGATTAGATTAGATTACAGTGTGGAAACAGGCCCTTCGGCCCAACAAGTCCACACCGACCCGCCGAAGCGAAACCCACCCATACCCCTACATTTACCCCTTACATAACACTACGGGCAATTTAGCATGGCCAATTCACCTGACCCTGCACATCTTTTGTGACTGTGGAAGGAAACCGGAGCACCCGGAGGAAACCCACGCAGACACGGGGAGAACGTGCAAACTCCACACAGTCAGTCGCCTGAGGCGGGAATTGAACCCGGGTCTCAGGCGCTGTGAGGCAGCAGTGCTAACCACTGTGCCACCGTGCCGCCCACTAATTTGTTGGTATTTAAACTGATTCCCCCGCCGTCTCTCTCTGGCAGTGAGTTTCACACCCACAGCACTCCTGTGTCATGCCACAATGGAGATATGGAGCTGTAAATGTAGGGAAACTGTACATCCTGTCACTTCCAGCATGAGCTGCAAGTTTCCCCACGCTGGGCAGGGATCTAACACAGTGTTACTCAGCAATGTAGCAATTTATATACACAGCTGTGTATGCTGGGAAGTTAACTGTTCCAGATTAATGGATAAATTCACCGCTATTCACTGCACGGCTCCCCATGCTGCACAGATATCCAGTCCGGGTGCATAGAACAATGCCTTTGTGTGTTCTGCACAGCGCCCTGTGCTGAACAGATTATCTAGTCCAAGTTTATAGATCAGTGCACTGTTGGACGCATAAGTAGTGAACTGGTGAGCTCTAAACAGTGTTTGATCCTGGATGGATTGCTGAGGAGTACACTAGCCTGGTCTACGCAGTGCGTCATGCTGAGCAGGTATCTCATCTGGGTTTATACTTGCCCGGGATGGATCTATGAGGTGGATTGAGTATCCGATATAATTCCTGACATGATTATCACTCCTCCAGCTTGGCCCATTCCGCTGGTAAATGTGAGATGCTGTGTTTAAGATAGAATTTACTTGGTCAAAATATTCGACATTAAGCAAAACACAATTTATTCGAACACTGTCGATAAAAGACAATGAAAGGAAGAGGAACTTGCAATAACATAATTCTGTTGGAAAACTTAGCAGAATAATAGTTTAATTCACAAATATACACTAACTGCTCCAATATGGTATCATCCAACCAGCACACAAATGTTAAAAAACAAATGCAGGAAACAGATTGGCTGACATGCAGTTCTCCAATCCAGGAGGAAAGAACATCAAAAGACAGTTCCGAGAGAAATCACAGAGAGAGTGTGTAGCACCCGGGAGAGATTTCCTGCCTTCCAACCCTGCTGAGACCCCAGCATTAACTGGCGAAAGGTAAAACTAAGAATCCTGGTTCTGTGAGAGTTTGACCATCACTCCACAGGACCAGGCCGTGGCTACAAGAACACAAGGAATGGACTGTATTTACATCGTCTATGGCTCTGTAGGTATCTCTCAAAAATGCCTAAACCCACCTAAGCCGTTAAATGCTGGACAGACAAAAGTCAGAGTTAAACATAAATAAATAAAACTAAAAGATGCAGCAGGCCTGGTGATCAGACACAGACGGCCTCGGAGCCCAGCAATTCCTATATTAACAAAACACAGCAGAATCATCGAGCTTGTGAAGAGAAAGAATTATGTCTCTCCCTCACCTCTATGTTTACAAGTGGAGATGTGCCATTAGCCCAATAATAAGCGATATCAAAATCCCACCCACACCAAGTATTATTGTGATATATCAGAGTTGCCGTGAAATGGGTTAACTGGAGCTGTTTGTTCGGTGAGTGTGATTAATATCAGTCTTTCTGGACCTAACTGTGTCACTGGAGGCTTTCCCTCTTCCATAATTAGGGATTTCTCTCAACATGTTATGCCACAGTATTCGGGGCAGAGTCAACCTCAACAAGATTGGGATAAGCAGCTACAGAGAAAGAGAGAGAGATTAGAATCTGAGAACATCAGAATGGTCCAACAATTGATTTTAATCTGAGAACATTAGACTGAAATGTTCCAACAATGGATCAGAATCTGAGAACATTAAACTGGAATGTTCCAACAATGGATCAGAATCTGAGAACATTAGACTGGCATCTTCCAACAATGGACAGGAGTTTAGCCTTGGGTCTTTACTGTCTTTCTCAGGATTGGCCATGGTTAGAGTTGCGGATACGAGCCGTACTATTGATTATTCAAGCTGGGTACTATCCCATCCTCGCTATTATTGGTGTTCCTAGTAAGTCTATCTCTGTCAATTCAATGAATGATGCTGAATGTTATTGCTATTCTGGTTGAATATATTTAACAAATACATAAACTTTCAGTCACAAACGCCACTTCCTTCTCATGCATTTCCAAACTACTTACTCATAAACATCTGAGAAGGTAAAAGACTGTTCGGAATCTTGAGTTTTCATTTACCGTGAACTGTTTTATATCTCCATATTCTCTCTGTCATTAAACCTACCGACGCCCACCTTTATAATATCCCCAATCTGCAGATTTGCCTGAGTTCTGTTGCTGACTTCGCCATCATCTACCCGTTCCTGAACGACAGATTTTATGGCTCCAGTTCTCTTCTGACCTCTCATCCAGTTACAAATAGTTTGACCACAAACTTGTTCTTGTCTCTACAGTTACTTCACCACAGGGACTCTTAAACAGAGTAATAATGTCATTGACTGTGTAATTCAGAGGCACAGGTTATGACTCTAAAAGCATTGTCTGAAATCCTATCACAGCCGATGACTAAATTTAAATTCCAATATCAAAAATTGGAATGAAACCTAATATCACTCATGGCAAGAATAAACCATCAGGATTTCTTTCTTATTTTATTTATAACCGTTGGTAAAGAAACCTAACATTTTTGCCCTGTCTGAACTAAGTGTCACCTTACATTTACAACAATATGGTTGCCTCCGTATTGCCTTGACAAATGGCCGCGTGGTCAAGGGTAGTTGTGATGGACAACAAATGCTGCCCTTGCCGGTGATACTGGCATCCCGCGAAACAACAACATTAAAGGTGAAATAACCAAGGAAATGCGGATGATGGCGATCTGAAATAAAATTCTCCACCGTCTGAAAGAATGTTGGAGAATCTCAGCAGTCATGGCAGTCTGTCGAAAAAAAAAACAAATAGCGTTTCGAGTTCAGTGAACTTATCAAAATTGAATGCAACTGAGAAATAATTTTATTATATCAGGGATGTTTGGAAGGGTGAGCGGGAGGTTTGTGTTGAGTGGATGATGTCCTGCAAGAGAGAGAAAGTGAGAGAGAAAGAGAGAGATATGGAGAGAGTGAGAGAGAGAAAGGAAAAGCAAGCAAAAGGATTGCTGATGATGGACTGGAAGGAAAACAGAATGGGAAGTTATTCTACCATTTCCCCTTTTCACATATTCCTGAATATCATATTTATTATGGTATGTCCCTGCTTACCGTGAGTTATGTTCCCTCTATCTCTCGTCTCTGAGTGTGGTGATCAACTCCATCAGCAATACTTATAGTTGCTGAGATGTAGAGAAACGTGATGTTCCATTGTCAACTGCTTCTTTGGAGAGAGGAACTGTTACTGTGTGACTGTGTGGAGATGTAAGAGCTTTCTCAGCCAGGAAGAGTAACTGAGGAGCTGAAAAATGTATTGCTGGAAAAGCACAGCAGGTCAGGCAGCATCCAAAGATCAGGAGAATCGCAGTTTCGGGCACGAACCCTTTTTCAGGAATGAGGAAAGTGTGCCAAGCAGACTAAGATAAAAGGTAGGGAGGAGGGACTTGAGGGCGGGGCGTTGTAAATGCGATAGGTGGAAAGAGGTTAAGGTGAGGGTGATAGGCCGGTGAGGGGGTGGGGGCGGAGAGGTCAGGAAGAAAATTGCAAGTCAGGAAGGTGGTGCTGAGTTCGAGGGTTGGGATTGAGACAAGGTGGGGGGAGGGGAAATGAGGAAGCTGGAGAAATCTGAATTCATCCGTTGTGGTTGGAGGGTTTCCAGGCGAAAGATGAGGCACTCTTCCTGCTGGAGGAAGAGCGCCTCATCTTCCGCCTAGGAACCCTCCAACCAAAAGGGATGAATTCAGATTTCTCCAGCTTCCTCATTTCCACTCCCCCCACCTTGTCTCAATCCCAATCCTCGAACTCAAGCACCGGTCTATCACCCTCACCTTAACCTCTTTCCACCTATCGCATTTCCAACGCCCCTCCCCCAAGTCCCTCCTCCCTACCTTTTACCTTACCTGCTTGGCACACTTTCCTCATTCCTGAAGAAGGGCTCATGCCCGAAATGTTGATTCTCCTGATCTTTGGATGCTGCCTGACCTGCTGTGCTTTTCCAGCAACACATGTTTCAGCTCTGATTGCCAGCATCTGCAGTCCTCACTTTCTCCTAGAGAAACTGAGGAGACCGAGGCATTTTCAATACTGAATGGATGCATTGTAGGTGTGGGGAATTCACTTGCTGCTGTCATCTGCAAAGTCAGTGGAGGCTCTGTGGATGGTGTTCTCAGTTTAGTGATGTCAGCTACTGGGTTCAGTCAGGGAGCTCCGATGGTCTGGGGACCCCACTCTGAATACAGTATTTACAGTGTGGCTGGGTCCATGATTAACAAATGGAGCTGAGACTACAAAGAAGGGAAGCTGTATAAACAGGGAGGAGCGAGGCACTATAATTTCCTCTCTGAGATTTCCAGGAACATTTGTCTAAGCTACACCCATTCAGGTGTAAAGTGTAAAACCAGCTTGTCTCAAAACTGAGGTGGTCACTGAGCTGTATCCCCTCCTTCAGTATAACCTGTGTTCTCACACCAGGGACAGGACTACGCTGACACTCACGATGAATTAAACTGGATTGATTCTGGAACTTTGCAGGCAGCAGTGGATAATATATCCACCATCTCTGAAGTGCAGTCCTCCAATATATTCACGAGCTGACTGAAACCATCTGCCTGCTGAGAGGAATGCATTGGTTCCATCTCCACAGGGGAAGGTACAGAAACTAATTTCCAGAAATATTAGGGAACAGAGGGGCTAGTAAAAATTGGAAACTACAGGAAATCAGAATTAATGAAGTGTATGTTATTGAAAATCTAATTGAATTGAAGTTTCGTAAGTTGTTGCATCTGATAAACTACATGTCAGAGTGATTGAGATGGGAACAGAGCTAGTGAAATAATTACTGATTATTCTTCAAAGCTGGTTAGATTCTGGAAAGGATCCTGCAGGCTGGACAGCAGCTATTGTCAACCTAAATATTTAAAACAGGATGGAGAGGGAAAACAGAAAACTAAATAATTTGATGTCAGCTGTGAGAAAAAATATTGGAACCTTTTATAAGGAACGTGACGACTAGACACTTGGAAAATAATGATATGATTTGGTACATTCGGCCGTGATACAGGAAAGGGAAATGATCTTTGATAAACCTGTTTGTGGAGATTGTCTGTTGTGACATCGACAGTTGAGAACCAATGGGAGTGGACTATTTGTATTTTTAGAAGACGCTTGACAAGTTTGAATACAGGTGAATGGGGAATGTTAGAGTCCATGGGTAGGTAGGGGTGGAATATATACCACATGGATTAAAAATTGAGTAATGGAGATACGAGAAGAATACTGATTTTCACTGGACTGAAGGATTGATGGGTGGCAGCAGGATCGGTGTTTGGACAATAGCTGTTCACAAGGTATAAAAATGATTCAGATGTGAACAACAAATATCATCATGTACATTTATTTTTATAAAATGGTAGGGAGGTTGGCGAGTGCTTTTGTTGAAAAGGACCTGGATGTCCTTGGTCATAAGTCACTGACATAATTCATACAGGGGCAGGAAGTAAATGATTTGTGGCTCTTCATGAAAAATGACTGAAGTACAAAAGTTAGAATATCTTTCCCACTGATCGTGTTTTGTTGAAAGAGTATTTGATGCATTGTGTAAAAGTTTGGTCAGCTTTATAAACAATGATCTCTTTGTCACCGAGACAGTGCAAAGTAGTTTGACCAGACTAAACACTGGCATGATGTTACCATAGAAAGAGAGTGCAGTAACTATGTGTTTACTCTGTTGCGCTGTGAGAGAATAAGAAGTCGAAGCTTGATGGTTATGGACAGAAACTCATTATGTCCCAAACAGCTGAATGGTGTGAAAATGTCATACTTTTCATTAGATGTTTGATTCACGACAGTTTACATGCATCTGCAGAACCCTCACGTCGATTGACAGCGAGGTACAGGCTCTGAATCAACTCTGAACCCTTTAATGTACAGTTACTGTGTGACACTGCATTGAATGTCATTTTGTACACAATCCTGTCAGCAGCCAAAATACCATCATTCTGAAACAGTTAGTTATTCCCCAACGGTTTCTGACCTCCACGGAAACCGTGGGCCTGCCTTCTTGGAGATGGAAGATAACTTGGAGAATGGCTAAAAAATGTTGGTTTCATTCCGACTGCCAGAAGACCATGTTAAAGTAACACATATGTACCATGAGTAATTAAGCCTTCTGGATCAATTTGGAGCAGTCTGTCTGTGCAGCCCCTGCTCCATTTGTTTGTGATGTTGGAGCATCTCTGACACTTTCCTGTTCCTGTGTTAGTGGCTTGACAAGCTGAATAGCCTCTTCCTGTTCCTTTGTAAGTGACACCGGGTGTGAAATGGTTCTTTCTGTTCCTATGTATGTGGCATGTGGGAGAGAGCAGACTCCCACCTTGCTGTGCAACGGGCAGGAGGGACTGAACGATCTACCCTTCTTTTGCCCAGTAGTTTTGATGGAATGAATGGCTTCACCACATTGTTGTGAAACCAGATTGAGCTGTTGAATGAACTCGTCCTTTTACTGTGGAAATGTACAGTGCTGTTACATAAATGTTCCCCAGACTTTAACAGCACGATCCTGAATGTTGTCCGAGTCTTGCTGCATATGGTCACAGACTGTTTCAAGAGCTGAAGAGGGACAACTTTTGTAAAATTCAGTGAATGCCCCCTCTTCTGCTGCATGGTGGCTCAGTAACTAACACTGCTGCCTCACATCACCAAGGTACCAGGTTCGATCCCAGCCACGGGCAACTGTCTGTGTGGAGTGTGCACATTCCCAACGTGTCTGCATGAGTTTCCTCCGATGCTCCGGTTTCCTCCCATAGTCTGAAGATGTGCAGGTCAGGTGAATTGTCCATTATGTTAGGTGCATTAGTCAGAGGGAAATCTGTCTAGGTGGGTTACTCTTTGGAGGGTCTATATGGGATGGTTGGGCCGAAGGTCGTGTTTCCAAACTGTAGGGAATCCATTCTGCTCAGTTTAGACTCAATGGGCTGAATAGCCTCCTTCTCTACACTGTCGGGATTGTATGATGACAAATTCGAAATACCTGGGCTGAGGAAGCTACGCAGAGGATCTCGTGCAGATGTGTCCCACGGCTGAGGTGACTAATGCCCGCCAATGATAATCATCTTCCCTTGTGCCGTGAATGATACCAAACACAGGAGAGGTCACAATTAATTCTCAGTAAGTGTGATTTTGTTCAGGTTCCTTGACGTCATCCTCAGTCAAATACTGCCTTGAGTTCAGGACCAGTCTCTCTTACCTGAGCTCCTGTGTTACTTCTTTTGTTCGTATCAATAGGTCATGGTGTAGAAGCAGAAAAGTTTTCTTCAAACAGAGGGTAGTGAATGTCAGGAATTCTATTACACAGAGAGTTAAGATAGGTAGATCACTGAAAGGGACCAGTGATGTCCCGCACTTGGATATGGGTGTTGAAGAGTGGGCGAGTAAATGTGCTGATGACACAAAGGTGGTTTGAGTTGTACAGAATGTGAAGGGCTATTGTAGGTTGCAACGGGACATTGACAGGAAGCAGAGCTGGGCTGAGAATTGCAGGTGGAGTTCAAACTGAAGTGATTCATCTTGCAAGCTCTAATGTGATTGTAGAATGCATGGTTAAAGGCAAAATTCTTGGCATTGTGGAGGAACAGAGGGTTCTTGGTTCCGTGTCCACAGATTCCTCAAAGTTGCTATCCAAGTTGATTGGATTGTTAAGAGGAGCTTGGTGTGTTGGCTATCAGCTGCAGGGGGATTGAGTTTAAGAGACACGAGGTAATGCTGCAGCTCGATAGAGACCTGTTCAGACCGCACAGGGAATATTGTGTTCAGTTCTGGTCTACTCATTATAGGAAGGATAAGAAAGCTTTAGAGAGGGTAAAGAGGAGATTTACCAGGATGCTGCCTCGACAGGAGGGCAGGTCTTATGAAGAAACCGTGAGGGATCGAGGGCTTTTCTCACTGGAGGAAAAATAGATGAGAGGTGACTTAATAGAGGTGTACAAGATGATGAGAGGCATAGAACATAGAACATAGAACATTATAGCGCGGTACAGGCTCTTCGGCCCTCAATGTTGCGCCGCCCTGTCATACTCAGCTGTAGCCCATCCCACCTACAATATTCCATGTTCGTCCATTTGCCTGTCCAGTGACGACTTAAATGCACATAAACATGACGAATCTACTATAGATGCAGGCAAAGCATTCCATACCCTAACTACTCTCTCAGTAAAGAACTACCTCTAACATCCGTCATATACCTATATCTCCTCACTTTAAAGTTGTGTCCCCGCGTGTTTGCCGTCCCCATACTTGGAAAAAGAGACAGTGAATGGTCAGGAACATTTTCCGAGGGCAGAAATGTCTATCACTAGATGGCATAATTTTAAGGCAATTGGAGGAATGTTTGGGGGAGATATCAGCGTAGGTTCTTTACACGGAGAGTTTTGGGTGTGTCGAATGCACTGCCAGCGATGGTAGTAGAGTCAAATACTTGAGGGAAACTTAAGAGACTCTTGGATCGGCACATGGAACAAAGCGAATGGAAGCATGTAGTTTAGTCTGATCTTAGAGTAGGATAAACGGCACAACGTCGAGGGCTGAAGGTCCTAACTGCATACATTCATGTAGAACTCTGAGCTCAAAAACTGCATGAATTCATGTAAAACTCCGTTATCTCACTTTTTAGATTAGAATCAATATAAACATCATGGCCTAGACAGAGAAAACGGGGGGCACCACTTTCAACATATTGTCAAGCTATCACCATTATTAACAGCTAACCTGAGAATGCAACTTTTAACAAAAAAGGTTTTGTGATTTATATAAGAAAGAAGTGAAAATATCATGGTATTCTAACAGATGAAAGGCTTAACAGACAATCAATTTTTCATTGTATAATTTCAATTAAATCACACTGTAAATTTCTGCTATAAATTCTGTGTTAGGCGTGAGCACTCCACTATCATCTGATAAAGGAGCGACGTTCCGAAATCTCGTCTGCTTCCAATTAAACGTATTGGACTATAACCTGGTTTTGTATGATTTTTAACTTTGTACACCCCAGTCCAACACCAGCATCTCCAAATCAGTACTTTTCTTTGTTCTGTGTTCTATGGAAGTGCTCAAGAAGACTTGAACATTAAGGAAGATTAGAGACTTGGAGCAGGAGGTCAGCCTTGACCTTAGAGAAGGGCAAGGCAGGCTTCGGATGTGAATGACATGCCCCTGTTTCTATTGTTGTCCCATTCTGTTACTGGAAAGTTAGTAGGTGTTATTTTCCTGGAAGGTCTTTTATGGAATGTTGCAATCAGGGAGACCAGCGGATTTTATGAGCCATTGCTGGGTGAGATTTGATATTCACAGTGAATCTGGATCTCAAACATGATCAACGAATGAAGCACAATTTTCCGAAAGAGGAAGCTCTGTAAAAAGAGATGAGCACCCTCTTTCATATTCAGCCTGGGTCTTCCAATTACATTTTCCAAATCTCCCAAACCGTGTGGGATAGTCTTGAGGGACGAAATGGTCTCCTCTGTTTCTGTGCACCATGCTATAACAGTAAGTGGACTCCAACTGCTCCTGTCTAGCAGGCTAGAGGGGTTGAATTGAACACAGAAACATGGGACTGAAGAGCAGGAGTGGGTCATTAGAGAATTTGAGCCTTCTCGACCAGGCACGAAGATTGTGGCTGATCAGATTGTGGTCTCAGTCTCATCTTCCTCTCTGTGTCCCATTATCCGTGACTCAGTTCTCTGTCAAATCTTTAACTAACTCAGCTGTGAATACTTGTAGTCATAGAAGCGCCACAAACTTCTCGCGAAGAGAATTCCCATTTAAATGGCCCTTTTAGAATTTTTCCTCATATCGCTGTGAAAATAAGAGAGTCATACAGCGTGGAAACAAATCCTTTTGTCCAAATTGTCCGTGCCAATCAGGCATCTTAATCAGATCTCGTCCCATTTGCCACATCCCTCTGATCCATTCCTACTTATGTACCTTTTACAGATACCAGATGTACCAGATACAGTTTAAACGTGTAATTGTACCCACTGTCACCACTTCCTCTGACAGTACAGCCACCAGCCTCTGTTGAAAAAGTTTCCCCTCAGGTCCCTTCTAAGTCTTTGACCTGTCACCTTCATCCTATGCCGTCTAGTTCTGGACGCCCCTACACTGGGAAAAAGATCTTGCCCATTCAGACTATCCATGCCCCTCAGGACTTTTCTAAACCTCTGTCATGTCACCATTCAGCCTCTGACAGGCCAGGGGAAAAAGCCTCATCCTGTTTATCATCTCCCTGTAGCTCAAACCCTCAGGTTCCAGAAAATCTTGTAAACCTTTTTTGAAGCCTTTCAAGCTTAACAACATCCATCATTTAGCAGAGCCAACTGACCTGTACGCAGTATTCTTAAAGTGGCCTCACCTACGTCCTGTACAAACGCAACACGCTATCCAAACTCCTGTACTCACTGTTCTGACCGATTAAGGCAAGCATGCCAACCATGCTCCTCAGCACTCTACCGACCTAAACTCCATTTTCAAGGAACTATACATCTTCACCCATAGGTCTGTTTGTTCAGCAACATTCCCCAGGGCACTACCCTGCTTTAACTTACCAAAGTGCAAAACCTCACAAATATATAATTAAACTCCATCTGCCAGTCCTTGGCTCATTGATGGTCAAGGATACCGTTATATACTGAGATAATCTTCTTCACTGTCCACTGCACCAATTTGTGATGTTATCTGTAAACTTAGTAACCATGCCTCTGATAATCACATCAAAGTTTTTTATAGCCGTGATGAAAAGCAATGAGCTCAGCACTGATTCTTTCAGCATACCGCTGGCCACAGGTCTTCAGTCTGAAAAACAATCCATTACCTTCAATCCAATTTTGCATCCAAATGGTAAGCTTTCCCTAGATTACATATAACCTAATTTTAGTATTCTGTCTACAATGAGTTACCGTATTCAATGTCTTGCTGATGGCTGTGTAAACAACGTGCACCAAAGTGTCTTCTTCAATCTTATTTGTCATATCTTCATAATACTCAGTCACGTTAATTAGATCTGATTTCCATCACACAAATCGGAAAATTGACTACCCCTAATCAGTCCCTGTCTTTCTAAATAGATGTAAATCCTATCCCTCAGAATCCCCTCCAACGAACTCCTCGACACGAACGTTGGCTGATTGAGTCGATAATTCTCTGTTTTGTTTGGCTTATTGCTCCCTTTTCTAGCCCCAATCTTCCACTAGCCACAAAAAAATATTTATAACTAGGTTATGATATGGACAATGATATAGTTCTCAGAGTGTGTCAGGGTCAGTGTTAGGAACAAGTCAAGCAGATTTCTTTAATCTACTAAACCAACACTTTTATGATCAAAACAATGTTGCTCAAACGATGATGGAAAGAAGAATGACGAGAAGATATTGCAAATATGCACATTGATATTTCTCTTTGAAAAATACTGAGAAACGCACGTGCGCACACACACACGCACACACACACACATACACACACACACACACACACACACACACACACACACACACACACACACACACACACACACACACACACACACACACACACGTATTGTCGATAACAAACTGAAAAGCGAAATATCTGCAAAGTTAACTTGAAAGAACATTGTCCAAATATGATTCGAACTCATGACCAAAGGAAAAAATGAGAGTTGGACCCAAATGCTGTTCTATTTGTAGTCATCAAGTCTTCCAGCATGGAGAGAGACAGAGAGGCTCTTTGGCCCAAACTCGTCCATGCTGACCCAAATATCCACCCACACTAACCTCGTTTCCCAGCACATGGCCCATAGAATTCTCATCCTTTCCTGTCCATGTACCTGCCCAAATGCCGGTTAAATATCGTTAATATAAATGCGTCAACCACTTCCGTTGGCAGCTCATTCCCTTTGGGTACCACTCTCTGTGTAAAACAGTTTCCACCAGTTTCCCTTTTATTCTTTACCCTCTTACCTTAAACTGATGCCCTCTCCTCCTCGATTCCCCAACTCTAGGAAAAAAACGCTGGATCCATTCACCCTATCCATGTCAACTTCTATAAGATCCCTCTCAGTCTTCAATGCTCGAAAGAAAAGAGTCCTCGCTTTTCCAACCTCTCCCTATGATTCATGCTGTTGGGTCCTGGCAACATTTTTGTAAATTCCGTCTGCACACATTCCAAATTAAAAACATCCTCCTGATCGCAATGTGACTAAAAGTGAATACAGCACGACAAATGCAGCCTCACCAACTTTCTGAATAACTTCAACATAACTTCCCAATGCTCGCCTCCATGTCCTGACTGATGCTTGCTAGTGTGGCTAAAGCTTCTTCACTACCATGTCTAACTGTGACCCCACTTTCATAGAACGGTGGACCTAAACTCCATGGTCGATCTGCTCAACTACAATCCTTAAGGTCCTACCAATCACCATGAAACGCCTACATTGATCTAAAGTTGCCAAAATATTCCTCGGCCCACTTCTCCAGTTTGATCAAGGCCCTGCTGCAATTTCTGATATACTTCCTCACTGTCCACGATACCACCTATTTTAGTGTCATCTTCAAGTTTCCTAATCATGCTTTGTACATTCGCAAGAATATCATTGCTACAGATAACAAACAGCAATGTGCCCAGCACTGACCCCTGAGGCACTTCATGTGTCACAGGCCTCCAGTCCGAGAGCATCCTTCCACTAGTACCCATTGTTTACTAGCATGAAGCCAATTGTGTGTCCAATTTGCCAGCTCCCTCTGGATTCCATGCAATTCTAACCTTCCAGCTTATCAATGGTAACATTTTGAAAGGCCTTACTGAAAACTATACAGACTACTTCTACCGCCCTACCCTCATCAACATTCCTGGTCATTTCAACTATGAACTCAAACAAATTTGAGAGGTATGATCTCCCACTCACAAAGCCATGCAATCTTTCCAGTCTAAAACAACTATTAATAATAATTATTAAAATTAATAATAACAAACTAATAAATAATAATAAGGTGACATTTTCAGTGGAGAATACATTATCCATGGTATGTGATACTGGAACGTGCATCATGGATAAAGGCAGAATAGATTTTGTCCCTGTGTCATTGAACTGTATTGAAAAAAGCAAGGGTGGCATGGTGGCTCAGTGGCTAGTACTGCTGCCTCATAGTGCCACGAATCCGGGCTTGGTTCCAGCTTCGGATGACTCTCTGTGTGGAGTTTGCACATTCTTACTGTGTTTGTGTGGGATTCCACTGGGTGCTCCATTTTCCTTCCATAATCCAAAGATGTATAGGTCAGGTGAATTGGCCATGCTAAGTTACCCATAGTGTTATGTGCATTCGTCAGGGGTAAATATAGGTGTGGTCTTGTTGGGCCAAATAGCCTGTTTCCATGCTGTAGGGAATCTGTCAAAAAAACTATTTCTAAACATACCTTATCTTTCCAAATGCATGTATATCTCATCCCTCAGAGACTTCTCAAGTAACCTACCTACCACAGATGTTAGGTTTCCTGGTCTATAGATTTTTCTTTGTTTCCCTTCTTGAATAATGGCACAACATTTGCTAATCCCCAATATTCTGAAACTTAAACTGTAGCTCACGATGATGTAAAAATATCAACCAGGGTCCCCGTAGTTTCGTCTGTAGCCTCTTGCAGTGTTCTTGGATGCACCTGTTTAGGACTAGGAGATTTATCCACCTTCATACATTCTAATGCATACAACACGTCCTCTCCTGTGATATTGACTCATCCCAAGATAACACCAGGACCTTTGTTCACCTCCCAAATCTTCATGTATTTCTTCACGGTTAAGGCAGAAGAGAAATATTTATTGAGAATCTCGCAAATCTCCTATGGTTCTAGACATGCATGTCCACTTTGGACCTTGTGGGGTCATATTCTCATTTAGTTATTCATTTTACTTTAATATACTTAAAGGACCTTTTTGGCTTCACCATAATCTTCTCAGCCAAAGCTATCTTGTGCCCCCTTTTCGCCCTCCTGATTTCCTTCTTCAGTAAATTACTGTATCCCCTGTATACCTCCAGGGATTCCCTCAATCCCAGCTGCCTGGACCTGAGCCACGCCTACTTTTTGTCGGTCAAAGCCTCAGTATCTCGTGACATCAATGCTTCCCTTTACCCTCACAGGAACATATAGATCTTGAACTCTAGACGTTTCACTTTTAAAGGCCTCCCACTTGAGGGGATCCCTTCGCCTGTACACAAACTCCTCCAACCAACCCCTACAAGCTCCTATCGAATTCCATCAAAATTCGCCTTGTCCCAATTTAGAACTTTAAAATGTGGACCTGCTTTGTACTTCTTCATATTTATTTTAAAATTAATATAACTCTGGTCACTGGTCCCAGAATGCTCCCCCACTGTCACCACAGTCACCTGTCCTGCCCTAGGTCTGAGAGTAGGTCAAGTTTCGCCCCTTCCCGAGTTGTCATTCCCAGTCTATTTTAGGAAAATTAAAATCTCCTACTAATGCAATCCCATTGGCCCTGCAAGTCTTCCCAATCGCTCTACATATTTTTGTTCCGCTAATTCCTTGTTTACTATTTGGGGGCCTTTGGAACAACACAAATACTCTCGCCATTCCTTTCTTATTTCTAAGCTCCCTCACAAATCCTCACACGATGTTCCTTCAGTTATTTTATCTCTGATCACTGCTGTGATACTCGCCTTAATCAAAATGAAACTCCCCCTCCCCTCCTTCCACCATCTCTGTCCCGCAAAAAGCAACTTTACCCTGGTACATTAAGCTGCCAATCCTGTCCCTCCCTTAGCCATGTTTCTGTAATGGCTATAATATCCCAGTCCCACGTACATATCCACGCCCTGGGTTCATCAGTCTTATCTGCCAGCCATCTTGCATTGAAACAAATGCAATTTAATCCAACAGGCATTCCTTGCTCTCTGTCGTGATCCAGCCTGACTTGTCTCTTCACTTTACTGTTTCTGATTACTGTATCTCCTTCCAGCCTCGCACTTGCCTCCCTGCTGTTGAAGATCCCACCCCTCCCCAACCGCAGCCAATCGAGTTGAAATCCGCCCTTGCAACACCAGCAAACCTGCCAGCCAGGATATTGATCCCCTTCCAGTTCAGGTACAACCCGCCCTTCCTGAACAGGTTACCTCTGCCCCAAAAAAGATCCCATTGATCCAAAAATCTCTGCCCCCTGCACCAATTCTTTACCCACACATTCATCTGCCATATCGTCTTGTTCTTACCCTCACTAGCATGGAGCCCTGAAAGTAAACCAGATATTACCCACTGTCGTGCCAGTCTTCTACACTTTTTCCGAGCTCTATATAATCACTCTGCAGGACCTTATCACTATTTCTGCCTGCGTCATTTCTACTAATGTGCACAAAGACTTCTGGCTGCTCCCCGACCCTGTGGGAACATTCTGCAGTCGCTCCGACACATCCTGGAGGCTATACACCATCATGGATTCATATTTGCAGCCAGAATCACTTGCCTGTTCCCCACACTATCGAGTCTGATTAATTACTTCTGAAGTTATTCTGCTCGCACAACCTTTTGACAATGGGATTTCTTCCTGAAACAGTTGGATTTGGTTGAATTGCTTTGCTTCAGGCAGTGGGGAGTTTCTAATGAATCCTCATCAGGAATCCTCCATGAGTGGGAAAGACGACTAGGCTTTTAATTTCACTCCAACACATTGCTGCGTTGAGCGACAGGGAAATAGAAAGGGAGCAATAGACTTTTCCTTCACAGATAGGCTACATTTTTCCATCTGTAAGTTAAATCAGTAACATTATCTGACCCCAAACTGTACCATGTAAGCTTTCCTTGAACATTGTTATGGGTCGTTGTTATGGGGGACTTTAACATTCCTGATATTGATTAGGAACGCTATAGCTCAAGTTCGTTAGATGGGTCAGTGTTTGTTCAATGTGTGCAGGAGGGTTTCCTGACACAATATGTAGATAGGCCAACAAGAGGTGAGGCCATACTGCATTTGGTTCTGGGGAACGAACCAGGCCAAGTGTTAGAATTAGAGGTAGGTGAACACTTTGGGGACAGTGACAACAATTCGGTGACTTTTACTCTAGTGACGGAGAGGGATAAGTGTGCACTACAGGGCAAGAGTTATAGCTGGGGGCAGGGAAATTATGATGCGGTGAGGCATGACTGAGGATGTGTGGCTTGGAAAGTAAGCGTCAAGGCAAGGGCGTAATTGATATGTGGAGCTTGTTCAAGGAGCAACTATTGAGTGTCCATGATAAGTATGTACCCATCAGGCAGGGAGGAAAGGGTCGTGTGAGGGAGCCGTGGTTTAATAAGTAATTGGAATCCCTTGATAAATGGAAGCGGTCGGCCTATGTAAAGATGAGGTGTGAAGGTTCAATTGGGGCGATTGAGAGTTATAAGGTAGCCAGGAAGGACCTGAAGAGAGAGCTAAGAGCAGCAAGGAGGGGACATGAAAGGGCCTTAGTTGGTAGGATTAGGGAAAACCCTAAGGCTTTCTATAGGTATGTCAGGAATAAAAGAATGACTCGGGTAGGACTAGGTCCAGTCAAGGATAGTAGTGGTAAGTTGCGTGTGGAGGCTGAAGAGATTGGGGAGACACTGAATGGATAGTTTTCGTCAGTATTCAGACAGGAACAGGACATTGTTGTCGATGTGAATACAGAGTCACAATTGAGTAGAATGGATGGCTTTGAGGTATGTAGAGAAGAGGTGTTGGAAATCCTGGAAAGGGTGAAAATAGATAAGTCCCCTGGGCCTGATGGTATTTATCCTAGGATTCTCTGGGAAGCAAGGGAGGAGATTGCAGAGCCATTGGCCTTGATTTTTATGTCCTCGTTGTCTACAGGAGTAGTGCCAGAAGATTGGAGGCTAGCAAATGTGGTTCCCTTGTTCAAGAAGTGAAGTAGGGATAACCCTAGTAACTATAGGCCGGTGAGTCTCACTTCTGTTGTGGGCAAAATCTTAGAGTGAATTCTAAGGGATAGGATTTATGAACATCTGGATAGGAATAATGTGATCAAGGATAGTCAGCATGGTTTTGTGAAGGGCAGGTCGTGCCTCACAAACCTTATTGAATTCTTTGAGAAGGTGACTAAGGAGTTGGATGAGGGGAAAGCAGTAGATGTGGTGTATATGGATTTTAGTAAGGCGTTTGATAAGGTTCCCCATGGTAGACTACTGCAAAAAATACGGAGATATGGCATTGAGGGTGAGTTGGAGGTTTGGATTAGGAGTTGGCTGGCTGGAAGAAGACAGAGGGTAGTAGTTGATGGCAAAGGTTCATCTTGGAGTGCTGTCACTAGCGGTGTTCCGCAAGGATCTGTTTTGGGACCATTGCTGTTTGTCATTTTTATAAATGACCTGGAGGAGGGGTTAGAAGGTTGGGTGAACAAGTTTGTGGATGACACGAAAGTCGGAGGAGTTGTAGACAGTGAGGAAGGATGTGGCAGGTTACAGCGGGATATAGATAAGCTGCAGATCTGGGCAGAAAGGAGGCAAATGGTGTTCAATGTAGCTAAGTGTGAGGTGATTCACTTTGGTAAGAGTAACAAATAGATAGGGTACTGGGCTAATGGTCGGATACTTGGTCGTGTGGATGGGCAGAGGGATCTTGGTGTCCATGTACACAGTTCTTTGCAAGTTGCCACCCAGGTAAATAGTGCGGTGAAGAAGGCATATGGCGTACTGGCTTTTATTGGTAGAGGAATTGAGTTCTGGAGTCCTGAGGTCATGTTGCTGTTGTATAAGACTGTGGTGCGGCCACATCTGGAGTATTGTGTGCAGTTTTGGTCGCCATACTATAGGAAGGATGTGGAGGCGCTGGAACGGGTGCAGAGGAGGTTTACCAGGATGTTGCCTGGTATGGTAAGAAGATCGTATGAGGAAAGGCTGAGGCACTTGGGGTTGTTTTCATTGGAGAAAAGAAGGTTTAGGGGTGACTTGATAGAGGTGTACAAGACGATTAGGGGTTTAGCTAGGGTCGACAGTGAGAATTTGTTTCCACGTATGGAGTCAGCTATTACAATTGGGCATAGCTTTAAATTAAGGGGTGGGGGGGTAGGTATAGGACAGATGTTAGGGGTAGGTTCCTTACTCAGCGAGTCGTGAGTTCATGGAATGCCCTGCCAGTAGCAGTGGTGGACTCTCCCTCATTATGGGCATTTAAGCGGGCATTGGATAGGCATATGGAGGATAGTGGGCTAGTGTAGGTTAGGTGGGCTTGGATTGGCGCAAATCGAGGGCCGAAGGGCCTGTACTGCGCTGTATTCTTCTATCTATGTTCTATTGTCTGATCTATATGACTCCATCACATTCTCGATTCCAGTATTACTGCTGTTGTTGTACACAGAATCAATTCATTAACATTAAATGACACTACTTGTTTTGAAGATGTGTTAGTATGTGCCTGCATAATGTAAAAATAAGCGTTTCGTTTCTTCACAATATCTGTGCTAAGATGAGTATATTTTATTCTTAAACAAATACAAATTTTTTTGGAAAAGCTTGGCCTGTCTGACAGCTTATATGAAGAGAAATCAGAGTTCAAGTTTTTGGTCCAATGACCTTTCCTTTGAACCTGTCGAATTCTTAAATTACTTCCCCAGTTTTATTCTCCCACACAAGAAGAAATATCCATCCATATTCACCAAATACACTCTTCTCAAGATCTTATATGTTCAATAAAACATCTCCCATTCTCAGGCAGAACTGTTAATTCTTCATAACGGAATGCCTCCATCCCAAGAACGAGTAAAGAGCAACATCTTTGAAACGTTTCTAAACCATTATTTTTCAGTTTAGGCAGTTATAACTACACATAGTGCATATGATGTAATCTCAGCAATGCCCTGCACTGATGCAAAAAACGTGGCTTAGACCATACCCAACACCCCTTGCACGAAACAGAATCATTCCATTTCCCTTTCAATCACTTGCAACATCTTCAGAGTAATTTGATGTGATTCATGTACGAAGACACACAAATCCCTCTGTACCACTGAGTTCTGCATTCTCCCTGCATTTAAATTATTTTCTGCTGTTTTGTCTTTTCCACAAAACAAAAAGTTCCCATCGCCTACATTGCACTGATTTTTTTTTCTGCTGAAGTTTTGCTCACAGCCGTCTTATGACTGTATGCCATTGCAAATGCGTTGTTCTCCCCCTCTCTGTATCCCACTGCAGACGCGCTGCCGTTCCCCTGTCTGTAGCCTAATGCAGATGCTCTGCCCTCCTCCTGTCTGTATCCCATTGCAAACCTCTGCCCTCCCCGTCTGTATCCCATTGCAGATTCTCTGCCCTCCCGTCTGTGTCCCATTGCAGACGCTCTACCCTCATCTGTCTGTCTCTCATTGCAGACGCTATGCCCTCCAATGTCTGTCTCCCACTGCAAATGCCCTGTCCTCCCCTTGTCTGTATCCCATTGCAGACGCTTTGACCTCCTCTGCCTGTATCCCATTTCAGACGCTCTGCTCTCCCCTGTCTGTATCCCATTGCAGACGCTCTGCTCTCCCCTTTCTGCATCCCACTCCAGACGCTCTGCCCTCCCCTGTCTGCATCCCATTGGAGACGCTCTGCCCTCTCCCTGTATGTATCCCATTGCAGACGCCCTGCCCTCCCCCTCTCTGTTTTTCATTGCAGTCGCTCTGCCCTCCCCTGTCTGTATCTTATTTCAGATGTTCTGCCCTCCCCTATCTGTACCCCATTCCAGACGCTCTGCCCTACCCGGGTCTGTATCCCATTGTCGACGCTCTGCCCCTCCCCTGTCTGTTTCTAATTGCAGACGCTCTGCCCTCCCGCTGTTGTGTCCCATTTCAGATGGTCTGTCTCCATTTGACATCTTATTGAATGACTATCCTGGTGCATGAGCAAACTGAGCTCCATCCCCTGCATTTAATTTATTTGTATGGATTGTAAATTTTGTTGACCTCATATAGATCCCTGAAGTATTCTACTAGTTACAGCTTTCCAAACGCAAAATGAATAATGATCTCTACTCTGTATTTCCTGACAGCTACACAGGCTGCCCCTACTCCTGCCTAACAGCCTGTGATGTTAAATGGCGTCCTCCTATGCTGTGTAATTTACTGGAATGACTTGAGTACTTCATTCTATTGTTATGTAACCCCATGAATGGGCATTATGGCCTTCTCCTGCTGCGTTGTCACGATGCTGACTAGTTGAATGGGATCATTCTATCCCTCTGTAACGGTCTTGAGGGTAAATTGACAGAACAGCGTGTGAGTCAGGAGGAGCAGTTGGCCATTCGGACCCTCCAGCCTTTTGCTTAATTTAGAAACATCATGGCTGGTCTGACTGTAGCTGACCACACCCTCTCCTGTATGCTCCCAATAAACATTCCCTCCCCTGTCCATCAAAGGACAGTCAAGGCCAGCCTTAAATATCCTCAATGACCCAGACTTCACTGTCCCCGGGGGATGAGAACGCCATAGATCACACAATTCAAAGGAGAAAGGAACAACGTTATCTCAAATGGAAAAGGGAGAACCCTTTCATTTTAAAGCGTGTTAACCTCACAGCAAGTCACCTCCTCTTTTCAGATACAAGGGCACAGCAAATAGGAACAAACATATACCATTCAGACCCTCTAACGTATTCCACAGTCCCATTGACTGTTCAGTCAAGTATTTATCAAACGTAGCTTCTACTGCACCCTTGGAAAATAATCCTGACACCTTAAGGCCACAGAGCATAGGAAATTGGAATTAGGCCATTTGGCCCATCAGGTCTACTTTGCAGTTTGATCCTGTCTGGTGTGTTTCTCAACACAATTTTCCCGCCTTCTCACTGTAACTCTTGATCGTAGATTTAATCTAACCTGTGTCCTAAAGACATGGTTGCATCGGTGTCTCTGTATGCGTGTGTGATTGCGCGTATGTTCTGTGTAAATCTGTTTAATGGCAGGAGACAGGGTGGTGGTGGATGGTTGTTTTTGAACTGGAAGCCTGTGCGCAGCGATGATCCAGAGGCAAAATTGTTGGGTCCACTTTTTTTGTCATTTAAATAAATGATTTAGATGAGAGTTATAGAAGGTATATTTCGCAAATTCGTGGATGACATCGAGTTTGGGTGTACAGTGGACAATGTTTGTATAATGAAAAACATCTGAAGATTAGAAAGAGACCTTCATTAATTAAATAAAATATTCATAGAGATGTACAACAGGGAAACAAACTCTTCAACTCGCTCATGCCATCCAAATATTCTAAATTAATCCACTCCCATTTGCCAGCATTTGGCCCATGTACCACTAATCATAAAGCCACCCAATTGCCTTTTAAATGCTGTAATTGTTCCAGCCTTCACCAGTTTCTCTGGCAGCTTATTCCATAGAAGCACCATCCTCTGCAGCAAAAAATAAGTTGCTTTTCATTGTCTTTCAAATATTTCTCTTCCCACCTTAAACATATGCATTCTAGTTTTAGACTCTCCTACCTTGGGGGGAAGAAACCTTGACCACTCACCCTATCCATGCCCTTTATAATTTTATAAACCTCTAGAAAGTGTAAATGTGACTCCAATCAAGACGAATGGTGGTGCTTTCAATCATCCTGGGACTAAATTCTCAAAGTGTAGTCGCATCTCTTCCTTCTCCATCAACGCACGATTCCAAAAGAAGTTTAATCAACTTGTTCAGGTATATTGTGAAACAGCTCTGTAGGATTTGAAACTAGAATTTATGGCACAGTGATAGGGTCACTGCTATCAATCTGCATTAGCCTCTAAAGCTGATGCATGATGCTCCTGTGTGTTTGTTCTTCAGCCTGTTGTAACATGCTGTGATACACCTCCACAGGACATGAAAACACACTACCTTCTCCAGAGATATGGGCACTACCACACGTTCATGAACTGGAATCGATTTCAGAGTTCCGGATCAGAAACGTGGGCACAACCCACTACACAAGGCCTAAACCATGCCCAGATTTTGGGTCCTATTTTAAGTATATGGATTTATTAAATTCTGTTTCACATTACCAAATTATACAGGGGACATTTCTCATTGAAAACAAGTACAAGTTATTAGCCTCAACTATAGGATGTTGAGTGCATTCGCTGTGCCATTGAGATCAACTATCAACATCTTTAATTGCTTGGCTATGATTTCAGGTTTAAATTGCTGTTATCAGTAGTCTACTATATCAGGGAAAGAAATCCTGCAAACACACTCTGCACTATGAAGGATCTCGAGTAGATATCAATACTGAACACCAGAGATGAGGAAGGAGCACAATTCTGGGTCCAAAACACCGGTCACTATTTCAAATCTCTAACATGTGGCTTCCCTCTTCCTAAAATCAAGAAGTCATACAAGATAACTGTTCACTATCCAGCTTCTCCTTACCCACTCTTCCCTCTGCCTGCGCAAAGCAAACCAAGCTCTGCGTCTTTGGCAAAGTCAAGGCTGTTGTTTGTGGACCTAATGGTGAGGAGAGTGTCCTTTTAATCCGAAGGGGGAATGTAGAAGGGGTAGTGATATCACTCACTTGGCTGATGTATGGCAGTTGGAGTTTAACTTGGATACATGCGAGGTATTGCATTTTGATAAATCAAACAAGGGGAGAGTTTGTACAATTAATGCTGGGCTTTGGGAGTTATGTAGAAAAGAGGGAACCGGGGCGCAGGTGTAATTCTTTGAAGTTTGTGCTGCAGGGTGTTTAAGGTTACTTCATTGCTCAGACCTTTGAGATTAGAAGTTGAGAAGTCATGTTGTGGTTGTGCAGAACACTGATGAAGTCTTTTCTGTTGTACTGTGTGCAATTCTAATCGTTATGTTATAGGAGGGATATTATTAAGGTGGAGAGGGTTGGGAAGAGATTTACCAGGTTGTGACCATGAACACTTCATCTTCTGCTTCAGGAGCCTACAAACACAAGGCATAAACATTGAATTGACCAGTTTCCAAACCACCCTCACCCATCTAGATCCCAAATCCAACTCTCCAACTCAGATCCGCCCTCTTGAGGTGACCTACCTGTCCATGTTCCTTCCCAGCGACCACTCCACACTCCCAAGGGACCTATCACTATTACCTCCCACCTTCATCCTCGTATCACCTACCTTTCCCCAGCCTCAACCCACCACCCATTATCTCTCAGCCCTCTTCCCCCTCCCCAGTCATGAAGAAGGGACCTGACTGAAAAGTTGACTCCCTTGCTTCTCGGTTGTTGGCTGACCAGCCGTGCCTTTTCCACCACCACCCTTTATCTAAACTGAATTCTCCAGCATTTGCAGTCCCCATTGTCTCTTAGATATAATTCTCTGTTAACATAATGTCATTGTCTTTTGTAAACGCACATAGTCTAAGGGACATTTTCTTCAAGATCATGGATGATAGAAGTTCTCTCAATGTTTAATTGATATTGTGATGCCTGAGCAGCAGTTACAGGATGTATGCTTCCATTTAAATGGAAGCATATTCACGTTCCGATAAATCTCCAGTATTACTCCCATATCCAAGGCAGATTGAATTGAATTGCCCTACAAGCCCCAACATTCGTTCTCTCAGTCACCCTCAAATATCCCTATCAGAATGTGTAAATATTAATCGTTATGTTGAATTTTAATAAGATAGTAATGAACTGAAACGGGTTAACTGGAGCTATTAGTTCATCGAATGTTATTTTAGATTAGATTAGATTATTTACAGTGTGGAAACAGACCCTTCGGCCCAACAAGTCCACACCGACCCGCCGAAGCATATACCACCCAGACCCATACTCCTACATTTACCCCTGCACCTAACACTATGGGCAATTTAGCAAGACCAATTCACCTGACCTGCACACTTTTGGATTGTGGGAGGAAACCGGAGCACCCGGAGGAAACCCACGCAGACACGGGGAGAATGTGCAAACTCCACACAGAGAGTCGCCTGAGGCGGGAATTGAACCCGCTGTGAGGCAGCAGTGCTAACCGCTGTGCCACCGTGCCACCCACTTGATGTCAGTCTCCGTGGATCCTAAATATGTCATGGGCGGATTTGCCTCTTCTATTAATTAAGGAGTCAGTTCAATGAATTATCCCATAGTATGAGCAGGAGCTCACCGACAGCAATAACAGGGATCAGCTCCTCCAGAGAGACCAGGAGGAGAGATCAGAATCTGAGAACATTAGACTGGAATGTTCCAACAATGGATCAGAATCTGAAAACAATGGAGTGGAATGTTCCAAAAATGGACAGGAGTTTATCCTATGATCTTTGCTGGATTTCCCAGCCTGGAATATCTTTAGCTTGGTGGATCTATAATCTTCTGCTGGTTATTCAAGCTGGTTACTATCCCATCCTCGCTATAGTTGGTGTTCCTGCTAAGTCATTCTATCTGTTCATTAAGCCAGGTTAAACTGAATTGCAGCCGATATTATTTAAAATTTAGAAAGGTGGACGTTAACATTTTCAATTCCAATGAAATATTCCATTCCTCACAAATTGTATCGAGCAAATTACTTATGACAAATTACTCACCAATATGCGAGGAGAGCCAGACTGTTCTCAAACTCCATAATCCTTCTAGCCCTGCACAGATATACATTTCCATATCCTCCCCACTCACGAATACTGTCCAATACCACCATCATGATATCTACATCTCCTTCTCCGCCTCAGTGCATCTTCTGAATAAACCATCAATTGTGCCTTTGTTAAATCTGGACACACGTTATCATGTCCCTTCTAACTACATGCTAATTACAAAATAATTGCGCTTGAGTATGTTCAACTTGTTCACTGCACAGAATCCGTCAGACGGGCAGACACTGCATGCTGCTTTAGACATTGCACATAAGCTCGAGTTACAATCACTCGTTATGTTCTACACAGACACTGAGAAGGTGATAAATCCCATCGCTTGTTTTTTTTTTAAATTTTATTCGGGATGCATGATTCTGGATATTTAAGTGCCTCTGAGGATCCTGTGTTACTGCAGACCAGGTATTTGCAGCAAGTGATCTCTATCTGCTCCTGTTCAGGTGGTTGTAAGGACTGAATGGAACATAGGAAATAGGACTGAGGAGCAGGAGTGGGTCATTAGACACTATGTCATTTCTCGACCAGACAGTAAGATCATGGCTGATTTGAGTGTGGTCTCCGCAGCACTTTTCTGTCTGTCCACAATGTTCCTCCATTCACATGTCTGTCACATGTTGAATAAACTCAACTTTGAATAAATACTAGGAAACTCCACAAAGTCAAAGTGCACAGGCAGCACAATTCTGGAAGGCACCAGGGATTTATCTATCAGTCTTGTTCCCATCCAATTAATTTTGCTGCAGTTTATCATTTTTGATTTTTTCATGGAATGTGATAGTTGTTGATAGGCCAACAATTATGCACCATGTGTAATTACGCTGGAAGTGGTGGTGCTGAGCGTCCATCTCTGGATGAAACTTCTGGGGAAGAGAATTCCCATTTGAACAGCCCCGTGAGAATTTCTCATTCCTGCTCCGACACTGTTGGAGGGTCACTGTTTCCTTTTCCAGCCCCACTTCTCCACTGGTTACATTAGGTTTGAAGTGTAACCTAGGTCATTTTCCTGAAAAAATTTGAGACACAGAGTCACACACGTACAGACGCATACACAAATGCGCATGTCTTAAGACAAAAAAGAATAAGGAAAGGTTTCCAGAGTTGCATAGTAGTTGAACTCATATCAAATGGAAAAGTGATAATGTGTCCCAACTGCTATTCTGTCTCCGATATTATTCTACTCAAAGAAACTGCAGATATGAGACTTCTTCCTGGAACTGTTGGATTTGGCAGAATTTCCTTTCCTTCGAGCAGTGGAGCGATTCCCAAGAATCCTCAACAGGAATCCTCCATGTTTGGTAAAGATGACTCAGGGATTTTTTACTCTCGCACTTTGCTGTCAGGAGGGTCAAAGTGATAGAGAGGAAGCAATCGGCTGCGGTTTACGACCATAAGATCATCGGACATAGGAACAGAAATTTGGTCATTCAACCCATCGAGTCTGATCCACCATTCAATTATGCCTGACAGGTTTCTCAACCACATTCTCCTGCTTTCTCCATGTAACCCTTGATCTCTTTGATACTCAATAACCTATCTATCTCTGTCTTAAATATACTCAATGACCTGACCTCCACCGCCTTCTGTGAAAATGAATTCCATAGATTCTCCATTCTCTGGCTGAAGACGTTTCTCCTTATCTCCATTCTAAAAGGTTTTCCCTTTACACTAAGGCTGTGTCCTTAGGTCTTAGAGTCTCCTCCCAATGGAAGTCTTCTCAACATCCACACTGTCCAGGCCATTCAGTATTCTGTATGCTTCAATTAGATCCCCCTCATCCTTCTGAACTCCAACAAGAACAGACCCAGAGTCATCAAACGTTCTCATATGTTAAGCTGTTCATTCCTGGGACAATTCTCGTGAACCTCCTCTGAACCCATTCCAAGGCCAGTACATCGTTCCTGAGATATGGGGCTCAAAACAGCGCACAACACTCCAAATATGGTCTGACAAAAGCCTTATAGAGCCTCAGAAGTACGTCCCTGCTTAAACATTCAAATCCTTTCAAATTAAATGCCGTCATTGCATTTGCCTTCCTAACTAATGACTATACCTGCAAGTTTACGTTGAGAGAATCCTGGAGTAGAACTCCCAAGTTACTTTGCACTCCAGACATCTGAATTTTCTCCCCATTTAGAAAGTAGTCTATGTTTGTATTCTTTCTACCAAAATGCGTGTTCCCACAATTTCCCACTTTGTACTGCATTTACCACTTCTTTGCCCATTATCCTAATCTGTCCAAATCCTTCTTGAGCCGACCTGTCCCTACACCTATCATTGTATCATCTTCAAATGTAGCCAGGATGTCTTCAGTTCCTTCATCTGGATCGTTAATGTATAAAGTGAAAACTTGTGGTCCCAACACTGAGCCTTATGAAACACCACTTGTCACCTACTGTCAACCTGAGAAGGACACTTTCATCGACACACTTTGCTTTCTGCCAGACAGCCAAACCTCTATCCATGCTAGCACCTTGCTTCGAACACAATGGGCCCTTGCCTTACTCAGTGGACTCCTGTCAGCACATTGTCAAAGGCCTTCTGGAATTCCAGGTGGATGACATCCATTGGCTCTCCTTGTTGGAAGCAGCTCTTTACGTCCTCAAGGTTTTCTAGCAGATTTTCCAGGCATGACCTCCCCTTGATGAAACCATGCTAACTTTGTCCTACTTTACCATCTACCTCTAACTATTAAAAAATCTCATCCTTCACAATGGATACCAGGATCATACACACAGCGAAATTTAGATTAGTCAGTCTGTAAGTTTCCGTATTTTGCTTTATTCCCTTTTTTAAAAGGGGCATCACATTAGCGATTTTCCAGTCCTCTGGGAATCTCCCTGATTCGCGCAACTCCTGAAAGATCACTACCAATGCCGTCACTGTGTCATCAGCTATCTGTCTTAGAATTCTGGATTAGAGTCCATCTGGTCCAGATGATTTACTTACCGTCAGGCCATTCAGGTTTTCCCAGCACTTTCTCCTAGGTGATAGCCACCATACCTAGCTCTTTCCACTCACTCTTTTCAATTTTTGGGATATTACTCGTGTCTTCCACCGTGAAGACTGACGAGAAGTAATTATTCAGCTCCTCAGCCATTTCCTTGTTCCACACTACTATCTCTCTAGTGTCAATTTCTCGTGATCAAATGCCCATTTTTGCCTCTCGTTTGCCTGTTATGTATTGAAACATGCTCTTACAATCTTTCTTCACATGATTGGCTTACTTACTCTCATATTTAATTTTCTCACTCCTTATTTATTTTTTCGTTGCTCTCTGCTGGTCTTTGCAAGTGTTACAACATGGCAGTGAACCCCTCTGTTTATAAAAGTGAACACCCAGAAAAGCTCACCTCACCTCATAACCTATTAGAATATGAGTGACAGAGAACTCCCACATTTCACTACTAAAAGAAAATAATGTCTGTTTTTTTAACTCTAAAAGTGAACATGTCACAACAAGTATTCACAAATCTAATCCCCACCACAACTGCTGATTATCTGACTCCAACTAAATAACATTAGGCTGTTTCAATAAGACACTTATGAAGGTAACATCAACTTAATTTCAAAGCCACACAGCCACAGCCATCCTCTGTGATATCACTCTTCCGGCTGTTGAATTCCCTGGGTCATCATATTTCTGTTTACTGTGAATAAGTTTCATATGAACAAATATCTTTGATAGAGAGTATTTCCTAATGTCTTACAGAGCAAGATGGTTGATCCACAGGCTTCTTCCGTCTCGATGGCATCTGCCCTGTCTCCAACTTTCAAAATGTCCACATTTTAAATCGCCTTACTGGTTCGATGTTGGCAAAACTATAAATTCAAACTCAATTTGCTTTCAGAGACAGAGAGAGTGAAGGAAAAAGAGTGTTGCATGTAATAGTGAGAGTGGTGGAGCAAGAGCCTTGTTCAGGTGTAGGTGCTATAACAGATATGGCAAAAGTGAGGACTGTAGATGCTGGAAACAAGATTTATACCAGAGTGGTGCTGGAAAAGCACAGCAGGTCAGGCAGCATCCGAGGAGCAGGAAAGTCGACGTTTCAGGCAAAAGCCCTTCATCAGGAATATAACAGATATACAGTGACTGTGAGGGAGTAGAGAGAATATGGAAACACTTGCCCGGCAGAGTGGGGAAGGTTATTGATGCTTGTCCTGTATTGATGGGCATTTCTTCGGATCATCTCAGCATCGGGGTCAGCCTCCCCAATGTCTTGACCACCACAGACCACATCCCTCAGCTTCTTCAGAATCAGTTTGCGTCGACCTTGTAAACAACAAGGAAGAACACACATTGGTGTCTTATATACCGAAACCAAAACTGTTGTGCACATTTTAAGCATCATATGCTCTGGAAATTAGATATGCAAATATTGTCAGTGTTGCAGTAATACTGGATGATCTAAAATTGCATCTAAACTGTGTTAACTAAATGTTTGTTAATGCTGTGAAAAGTAAATTTCATAAATGTATATGAGGTAGTTGAAGAGTACGTTGTTGATCAAACTAGAGGGCAGGTAATTTCGGGCGTGGTGTTGTGTAGTCACAAGGGCTAATTAATAATCTTGTTCTGAAGCAGCTTTTGATCAATCGTGACATTAATACGTTCCATTTTACACACCGTCAGCATGCAATATACAATTTTTGAACATTAGACTCAAATATCATGGAAGCCCGGAAACGAGAGTGTCAAGTGAATTGGAAAAATACTATATGACATTTAGTGTGAGCTAAATACTGGTTGTCATTGATAGAAATACTGCAACGTCTGAAAATTACGTACATATCACTACATCACAAACATCAAAGAAAGGGAAGGTGACTCAATGATGGTTAATGTAAGAACTTAAAGATTGCATTAAACCAAAGAAAGCAGTTTCAGGAGAATTCTAGATATCGTGGAAACCTGAACATTCTGAGAGATTTACTTTTCCGAAAATAAGGAAGGAGAAAGTATTAAGGAAATCAAAAAGAACATGAATACAAATAAACAGGAAACAGACAGACTGCTTATATCTGCGATCCATATACTTAAAAAACAAAAGCAAGGTCAAATGTGGAAATTTGTAAGGTATAGGAGAATTTATTGTGTGGGAAAAGGAAAAGGGCAGAGAAACTAACCAGTTACTTCACATCTGTCTTCATGGAGAAAGCTCCAGGAAATCTCCGACGTATAGCAAGTGATCACATGGGACTTTTGGAACGAAAGACATAAAGTCAATGCGTGTCAGCAACAATGTAGTATTTGAAAGTCTAGCTAGGTTAATCATTGCTAAGTCTGATGCGCCAGATGTACTTCATATGAAAATGGCAGAAATAAAACAGCATATTTATTGAACTGTCACTGACTGTGTTTTATTTTCTTGTAGATCCGGCAAAGCCATACGCCATTGTAGATAACGGGAAGGTTGTAAACATGATCCAACTATATACGCAGGCAAGAAGAGATAATGTAGATGACTGCAAACCAATTATTTTTACATCTGTAGGGAAACAGTTGAAATCTACAATATAAGATGTGATATTGGGCATTTAGAAATGGACAGCAACATTGCAGAGAATAACTATTATTTCTGACAAAGAAATCACACCTGACAAACTTCGGAATTGTTTGATATTGTTTCTTGCAGCATAGACAATGGACAACCAGTGGAAGTGGTGCATTTGGATTTTCAGAAGTCTTTCTGTAAGAACTCACACAATGAGTTCGTAAATGCAAATATCGTGAATAGTATTCAGAATTTAGAAGAATACATTGTAAAGTTAAAGTTAGGTTCCCTTCATCTAAGGGAATCTGAATATTGATGTAGAGACATCATTATGCAGTTGCATAGAGTGTTGGTGAGAGTATACTTGGACAATTGTGTACAGTGTTGGTGAATAATCTAAGAAAGAGTATACTAATCACAGAGGACGTACAATGGACATTCTCCAGATTAATCCCTCAGATGACAAGATTCTCTGATGGGGGGACTTATGCTGTGACCTCCCCAGATTTAAAGAACACAAGGAAATTTAGAAAATCTACGAAACATGTGACAAGGTGGAAACAAACAGAATGTTTCTCTGGCTGTCTATTCTACACTTAAGGCAAATAATGGCAGGATAAGGGACAGGCCATTTAAGACCGCAATAAGGAGGGAATTCTTCACTTGGAGGGGACTGATGCATGCAGGGCCATGGAAACCTGCTGGCAGGGCAAGATTAGGGAGAATCCCCAGATATTCTACAGGTATGTCATCTGGAACAGAATAACCAGGGAACAGGTAGACCTATTAGTGACTTGCCAAGTTGCATCCAAACTCAACTTCGTGGTAGAAGGCTGTTTGTGTGACTGGAGACCAATGTGCCCTGGTATACCATAGAGATCAGTGCTGTATTCCTTATTATTCGTGGTATCCATAAGTGATGTGAATGTGAAGTGGGTAGTGGGAGTGTGATAAGCAAGTCTGTGTTCAGTCATGGAACTGAAAATATGGGCGTAAGAAAACTCAACATACATTGATGAAATGGGAAAGATATTTGAGAAACTGACTGGTAGATTAATTACGGGAAAGCAATAGAGGAACTAAACTTGGATTTTCAGAAAGATTTTTATTAGGGTCCCTTTTGGCCAAGATCAAGTGTCTGTTCATATCAGGACGGGTGTCGAGTTGCTATTCATCAGAGCTCGTCGAGATCATCGCTGGATCGTGATTGGACGGTGGAGGTTCGTTTGGTTGTGCTGCCCTGCTCTTGGTGGATCTTCATGCTGGCTTCGGCCTAACGCCAATTCCTGGACCAGCCAAGCTAGGAGCTATGGCCTCAGCAGCAGCCCGCAGCCCAGGCCAGGTCATTCACAACACAGTCAGGGTGACTGTGAAGAAGGTGGAGGATCATACACCTGTCAATCGGATGGTGTTCGTGAAGAAAATTTTGCTCGAGTGCTGTGGTTTTGAAGCAGTCGAAGCGGCTGCGGGGGTGGGGGATGAAACTGTCACGCACCTCCTTCTGGAATGTGCCGACGCAGAAGAAGTCTGGAGAGGAATGCAGTGGTGTTTTTCGAGCTTCGTCCCGAGAAGCGCCGTGACGCGGCACTCCATGCTCTACGGGATGTTCCCCGGGACACACACTGAGAAGAACATCAACTGTGCCTGGAGGATCATCAACTTGGTGAAGGACGCTCTCTTGGCGGTCCGAAACCTGTTGATCTTCCAGCTGAAGGAGTTAACCCCGAATGCGTGTTGCAGACTGGCACATTCCAAGGTCCAGGACTACGTGTTGAGGGACGCGCTGAAGCTTGGGGCAGCTGCCGCCAAGGCGCGTTGGGGAAAGATCACCGTGTAACATTTGCCTGCCTAAAGAAGAACAGAGGGCCCATGCAGTCATTTGGGCTATGCTGACGCCTCAGCTAAACATATGGACATATGTTTGATAAATGTACAGACCTGCATATAAAAATGATAAACTCTGATATCTGTAATTAAATGTTTATGCATGTATGGCATGGCAAACTGTACGGACATCAAATTTCTTTATGAATAAAGTATATTTCTGAAAACAAAAGATGTGTGCTGCATGTAGGATTTTCGTGGGGCAAGCTATTTCGATGTGACCTTGAGGACCGTGCAGCAGTGCGAGCAGCTCCTGAAGGTCTTCAAGGAGAAGGAAGGGGAGCCTCTGTTCTCCATCTCGTCAGCTGTTGTGTGTGCGTCCAGCAAAGAGCAGTCGTGTTAATGCGATTCAAATGTTCAGCCCCCACGTTCCAGCAGCTGATGTCCTCACCTTCCTGAGAAGATATGTCCAGGTTGAGGCAGAAAGCACTGATGTGGTGGACCCTTTCAGATAGCCAGAGGTGGACCGCAAAAGATGAGTAAGGCACCACAAACCAGCAAGGGAACTGTGTCTGGTGGCACCCAGAAGGAAGGACAGGCTGGAACGGTGCAGACAGCAGACAGCAGGTAGGTACAGCAGCTGATCCAAACTCCTACAGGACTGACAGAGGCAATGGAGGAGGAGGGAACCAAGGAGGCAGAGAATTGGATTCCTATAAAAAAAGGAGGAAAACGCGCCAGGCCACCAAAACCTCCTTGCAAAGGGGGAAACAGCAGCTGCACGGTGAGGATACAGGCAGCTCTTCGGATGGTGAAGATGAGCGGCACGGTAGCACAGTGGTTGGCACTGCTGCCTCACAGCGCCAGAGACCAGGGTTCAATTTCTGCCTCAGCGACTCTATGTGTGGAGTTTGCACATTCTCCCCGTGTCTGCGTGGGTTTCCTCCGGGTGATCCGGTTTCCTCCCACAATCCAAACATGTGCAAGTTAGGTGAATTAGCCATGCTAAATTGCCCGTTGTGTTAGTTGAAGGGGCAAAAAGTAGGGGGATGGGTCTGGTTGGGTTGCGCTTCGGCGGGTCGTTGTGGACTTGTTGGGCTGAAGGGCCTGTTTCCACACTCTAAGTAATCTAATCTAATCAAAGATGGGCTCAGGGAGGGTCATCATTAGAAGAAGAGACAGAGCACTGCGGGGAGACAGGAGGGCAGAACCTCCCAAACAGGAAACGATGAACCCTCTGAGGTGACTGGTAAAGGCCTCCCACCACCAGATGAAAACTTGGAGGTAGCCACCACCCCACAGCTCCAGGTAACTGGGAGCAGCAACCCTCTTCTGATCTGAGCTGAGGATTAAGGAAACCATTGCCTTCTCATGTCAAAGCCAGATTTGAGGAAGACCCTTTGGTACTCTCCCTGCAATAAACAGTTGTTGCTTGAATTAAAGTCGACTCCCTGTCTGTGTCCTGTCTGGCTCCAAAGTCTTTGTCCCTAGTTGGGGAATCTCGCTCCTACAATAAGCAAGGACATGCAGGTCAGAGGGTAAACTAAAAACAGACTGAGGCATACAGGCTACACCACAAATGGCATGCAATAGGCAAGATCAA